>NC_087216.1:39998838-40053838 GCF_015104395.2 Macrobrachium nipponense
GATTTGGTAAAGTTTTATCAAAAAGTAGTCCGAACATTGAAGAAGAAGAAAAAAAAACTACTCGCTTTTACCACCCACCATTTCCGTTACTCGTAAGTGTGAGTCATATAGCAGGGCCTCCTTATTGAAACGAGTAGCCTCAACGTGCACTAGTCCCCCCGAATGAGAGGGAACGGAGGGGAGCTGGATATTAGACTCTTTTTATGGGGCCCAGGGGTCCGCTTACCTGTCGGCGCTGTTATTAGGGTAAATCTACTCCTCGCTCGTTGCGATGTCTGGCCTTCTTATGCTCTCCGGATGATCGTGTAATTGCGGTAGTTGAGTTGTAGTTGTCGGGAGACGGGGGCTCTTTTTCAATTTCTATCGTTCTCTCTGCGGGATTGTTGCTTTGATAAGAGAAATATGTATGAGAAGTCATGATAAAATATGTATGGCATTTTCTTCCGCGAATCCACTGTGTAAAATCAAATTGACCAGTTTCCCGTTTCAATGTTAGGATTACATGTGCTTAAGGGTTTGCATGTAAATGTCCCTTAATATCTAATTCGCTCTACTACGGGATTGATATATTTTCATATGTAAACCGAAGGGGAAATATTTTTGTTGATAATAATTTCGTCCTCTCGTGGGTTCGAACCACCGCCCAGCGGACAGAGAAGAAATCAGGACGCCAGGGACGTTATCGGTATAGTCTCTGTCTGCTGGGCGGTGGTTCGGACCCACGAGAGGACGAAATTATCAAATAAAGAATTCTCCTTCGGTATACATATATTATGAAAATATATTAATTCCGAGGTAGAGCAAACTAGATATTAAAAGGACATTTGTAGCTCGAATAATTTATATGAATCACGGTGATGTGATGTGATATATATATAATATATATATATATATATATATATATATATATATATATATATATATATATATATTATATATATATATATAAATAATGGTATCTTAACTTTTGTATTCTGAATTATTTTAATCCATTAGACATCTTGTCACTATTCCCCAATGTTACCAGCCCTGATGCCTCCATTCCTGCTTCCTTTCTTAAATTCTTGCTGTCCAGCCCTTTTAACTGATACTTCTTAGTGCGGACGTGGGGCGCTCGCCCAGTTCCGTCTTTAGGTCCTTTTACTCCACCGATGATCTTTATTTTGTATACATATCCTGAACTTACTGTCGAACTTCTCAGTTCCAGAGGTCTTTAATTTCTCACAGCGTTGGACTGTGGAACAGCCTCCCAGAGGAAGTCATGCAACTGGAACTTCGGAAGTTCTAGCGAAGGTACAATACATTACTACGAAATACTATTCTCCTTGCATTTTAATACAATTTTATCTACTTATTTAATTTTTTAATAAGTAGGGTCTCCTTTTTCTGTATTTCCCTTTACCTCGTCTTACTTCTTCCTAATGAACACATTACTCTTTGGAAGCTAGAATTTAAGGTCAGTGGCCCTTGTGGGCTTGTTCCATATGAACAGGTTTCATCTTCTGAATGTAATAATAATAATAATAATAATAATAATAATAATAATAATAATAATAATAATAATAATAATAATAATAAGCAGACCCTCTCTCAAGCATACTTTTTTAAAAGTAATGGCTACTTCAGCAGCGTTACACTTATAGAAATTCTTCTCTATTTTGCGAATAGCGACTTTTTCCGTGCTACTTAAACAGGCTAGTAGAGCGCCTATAGAGGTCATGATCAAATACAGTGTCAAAATAGGTGTATATATTTGAATTTTACAGATAAACTATGATTGATACCATTGTCATCAAAGTCATTAACGAGAGAGAGAGAGAGAGAGAGAGAGAGAGAGAGAGAGAGAATAATCGGTAATGACTTTGGTGACTATGGTATCATAGTTTATCTGTAAAATTCAAATATATACACCTATTTTGACACTGTATTTGATCATGACCTCTACAGGTGCTCGACTAGCCTGTTTAAGTAGCACGGAAAAAGTCGGTATTCGCAAAATAGAGAAGAATCTCTATACGTGTAACGCTGCTGAAGTAGCCATTACTTTTAATAATAATAATAATAATAATAATAATAATAATAATAATAATAATAATAATAATAATGTAACTATGCCCAAAGGAGATTCAAAATCTTTACCCATGTGCCTAAAAACATATTGTACTCTGTGCAGTAATGCTGAGTTGCAGCAGAAACTCTCTCTCTCTCTCTCTCTCTCGTTCTCCTCTCAGTTCTCTTCTCCTTCCTCCTCTCTTCTCTCTCTCTCTGTAATTTACTTCGTGCCCTAAATTTGTAGAAACATCCATGAGCGCTCCAAGTAATTTTCTTCTTTGATTCCGAGAGACGTAATGGTTATGGCTGGGGTCTGAATCCCGGAGGATTAATGAATTAATGATTTTTTTTTTAGTAAATAATGGTATAAATGAATAATGAATCATCCATGCTGCCGTTACTCTGGTCGTAAGTAAATTTGTTTTATTTACTTCAATTTCTTCCTGTAAGTGTTATGTTGACTCCCCATTGTATCTTTATGCATGAAATAATTTTTTTATGCCCATAGTTTACCATCGGGGGGATCTAGTAGATGTTGACCCGTCCGTGCGTCTCTGCATGTCTGTCTGTTTGGAAAGGTCATTCAAAACCTTAAAATTCAAATATTTTCGAAGCCAAGACTGCCGACAGCGGGCGTATCACATATGGGTGAAGGGAATTCAGCTCCTATGGAGAAACCAAGAATCAAGGGTATGTATATCTCGTAGGGGGTTAGTGCTGTCAGTGGAATTCAAGCGGTGCACTGTAGGCATTACTTGAGGTTCCTTGGAGCATGCCTTCGGGACCTAGCAGCAACTCCTTTCATTCCTTCTACCGTACATCCATTTATATTCTCTGTCTTCCATTTTACTTTCTACACTCTCCTAACAATTGCGTTATAGTGCAGTTGCAAGGTTTTCTTCCTGTTACGTCTTTTAAAACTTTTTAAAATCTGAATTTCCCTTTCAGCGCTGAATGACCTCATAGGTCCCAGTGCTTGCTTGGCCTTAGCCTAACTTATATATTCCAATTCGAAGGTTATGCGTAAGAGGTCAGAGGTCAAATAGCAATATAACATTGGTCATAACTTAAACGAGACGAGATAGAAACACATTTGTCTTAGATACGACCATGAAGCCGATGTGCAGTGAGGTGCAGGACAAGGTCAGATATGGAAGTAACCTGTTCAATAAGAGTTTGCCACCGTCGGAGGAATTGTAATATACACTCTGAACATACATTGTTGTATTTTTGAGGAATGTGTGTTGTCTTCATAATTTTTTTAAATTTCGAAGGTCTTTGGTCTTTAACGAGTTTTTAGGCTCTCTCTCTCTCTCTCTCTCTCTCTCTCTCTCTCTCTCTCTCTCTCTCTCTCTCTGTTATTTTTTCTAAATCTAGATTTTTGCTTTCGGTTTTCTGTTTTCCAACTTTCATTGTGAGTTATGTCTGTATCAGATGCTTTTTCTAGTTTCAAAGTGTGGAACTTATCTGCCCAACACATTAACGGGTCTTTTCCTTGAGCGTGGAATGCTTGTTGAAGACACTGAAGTTTCTTCGTACGGTGTGTGAGACTTTCTCAGCAAGGCAGAAGGTTTCCTATCGGGAAACCTCCTTAGAGTCTGGATATTTTTGGAAGTCTTGTGGTATCGAATTCTATTTCAAGAAGTCTGCGACGCCCTTTGGAACGTGACATGTAAATTCTGTATCGGATGTGTAAATGTCTTTTTGGATGTCGTTATTTCTCATAGAATTTCGGTAGGTTCTGCAAAGCTTTTATGAGTTATGATTCTCATATCAAAACTCCATTAGGTCTGCCAGCCATTTTTTCTTATCGCGTGTAGGAAGGTAAAAATTCCCATTTCAGTTAAGGGTCTCCAGTACCTTTAGCAATTTATGAATACGATTTTCGTATAAAGTTCCTCTTGCAAGTTACGATCCTCGTATCAAGTTTCTTAAGGCTCTGCAATGCCTTTAGCAGATAGATAGAATCAGATTCTTCAGGGTCCTATAATGCCTTTTGAAGTTAAAATTTTCATATCAAAATTTTTAGGGTTTGTGATGTCTTTGGTAAGTTATAATTCTCATATAGATTTCTGTAGAATCTGAAAGTTAGATTCGTATATCAAAATTCGTGTATCGTTTGTCGTGCCGTTTGCAAGATTATCACAATCAAATTCCTTAGGAGCAAGTAATGCGATTTTCATACATAAATTGCACGAGGGTTTGTCAAGTATTTCGTAAGTTTTAATTCTTGGCATTGTTTATGGCTTATAATTCTTTTTGCAAGTTATGGTTTTCATATCAAACATTTTTTTTTGCTTGTAATGCCTTTCTGAATTTATAATTATCATACTATAATTCTTTGAGAGCCTGTAATGCCTCTAGAAGTTACGATTTTCATGTAATAATTCCTTTAGTGTCTGCAAAACCTTTCGAAAGTTATTTTTATACAAAATTTCCTACTGGGTATGAGATGCCTTTTGTTGATAACATGATTTTGATAACGTCTTGCGATTTCAGCATAAAGTGGTCTTTTCTGTTTAGACTTTCTTGCTGTCTATTTTTCAGAATCTATCACTTATCTTTTGTCGGTGAAAAGAGGTCACTGAGTAAATAGATACAGCACTAAAATTGGTCGGAGCTGTTACTGATACAAATAAGTGGAAACACTCCAAACATGAAATGAAAACGTACCAAATGCGGGAAGAATAGAAGAAGTATTTCCCAGGGCAATTCTCGTATTTCTTTCTGTTTTGTGTTGTATCGGTAATGGCTTTTGGAGTCCCTCGTCTCCCATTATTCTCTCCTCTCATACAACTTGAACGCTCATACTTCATCGTCTGTTTCCATTTCTTAGCTCCATTGTGCAATAAGAAATGTCTCCCTGACTGGAAATGCGAGGAAATGAAGCCGGTGGCATCGAGGGAGCAATCCGCGCGGCGGCCGTAAAGGTCCCATTTTCTGGCAAATCCTGCCAATAACTCAGGTGCTCAGAAGTGTAGTAAAAAGTTTTTTCATGAATATTTGCTGAGATTACCCGACGTATATTGGAATGCATTCTTTATGCGTCTCGCTTTCTTTGTGACTATTTTATGAAGTGGCCTTTCATTCTGCATGAAAGCTTGTACCGGCGGGGAGAGCGAAGTGTGTACCATTTGGGAATAACGAAATATAATATAGCGATAGCTATGAGACATGAAAAGTATGGTAGGTGATTCGTCGATTTCGGGGATTCGGAAATCCCAGTGGAATTTTTATGGATTAAGAGTCGTGCAATCCAGCTTTTGGTAAATCCCTCGAACAGTTTTAATCTGGAAAATATCGGGAATAGGGGATTTTGTGATAAGGGTTTTGTTAGTGTGGGGTCTGAATGAATCCTCCTCCATTTTTCTGATTGTTTTTATTTTTTTTTTCATTGTACGCCTTCAGAAACAGATTCTTGGCAAAGACAATTTCATAGATAGTTAAGAAAATAGAGGAAATTGCGTGAAGGAAAACAATGAGAAATAAAAAGAATGGAGGCACAATACCTCTGATTTTAAGACAACCGATTGATCCTGAAAAAAGTTTTTGATGTAAAAATTTTGGGTTAAAAAGGACAGACGTAGTTATATTTTAGAGGAATGTTGACAGTTACTTTAATTTTACATTTGCGTAAGTGAGACAGATTTTTTGCGATGAGACCAGATGCACAGCAGAATAAGACGAGGATGTCAGTTTAGGATTAAGTAAAATATGGGGTGGGAATTAGGTTTTGTAGATAAAAGGAAGTGAAAGCTTGGAAAGAAATTATGGAAAGGGAATCGGCTGTAAGGATGGAAAATTAAGTTGTGGGTAAAAGGGAAAATTAAGTTGTGTTTATGAATGTGAAGATAAAAGTCGATAGAAGGAAAAAAATAATTTTGACAGTAAATTGGATTTGTGTAGATAAGATGATACGGAAGAGCTGCATTTTTTAAGCGATAAGAATATTGACTTCTAATGTATTTTATGTGAGGAGGAAGTGTTACGTCAGTGGTGACTTGAGACTCCTTGCTCGAAAGGCCGAATAGCAACTTCAGTCTTATTTCATTTTAGAATCCTCAAAACATGACTAATTGTTGGTTAGTTGGTCAGTGAGATATTTGATTTCTCAACCAATTTGTCGAGGGTGAAGGTTTATATAGCTCAACGAGAATTCTGTCGTTGATAGCATCACAATATTAAATTGACTCTTTCATAAATTTACCAATAGTCGGAATTTAGAACAAAAACTGTTGAAATTTTCACCTATTCGTGGAGTAAGCCTACAAACTACTATGTTGTTGTTGTTGTTGTTGTTGTTGTCGGGGGTAGGAAAAATCCATGGATGAACCTAAAAAGGTCTGAAAAAGGGTGTTTTGCGTTGAGTTCAAAGATACAGGAATTTTAGGATAGGATATTTATGATTGATTTATTAGAATGAAAATTTAAAAAGTAATGTGCATGCTAAACAGTACAGAAACATTATTTCTATTAAAATATAGCGTATTTATTTTAGTTTTTGCGTTTTGATTTGCGTTAAAAGTTAGGAATATATTGTTTACAACTTGCGCGTGAGGGGATAATCTTCCACGTGTCCCGAGTAAGCTGGAGGTCGGATCACGCCTTGTTTTCGCAACTGTCTAACATTTTGTACTGACTCAAAGGCATTTGTGTTCTGTGTTTGTGCATAGTCTTATTTAGAAATGAATAAGTTATCAAATAGTTATTCCCTAGAATCTCATGAACTGGTTCACAGTGGAATGAATCTTTGAACGATTGTCTTGGATCTGAATCTGTCGCAAATATCCTGTTGGAAAGGTTTAGAATCACCCCGATCGTTTGTATTCACGAATCCTTTCATCTGGACTTTTTCTAGTTTTGTTTTGTCTTCTATATATTATTTCTGTCTTTTCAGGATTCAGAGAGAGAGAGAGAGAGAGAGAGAGAGAGAGATAATGATCATCTGAAAGCATCAGTCCAAATTGCTATCAGATGAGAAAATTTTGTCCCTGAAGCTGAAAACTTCGCCCTAAAACAGGTGAAAAATCGAAAAGAACATCGAGATGCGTGGATCGCCATACGCATCCCGGATTACCCCGTTACGTGGCCGAGTAATCCTTGCTATCTCACGTCAAACAGAGGAGGCAAGCACAACCGCGGCGCCGACAAACACCCAAAAGCGACAACGAGAGCCAGAAGCGACAAACCGAAAGCGACAACTCTTGGGTCCTTCCGTTTGCCGTGTCCTCACAGGTATAATCAGGGCTGGCGATCGGCCGGCTGATCGGATCTGAGAAAATCAATATTTGCTGGCTTCGCGCCTGATATAATTGTAATAATTGTCCAAGATTAACATCAGTTCGAGGCGTGTGTGTGTGTGTACATGTGTGCGCGTGTGCCCCCACATGCCCTCGTGTACATGTGTGTGTGTGTGTGTATAAGAGGTGTCGTTAAGCATATGGATCGTGGCTCTTCATTGCAGACCGAGGATGGCGATTAGGTATTAATGACGAATAGAAGTGATCAGGAAAATGTATTTTTTTCCGCGTTGTAATGAAGTCTAGTATGATCAAGAAGCTTTTATTACCAAATTAGAGCAACACTTAAAGCCAGTGTGAAGATTAATTGGACTGATATGATTTTCATTATATTTAGTGATTTTGGGGTCTATTGCAGAACTTCTTTATATTTTTAATTTATTCTATGAGACAGTTAGTTATTTATTCAATGATAATTAACTGCATTTCAATTTTATTTATTGCAGCTTTTCTTGCGTGCTTCGTAGTTTATTTATTCTCGGGAATAAAATGGTAGTTTTGAAATTTCCGGAGCTGTTACCTTAATTTTTCTTATTTCAGAACTATGTGAGTACATTTGTTGCATTACCAATTGCTATTTATTTTCCTTAGCTGTGTTCTGTTTTCACATGTTCCCTATCTTTTTTCACGCATTTTTGTTACCATATTTTTACCTTTCTGTTCATTCCTTAATAGTTTTTACCATTTTTCGCAATTTTTCTGATCTTATTTGCTCTGTCTTTGTTTCCTCAATTATTTTACTTCTCATTATCTTGTCTTCCCAATTTGGCCATCCGGTCTGGGGAAGAGTTTGCTTTGCAATGTAATAGTTTGTTAGGTTTGTTACAATAATTAAAGAGACCTCTAAGTCTAATGGTCCTGACATCACCTCACTACCAAAAGTTGCCAGGATTCGATCCCCGTGGAAGGTGGAGGAATTTAGGCAGGTTTCCTTCGAACCCACTACGACACTTTTGACCTTAGCAATGACCAATATACCTGGAAGCTAGTCGACTCAAGTAAGTGGACAAGCAAGGTGCAGGGTGTGGGGTAGCAGCTTCATACCAGTTACTGAGAACCGGGATGATAACACTCAGTGTATTAGGGAAAGACCTAAATAATAATGATAATAGTAGCAGTGGTAGTCATACTTAATATTTCTTTTCGTGGAACAAAATGTTCCCGGATTTGGCTCCTTTTACATTTACTTATGTTACAGTAAATATGCGAAACCAGGGATTTTACGAAATCCCTAGAGAATATGTGAAATGACCAAATTAGCTTAGGAACATTTGATCCCTGAGTGCTTAGTACTTAACACTGACTCAGTGATTCACCTACACTGTTTACCGTGTTTAGTACTAGCCCCTGGGAGGGTCAAATGCACTATGGGACATTTGACCTCCAGGGCCAAGTAGCCTAGGAGAATTGGGCAAATAGACGAGCGTTATGGCCATATGTTTGTTGATGCTATGTATTTCCGGCGTCGGTGGTCATAATCGATGTAACGCCATCGCATGGCATCAAATTTGCCTTGAATGTTCCCGTCATGAGAGCACGTTAACACATGTGAATTCAAAAGCATTCTTCTCAAGTAGCGCGCACGTAACTTAGTACCAAGCTAGGACCTCCATTTGATTAATTACAAGGGATGAAAAGAGAGAGAGAGAGAGAGAGAGAGAGAGAAAATCCATACGAGGCCTGAGGTCAGAAAGTCGCATTCAAGAAAATTAGTTCAATTCTTCTCCTTGCGCTGCCACCTGTCAGCTGATCATTTATTGAAGAGCCAGTATGGTCATCGCTCCTCGCTGCCTGTAAGGCAGAGGATGCCCGTGGCCTTCCCTAGGATTTTCGCCTCTTCCTCCCCGCCCGTGATCGATTGCTTATGAAGTGTTATATGCATGAGTGTGCGATTTTACGAGCGGCAGATTGTATAACCTGGAGTGAGTCTAAGTAATTACATTGGCTCTGTCAACGCGACGAACGCAAAGCGCAGTGGGGAAGATCGAGGCAAAGTAATTCGACTTGGAGCTCTAATGGGGTAACTTTATTTCGTGGCTTCTCTGTGGTTTTCAGACTTAATTACAACACACAACCACCTCACACCACACAACACACACACACACACCACACATATATCTATATATATATTTAATCTTATATAATAAGATATATATATATGTGTGTGTGTGTGTGTGTGTGTATGTATATGCTATATATGCTTTGTATCTCATAGCAGTGGTACACACATACATAAATAGGTATAGCGCGCGCGCGCGCATGTAAGCATAATTTTATCAATAAAATTAAGGTACTCTGATATTACATTTTGTACTGAAAACTGAAAGCGTCTTTTTTTCAATTTTGACTTTGGATTATATTTTTTCATTATATTATTTACTGAGAGAGAGAGAGAGAGAGAGAGAGAGAGAGAGAGAGAGAGAGAGAGAGAGAGATACTACGTCAGTGGTGGACACTTGAAACTTTTTACCTTGCAAGATGGTGGAATTTTCCTTTTTTTCTTTTAACTATTTCTTATGTAAGTATTCTTATTTTTTACATAAATTATAATAATTCTAAATGAACTTAAATATTTCAACCGGAGTCTCCTGTTACACCTTTTAAAGGAAGTGTTTCAGCTATTCCAAAATCATTTATCTTGTGTAGACTTGGACTCTCCTGCCTGTTAAAACTGGCAAGTGATCAGTTGTCTCTAGTTTTCCACAGCTTGTGAAGTTCACTTGAATTTTATTGTTTCCACAATTTAGACGAGAATTTTCCAATTTCAGATTGCGGTTTCTGATTTTGCTTTGATTCTTCTCCCCACTGAAAGAAAGAACGATTTCGGAATGTGATCAGTTGTCACCACTTTTTTATACCTCATGCAAAATCCTGTTTCTCATCCTTAAAAGGGTTAATGAGCAATCAACCACAGTCCATTAAAGCCACCTACCTACCTCAACCAGCCTGCTATGAGGGAATTACTATTACGGCCTTGATAATATCTATCCTATTAAGGCCGGAGTTCGTAAAAATATATCTGTAGACTCTAATCAGCTGGGGTTCTGTATAGAGCCTGATCAAGGTGGTCGCTTTGCGGTGATATTCAGGTATATACGGTGTATATTGTAGCTGGCGAGCATAATTAAAGTAATGTTTTTAAGCAGTTCAATCAGTACGGTATGGAATTAACGCCGCTACTTCAATTTTTAAATAACGTATTTTTTTTTATTTCAACAGCCACAAATGGCCAGCTTAGTGGAAGAATGAATGGTAATCAATATTGCTAAATGAAATATTATTACTTTTCCCTCGTATTATTCTTATTAGTGATAGATATCGTTTAAGTAGAATAGTTTTCCCTTCGTCTGCAAATTTGACGCATTGAAAATTCTCGTAATTGTCACCCGATTGAGAATAGCACGAGTCCTGTGCAGGAGACAGACAAGGGTCGGCAGAATGCACTTAGGCCTGGGCAGGGTGAGGTATATTGAAATTCTATGCCTCTGAACTTTTTCGAAACAATTTTGAGAACTTTTTAGTTAAATAAACCCAAACGTTCGGTGAGATACGTCGAAGATTATGAGTTAAACACAATACTGAGTAATTTGTTTAATAAATACAGAAATCTGAGTGATATGGACACCATTATTTGGATACTCCCCTTTGATGCACTATGAACGTCAACTTGGCACGAAATGAACAGAAGCTATTAGCTAACAGCTACAATTGCATGACGTCTAATTTTTTTTTATTAAATAGTGATCAACGCCTGATAATATTAGGATAGTCGTCCAGTGATGTACCAGACAGAACATCCATTTCCACACAACTTCGAGTGCATCCACCAGGGTAGCAATGACCTGAAAAAACGCGTCCCTGGACTGCTGACGACCCCCTGCGGCAGGAAACTTGGAACGATTTCTCCATCGTGGTTAAGTGTCGTCCTTAAGGCTTGCGATATAAACGCCCTCCGTTGATCGCCAATTACGAGCAGGAGGAGGGAGGGCGGGCGGGTGGCGGCATGGACATAGGGGTGAGTGTTGGAAAGGGAGGGGAGGGATGGAGGGAGGTAGGAGGGATTGTCGGCAGGTGGTCGTACAAAGAACAACTCTGTTTCTCTTGATAAGGGACATATGGTGTGCTCTGAGCCACACCTCCCTCCTGGATGGTGGTGGGAGGAGGGTAGTGTATTAAGGTGGTAGGAGGGGGAGGGGGTGAGGAGGGAGAAGGCATAGATAGTGGTTATGTTTAAGAAATGAATGGGGAGGATTTTCGACAGGGGCGAGGCTTGTTGAGTCGACATTTTTTTTTTTTTATTTCGTTAATTTGCCAACTTCTGGCTTGTCTATGGTTGGCAATTTCTTGGATTTAATCAAGGATTTTGTAGATGATGGAAAAACAGACAACCAAAGTTAATTACTGAAGGGGTGTCTTAATATTCGAAGCGCTTCTGAGTAGCCTACTAATTGTTCTTCTGTTCGTAATAAATGAAAAACAGTTTAATGCTGGAAGCGTTTGAGTACTAATTGCAATATATACACTATGACTTATGATAAAAAAACAGATTTGGAAAAAGGCCAGAACTAGTCGTTGTCGATAACGATGTCCGTTTCGAATTTTCTCAGTTGTTTTGAAGGGAATTTACGATCCAGGTTGTTTAGGCTAAATTGCCAGTTTTCGGAACAAATATGTTTTTGGAACAAACAGGATTTTTTGGGAGGTCCTTGATCATCACCACATATCGGGCCAATTGTAACCATTAGTTTTAACTGTCGCTTAAAACCCTCCAATACTTTAGATTTTTTTGTGTGTATATTTTGAGGAAAACATTTGATATTTTGAACCAGAGACCTGATGAAGATTTATGAGTCTGTTGTTACGGTTGCCTGTTTGTTTATTGTTGCATTGTGTGTGTGTGTGTGTTTTCCCATTTACCAATGTGCATTATTTGCAGCAATATCAGTTTCATTTTCCTGAATGTTGGCCAGCTCGGTTTGCTAAGTCGACTTTTAGGAAGCTGAAGGGATTTGCATTACTAACCTAACTAATACTAGCATAACTAAACTCAATTCTGTACCTGAGAATGCATCACATAGTACGATAAATGAAAGTTTGAATAATTAATTAGTTGTACTACATCTTTTTGCTTAGTTAGATGAAAGTCTGCAACAACTAGGGTCTCGGGCATTCCATTGAGGGGTCGGGGATGTGTATGTCTGGTGATAGAACAGAAGTTCACTCTCGACGTGGTTCGGAAGTCACGTAAAGCCGTTGGTCCCGTTGCTGAATAACCACTGGTTCCATGCATAAAACAAAAAGAAACAAACAAACAAACAAACAAAAAGCTGCAACTAGACGCCGTTTGCAAAGTGAAAGATTGTGCCCCAGAAGTACCTGATGATGATCAAGCATTTCAAACACCACTTTACACCTATTCATGTTCGCTCACGCGACAGATTCGTCATGTCTAAGCAAGAAATATTCCATTTCGTGTCCCCAGTTTCTCTCAAACTCTCATTTTATGCACTAGCATTTTCTTACGCATATTACTTAGTCAGTTCTCATTTTTAGGGTCTCATTGTGACCTATTGCCGCTCTCCCTAGTCTCCAATGGGGTCTACCATCCATATACTGATCTTGCCCAAATGTTTCTTATCTTCTACTGAGTGAGTAACGAGTGAATTCATAATTTTTAGTTTTCTAAATCTAAAACACTACTGAGGCTAGAGGGCTGCAAAGTGGTATGTTGATCATCCACCCTCAACTCATCGAACACCCAAATTGCAGCCCTCTAGCCTCAGCAGTTTTTATTCTATTTAAGGTTAAATTTAGCCATGATCGTGCCACTGGCAACGCTGTAGGACAGGCCACCACCGGGCCGTGGCTGAAAGTTTTATTGGTCGCTGTACAGAAAAATAGATTACGTCGAAGAAACTTCGGCGCATTTTATTACTTGTTCTATTTTTCAATTGCCGCAGCGCAGATCTGGCCATAAAATCAAAGGTTGTTCCTCTCACAACAAAAATCCCACCGTGAAGTTCAATACATCCATCTTACTAGTGATGCTGACTCTAACGATGCCTTCCCGTACGTTAGATATACATTTGGTGGTTTTTACCTCAATTTCTTAAAAAAAAAAATACAAAGTTGAAGCACGAGAGTTGTAATAAATATAAGGAGTCTCTAAAACTAAGAAAACTGTAAAGAAAATAGTTAAATAACTTTTTGTAATATAATATATCACACATTGTGAACAGTGGATATAACAAACTTTTAAAAGGAAATCATGCTCTCACCGACTTTTCCTCTCTTCAATACTCAGACTTCCAGGAGTTGGTTATATGTGTAGTATAAGTACTAACACCACACACAGACATACACACGCAGACACACAGACACACACACACACACACACACACACACACACATATATATATATATATATATATATATATATATATATATATATATATAACACACAAGCACACATGTACATATATACATATACCTATATACAGATATGTAGCCTATATATGAAGAATCTACTGGTCACTTCCTATCCGATATATATGTAATTGTGACAGCCACAATACCCTTTTTTTCGAAATCATCGCGCTTTTTAGGATTCGCTTGTCTCTACAATTCTCCCTAAAATCGCGAAGAATTTGAGAAGTTAAGAGGGCATTGGGGCTATTACAATGACATATATATATAAGTATACACACTCATATATGTATTTAAACGACTTTGTAATTTGTCCACCAGCTTAACATATTGTTTCTGGGTATTGTTTTGGCGTACTAACAAAAACCATATCCACCCATGTAACTCAAGCTCGTATTGCTCACCGTCATCAACCGTTTGTTTTATTTAATTTTTTGTGCGAATATGGAAGTACTGGCTTAGTGAAAAATGAAATGTGCTCAATACATAGCTCATTTTCGTAATGCGTAGGCTTCTAAAACTATGACTTTTTACATTTTGATGCGAATATTGGAGTATCCGCGCAGTCGGAAAAACTGGCTGGGGGGAAATGAAAAACGAAAGGCGTCCCCCAAAGCCGAGGTTATTTTCATGATGTCCGCCCTCATTACCGATAACGAAAACTCATATCAGATAATACACAAAAAAGTCCAAAAGCTCTTTTTGCCCGGGATAAAAGACAACTCCCCAGCCACCCTTCACAATGAGAAAGGTTTGCATTTCATTAGGTGGAACGTGGTGTGGAGAACAGAGCTGGTTGGGGAGGGTGAGGGTTGTCTCTTTGGAGGGGGAATGGGAGGGGAGGGCCTCCAGAGGCCTGGCGGAGGGTCGTCTTAGGCTTGGGTGGGGAGAGGGGATGGGAGTGATGTACTATCAAGTGGTCAGGGGTTGGGGGAGGGTGAGGGACCCGGAGAAAGAGGAGAGGAGAGAGAGAAAAGCCCAATGAAACAACAGTGGTCGGATGGACAATTACCACTAGGGCTAAATGACCCCACTTTTTCCAGCTTCTTTTCTCTCCGTCCCGTTTTTAATGCTTTGTCTTTATTTATTTATTTTTTATTTCTTTCCTTGGCTTTTATTGTGCTCTTCGTCAACGAGAAGAGGACTTGCATTTTTCATATCCCGTTTTCCCCTGTAGTTTTTATAACCGTCTTGGCGCGTTTTTAATTAGCTCAGACCTGAAGGCCGAGGGCGCTTTCTTTGAACCGGGTCTTGCTGCCGGATTTCAAAGCTGACGGCTGTGAGTTGCTGTTGATGAGAATTGCATGTTATGGTGTGTCAATTCGGCTGCGACAGAATCGGACATTTGATAGGAAATTATGATGATTTTTTTTTTCTTTTTCTTTCTTTATCCGTACTCGCTGCACTGAACGGAAACAAGCACAAGTAACTTTCACCAATTTGGGTTTGAATTTTGAAAATTTTAGGAATAATAATAATAATAATAATAATAATAATAATAATAATAATAATAATAATAATAATAATAAGCGAAACAAATCCACAGTTTTTTTTTTTAACAGTTTTTCGAAAGTTTCTGTACAGATTCATCTTTAAACATACGTACATATATATACATATACATATATACATATATACATATACATATACATATACATATACATATATATATACATATGCATATCACATATATATATACTATATACATATGCATATACATATACACACATATATATATAGCATATATATATATATATATACATATATATATATATATATATATATATATATATATATATATATATATATATACATATATCATAACATACATACATACATATATATATACACATCACACACACACACACACACACACACATATATATATATATATATATATATATATATATTTATATATATATATATATTATATATACATAACTGCGAATTTGTTTCTCCATTTCAAGACGCATGCTGCTATGACTATTTTTTGATGATGATGATAATAATAATAATAATAATAATAATAATAATAATAATAATAATAATAATAATAATAATTTGCACATTTAGGTAGTAAACGTTCCTCAGAATTCTGTGCTCGTCAATGACAAAGAAAGCACAATTAAAGAATGAATAAACAAATGGGTTAAGAAATTGACGTGCTAAAGGCAAGCACTGGGGACCTTTCAGCCATCCAAGTCTTGAAGGCAGCGAAAAGAGGGAGTTGGAGAGGTTGGACAGCAGTATAAAACTTTCCGAAAGCAAATGAGATGAAATAGAAGGATCTAAAGGAGGGGAAAGGGAGGAAACCCACAGTCGAAAAGACAGAGTTAGAGAAGGTGGAAAGTAAGATGAAAGAAGGACGAGGGAACTGGGGTCAAGTGAAACACTAAGGAGTGGTTGCAGTCAGAGGATGAAAGGACATTGCGTAGTCACTCCTAGTTTTTTTTATCTCTTATTTAAAAAAAATAAATTTTAAAATTAATTTTACAATTCAATACATGTACAATATATGTAATTTATGTACGAAATCAACAATTGGTAATTTTTTTTTTTTATAAATCATATACTTAAATTTACTATGTATATGGATACGTATACACATACTCATATGCTGCATATGCATACCCATTACACATACATATATAATTTATGTACATATGTAATTTATGTACAAAATCAACAAATACTCATAATATTTTTATAAAATCATATACGATACTATGTAAATCTGAATACCCATTACACATTAAATTTACTATGTATATGCATACCCATTACACATACATATTTATGTGCAAAATCAACAAATACTCATATTTTATTTACAAATCGATATACTTAAATTTACTATGTATATGCATACACATACACATACCCATATACTGTATATGCATACCCATTACACATACATATATATCTGTATATATTAAAATTCCAGGTAACTACGTGTAAAATGAGTAATGCTTACAGACCTGCGAGTAAGGTGCAATGACACAACTAATCCCCCTCCCCCCATCTCCCCACCTTGCAGTTCGAATGCTGTAGTCAACTATCAGGATAACGACCATTGAACAAACCAGGGTTGCTTGTAAGTTATCCCGAAGTTACTTTTACGAGAATCTTTTAAATTAGCTTAGTGACAAATATGCTCAAGATTTTTTATGAATTTAACGAAGTTATTATATATTAGTTTTACGAGATTGTTCTCCCCTAGTTTAATGAGTATATCAGAAACTAGTTTGTGATTAATACACGCCAATTGTACAAGATGATAAATTAGTTTGAGACCACAGTCGCGTTTCTGTGGTGTTTTATTTCAGTGTAATAATTAAAATTAGAACGATGCAGAGTTAATTAAGTTAGACAACTTGAGTAGGATGAAACCTAAAAGAAAAGAGGAGAAGTATATAAGATAGAATGAAGTGCAAATGGCGCCTAAGAGATACTACAATGAAGCCGCATCTCCGTCCACACTGTGCCGCTTAAAGTTAACTGTAAGTGGTAGCCGCGGTAAATGGATAATGTATAAAAAAAGGATAACTTAGATTTTTGGTAATTTTTTAATTTTCATTTTTGTTTAAATTTCCATCGTCCGCTTTTTTATTATTTTCTTTTGCTTCACGCTTGTCTGTGTATTCCGTTGAGTTTTGCTTATAATAAGTTTTATGCATTTTTCCCTTGCAAAGTCTGAAATTGATATTAATTTTGTTTCATAGAAAAAAGATATTCAGTTTAAATTCTCTCTCTCTCTCTCTCTCTCTCTCTCTCTCTCTCTCTCTCTCTCTCTCTCTCTCTCTCTCTCTCTCAAGTTATTGGCATATATTTTCTTCTGTATCTCAAGAGTGATGAGGATGAACTATGACTGTAGGGAATCATAATATAATAATAGCAGTATTATTATTATTTATTTATTTATTATTATTATTATTATTATTATTATTATTATTATTATTATTATTATTATAATTATTATTATTATTATAATACAAATAAAGGGCTGATGCGACAGTGAAGGTAATGACCCTATGTAGCCCAAGCTTTATTGATGCGGTGTAACCTACTGTCGTATACGTAGATCTCCATGCCTCAGCCATTGTTACTATTAGTAGCGTAGATGCAACATTTTATTCATCTTGCTAATGGATTTTATACTACATTTACTGCATCTGCATTTTTTTTATTAGTACATGTCCAAGGTTGTTGTTATAATTATGAGTTAACGTTAACCGTACAAGAAATACACTTAATTACGAACGTTTATAACAACAGTATGAACTTTTTTGACAATGAATGGAAATAAGTTTAGTATCGTTCTAGTAGCCTATATTTCAACGTGAATTAAGTTGTGCTTTCTTTTACCGCCACTATGTGTCTAACCGAAATTTCATTTTTATATTTGAAGTTAACAGGGAAATGTGATATCTTAATTATGTAATTATACAGCATTTGATAAGACAATTATTTTTTTTTTATAAAAGATGAAAGACTCCCTTTGAATAAAATTCATAGAGTGAAGGTCTAAATAAAACTAAACGCGTTCAAATTCCTGATTTTTTACAAATATATGTAGTGAATGGGAAGTTTCAGATCAATAAAACCAACGTAAAATACACAATGAGAGCATTGCAAAGCCTCTTATTGAATCTGGGAGATCAATATACCGTCCCTTCTTTTATAAAGTCCTTTCTTTTATAAAAAGGAAATTAAAACTCCTGTTTACAGAGCGAAAGCAACATTGTTTAGATTCAAGATGATTTTTTTAAAATTGTATCCATCGTTGATATTCATCGGCTATTCGTCTGTTATTCATCGCCCCCATTCAGCGAGATGAGTGTGTGAGAATATTATCAGTTCGAGGGCGAGAGGGCTGTCTTCCATTGGATGGAAGACAAGCCACATGGCGCTTTTTGTTTCTCGAGTGATTGAGGGAGTGTGTCGGGGAACAAGGCCCTTGATATAAGGAGAGAGAGAGAGAGAGAGAGAGAGAGAGAGAGAGAGAGAGAGTAGTATTATTAGTCGTAGCTCAAAGAAAGTCTGTGAAAGAGGAGTAGTGGAGACGTCTATGAAAGTTTGCGAGGGAGACGAGTCACCATATGTGTATGTCGTGTAAAGCCTAGCACTCGTTAATTTTTCGAGAGAGAGAGAGGAGAGAGAGAGAGAGAGAGAGAGAGAGAAGAGATCTGGCCTGATAACTGACTGAATCTGTTCGGTCTCAACAGTGTGTGTCCATATCACTATCATGTCATGGGGTATTTATTTATTTATTTTTTTTAAGAGGATTGATTTTTACTTTAGGAAAAAAGAGCACGTGCTGGCAGCGACATCATCATAATCTAACAACAATAACAATAAGAATAACAGCAGGAGGTGCAGATACCATCAGTCTGCTCAACGTTTATTAGATATTTTGACCCACATTGTAATTCATTCATCTGCTCATAGCTGCTACAACAGTGGAGACACTGAGATTGAGAGATATGAGACCTTTCTTTCAGTTCCTGGTCCTTTACAGATACAGAATGTAGAATGAATAGACATGAGGGAGTTTGAATAAGTGTTAATCGAAGCTCACTTTTTATGTCCGGCCTCAGATCTTAAAAGCTACCGAGGCTAGAGGGCTGCAAATTAACATGTTGATACCAAATTGCAGCCCTCTAGCCTCAAGTTCTTTATTTTACTAAAGGTTAAAGTTAGCCGTAATCGTGCGTCTAGCACCGCAACGACACGGGCCACCACGGCCGGCTGAGTACCATATAGCATTATACTCTGTACAGAAAAGTTGATTACGCCGAAAGAGCTTCGGCACACTTTTTACTTAAGGTTCGTCCCTATGTGTTAGCTGGTGTCTTTTAGGCTTATTTTGATGCTCGTTTCTTGGCCGTGTGTAAAAGCATAACGATTGTTATATTAATCATTATTTTTTATTTGATATATATATATATATATATATATATATATATATATATATATATATATATATATATATTTGTTTTCACAAATACCTGCATAATACATCAGCTTAGATTGCTAAAAAGGGGTTTAATTGTTTGAATGTTTGAAGACTGCGTTCAAGATTCACAACTTAAAGCGTTTTTGAATGTAGGTATTGTGAACTTTCTATATCTGAGCTCGTTTTAAAGTAGCTTTGTAATTAATTGATGGTTTCATTACAGAATCTTAGTGCAAAATCATTTTGTTGTCATTAACTTTTGATAAATTTCGTATTTTCATTTAAAAGGCTTTGTGCAAGTTTGTCATTTTAGGTTTTATATAATAATAATAATAATAATAATAATAATAATAATAATAATAATAATAATAATAATAATAATAATAATGAGACAGGATACAAATACCTGGGAATAATGGAAGGAGGAGATATAAAACACCAAGAGATGAAGGACACGATCAGGAAAGAATATATGCAGAGACTCAAGGCGATACTCAAGTCAAAACTCAACGCCGGAAATATGATAAAAGCCATAAACACATGGGCAGTGCCAGTAATCAGATACAGCGCAGGAATAGTGGAATGGACGAAGGCAGAACTCCGCAGCATAGATCAGAAAACCAAGAAACATATGACAATACACAAAGCACTACACCCCAGAGCAAATACGGACAGACTATACATAACACGAAAGGAAGGAGGGAGAGGACTACTAAGTATAGAGGACTGCGTCAACATCGAAAACAGAGCACTTTGGGCAATATCTGAAAAACCACGTGAAGACGAGTGGGCTAAAGAGTGGCATGGGAAGAAGGACTAATAAAAGCAGACGAAGACCAGAAAATATACAGAGACAGGAGAAAGACAGAAAGAAACAGAGGACTGGCACAACAAACCAATGCCATGGACAATACATGAGACAGACTAAAGAACTAGCCATCGATGACAATTGGCAATGGCTACAGAAGGGAGAGCTAAATAAAGAAGGAAACTGAAGGAATGATAACAGCGGCACAAGATCAGGCCCTAAGAACCATATATGTTCAAAGTACGATAGACGGAAATAACATCTCTCCCATATGTAGGAAGTGCAATAACGAAAAATGAAACCATAAACCACATAGCAAGTGAATGCCCGCACTTCAGAACCAGTACAAAAAGAGCATGATTCAGTAGCAAAAGCCCTCCACTGGAGCCTGTGCAAGAAACATCAGCTACCTTGCAGTAATAAGTGGTACGAGCACCAACCTGAAGGAGTGATAGAAAAACGATCAGGCAAAGATCCTCTGGGACTATGGTATCAGAACGGATAGGGTGATACGTGCAAACAGACCAGACGTGACGTTGATTGACAAGGTCAAGAAGAAAGTATCATTCATTGATGTCGCAATACCATGGGACACCAGAGTTTGAAGAGAAAGAGAGGGGAAAAAAATTGATAAGTATCAAGATCTGAAAATAGAAATAAGAAGGATATGGGATATGCCAGTGGAAATCGTAACCCATAATCATAGGAGCACTAGGCACGATCCCAAGATCCCGTGAAAAGGAATCTAGAAAAACTAGAGTGGCTGAAGTAGCTCCAGGACTCCTGCAGAAGAGTGTGATCCTAGAAACGGCACACATAGTAAGAAAGAGTGATGGACTCCTAAGGAGGCAGGATGCAACCCGAACCCCACACTATAAATACCACCCAGTCGAATTGGAGGACTGTGAATAGAGCAAAAAAAAAAAAAAAAAAAAAAAAAAAAAAAAAAAAAAAAAAAAAAAAAAAAAAAAAAAAAAAAAAAAAAAAAAAAAAAAAAAAAAAAAAAAAAAAACAAAAAAAAAAAAAAAAAAAAAATAATAATAATAATAATAATAATAATACTAATAATAATAATAATAATAGTGGAATTTAGTCTGTGTTTTTACTCATCTAGAATAAGGTTGCCAAGAAAGGTGCGATATTCCTGATCTAAAAAATTGCAATTCAGTGACCATGTCATTGGAGACGACAACCCACGCAAGTCCTGACCATATCCAACAATTTTTATCCTTGCTGACTGAACGAAGTAGTTGGTAGAATAATTGTAATTATAGCTATTGTATTTATTGTTACTCTACGTTCGTTTTTTTTTTTTTATATTTCACAAACAAGCACAAGTACTTTTGTTGTGTATAACGGTGTTAAGCTGAAATCTGACCGTGGATGTCAGCGTTTGATCGGATTAACGAAAGCAGAGTCAAGGGTCATTCTACACCTCCGAGGTCAGGTCATTGAAAAGACACAAAGAGACTCGGGCCCAAAGCTCTCCCTGGCCGTCAAATAGATACATCGGCGACCCCGTCTATCGCGACGCCAGCACTAATCAATCACCGTCATTGAGGAATGTAAAGTGGAAACCACAAGTGGCTTAGCGATTGTAATGAGGAGGTTGAACGGACCTTGTTATGGGACACCCCCTCCTAGTCGCACCCCAAACAAGGAAGGAGGAAAGGCGTGAAAAGTAGGCGATAACAGGGTGACAATGCCTGAAAAGCTGATCATTTTAGGGATTATTCTCGCGGATTATCCAGAGTTTTACGGGGAGTGGGCGGATCGAGGGGGCTCGCCTTTGAGCCCCGGGAGATGCCACCCGCGGTGGTGGATCTGTCACCTCACAGGTGTCGTGTTTACACAGGTGTGGAATTTGTTTGAAAAAAAAAAAAAAAAAAATGCTACTCTTCCCTCTCCGGAGCCCTTCGCCCCTCACCAGTCACTTCTGTCTCTCCCCTTTTCGGTAATAATAATAATAATAATAATAATAATAATAATAATATAATAATAATAATAATAATAATAATAATAATAATGTAAAACAGTAGGTCGCTTCACAGAAGCTACAAGGTGTATGTATTTGACAGCATCTAGATTTCATATATCGTTTTATCTTTTGTTAGAAAAATTCATTAATGCAATTTAGTGATTTCATACTATTTACATAATTCTACAATGGTAATTTTTCTTCTTACCAGGACTTACTTTTATAAATAGAGCATAGCATATTTAAGTAGTTATCAGGAAAGTAACTTTTACATTTACATCTGTAAGTTTTCATCTATATATGTCTGTTACTGAACACTAGGCTTTTAATTATTTTTTTAACACCATAATAACTGTTCTATTACTTATAAATTTATACTGGCCACTCAAAAACAGTAGTTAATGTAATGTGGTAACATTTGTTTATTTCAGACGTACGACTTCCAACACAGCTATTCAAAGTCACGGAAAGTTGGTAACACTTTGCATAGTGAATTGACGAATGATTTAGAATTATTGATAGTCACTTCTCTAAAGAACAAGCGTTACTGACACTCCCATACGAAACCATTTGATTGACCCTTAAGCTGTAAACACTTCAAAAATCATTTCCGGTCACAGTGATCAGTGATCAAGTTAATTACGGGCTGCTCGGTGACCAGGAGCCCGTGCTGACACAAGGTCAGCTTAATAAAAAACAACATCATTATTTAAGTTTTATGTTGCCAGATTGGTCTGTGTAGAAAGTGCTGTCTATAAGTATCGGAAACAATATATATAAACCAAACGAAAAACTCGCGCGCATATACTTCACACACACACACACACACACACACACACACACACATATATATATATATATATAGTTATATATGTATATATAATATATATATATATATGTATATATAATATATATATATATATATATATATACTATTATATAGATATAATATATATATATATATATATGTATATGTATGTATATATATATATATATATATATATATATATATATATATGATATATATATATATATCTATATTAGTATGTATGTATAATCCGTGTGGCTAATCCCTAAAATGATCAGGCTTTTCAGGCATTGTCACCCTGGTTTTCCCCTACTTTTCACGCCTTTCCACTATTATCAACATTATCATCATTATTAATTACTATTATTATTATAAAACCAAAATGATATCAACTTGCACATAGCCCTTTTAAATGCAAAATATTAGAATCAGGATTCTTTATCCAAAGACGTGAATAACGAATAAAATTATTTTGCACTAAGACTGTAATGAACCATCAATTATAAAACGAGTTCAGATATATAAAGTTCAAAATACTTGACATTATAAATGCTTTAAATTGTCAATCTTGAACGTAGTCTTCAAACCATTCAAACAATTTTATAGCAATCGAAGCTGAGGCATTATTCATGTTTTAGTAATATATATATGTATGTGTAAATAAAGGTTTTTTTGCCACGAAGGAAAAAATGAAAAAGCGAGATAGCCGAGTACTTTCGGTCCTATTCGGACCCTTTACTGAGTAAAGGGTCCGAATAGGACCGAAAGTACTCGGCTATCCGCTTTTTAATATTTTTCCTTCGTGGCAAAAAAACCTTTATTTATACATAGCATCACGTTTTATATACTTCGTGATCAAGTTATTCATATGTATATGTGTGTGTTTTTTAGATTTTTAGATTTATCTTCCCGCCACTGGCCAGTGGCATAAGGCTGATACAGTTTCTCTCCATCTGTCTCTATCCGAGCCATTTCCCTCGCCTTCCTCTAAGTTTGGATTTCATCCTCAAGATCCCTGACAATTATGTCTATCCACCTCGTTCTTGGTCTTACCCAGCGGTTCTTCTTCCTATTTGTACTGCTCTCAGTGCTCTCCTGGGGTCTCTATTCTCTTCCATCCTCTCAACATGTCCAAACCATTTCAGCCTTCCCCTCTTCAACCTGGTACTGACTGGCCTTTGCCTCAATCTCACCTGATGTCTTCATTTCTAACATAATCAATCCCATTTAATGCCAAGTATTCTTCTCAGCAGCTTCATCTCAAAAGCATCCAACCTTTTCTCCTCTGTTCTGGTCAGTGCCCAGTGGACCAGCCATACATCAGGACTGGTAGTACTACTGCATTGAATATTCTCATCTTAGTTCTCAAGCTGATTTCATGCCTCGACCAAACGTTTTTCTCAGAACCTCAAAAGCTCTTTGCTGCTCCTAGTTTTCTTCTTTGTATATCTTCAATTTGCCTCCCGTCTGCTGTTACCACACTTCCCAAGTAAACAAACTTCTCAACTTGCTTGAGTTCCTGTCCTCTGATTGTCATATCCTCCATGTGCACCCAAATCAATCATCCTTACCTTACTCACAACCATGATCTCGCTCTTCTTTGTGCTGATGTTCAAGCCAAAATTCTGTGTCTCTGTCTCCATCCTCATTACCATACCTACCAGCACAGCCACGTATCAGCAACCAACGCAACATCATCAGCAAAGTCCAAATCCATAAAAACTTCTCCACCAATACTAGCCCCTCTGTTTTCATTCTCCATCACTCTCTCATTATATGGTCAATATATACATTAAACAAGGTGGGTGACATAACACATCCCTGTCTTAGCCCACTTCAACTGGGACCATCACTTTGCTGTCCATAACCAGCTGTACACAGCTGCACACTCCTTGGTACCAGTTCTTTAGTATCCTTATCACTTTCAGTGGTATACCATAGTGTTCTGCCACTCTCCACATTCCATCTCTCCATACTGAAATCATACGCTTTCAAATCCCAAGTCTATAAAAGCACAGAATATTGGCTTTGCATACTCCCATCTCTTCTCAATTATCTGTCTTAAGGTGAAAATTTGATCCACTGTTGACCTTCCACTTCTAAAACCACACTGCTGTTCTCTAAGTTTCTCTCTACTATAGGTCTTATTCTGTTAAGTATTACTCTCATGAATATCTTCCCTGGGACTGACAGTAAACTTATGCCCGATAGTTTACCACACTCCCTTTTGCTTCCCTTATTTTTATTTTTTATATTGGTATGTGTGTGTTACCGTTGTTTATACACACCACAGCCACTGTTACTATTATTAGCGTAGATGATTTTTAACCTATGTGATATTATGCAATGCATGTCTGTCTGCTTTATGTGGGTAACAAGGATTGTATACTGTAGAGACTGACAAACTTCGTTCAGACTGCGGTCGTCCAGCTCGGGGCCAGCCTATCTTGAAACTGGAAAGGGACCTTCATCTCTAATCCTATAGTCTGGTGTAAGGTCAGAGTCCAGAAGTCTACGTCAGACCTCGTGTTCCCTTTAACCATGGTGTTCTGTTTCGATTTTCTCATAGAGTCGAAGGTTGACGGTTACGGGGTACCAGAGAGAACAAAGAGCCCGTGCCAGCACTGGACTGACTTCTTCTAGATAGATAAGAAATTTACAGGTACTTGTTGGTTAGCCCAACTTTTTTTCCTCCAGTTGTTTTCTCCTCTAGGCCTGGACTATAGTTTTTTTTTTTTTTTTTCATTACGGATACATTCGACTAAAGGATGTTACTAAATACCTAAGAGCTGGGTGACACTGTAACTGGAACATTATGTTAACCTGTAGAACAAGAATAATGATAGCGATTTTCCAGATGCTGAACTTCAGTTAATCATATTTAGGAACTTGCTGCGCATTTTGACCAGTAGATACGTGAATGTAGCAGTGCTACATTTTTAAGGATGAAACTCATGAATATTCGTCGTCCTTATTTGCACAGCTTTGCAATATGATCGACAAAAAGCAAACTGCAAATCATGTAACTATCAAATATTTCAATTAGGGTAATAAAACTTATATTGCGTGATATTTGACATGCCTAGTTTTATCGCAATTTGAAAATTGATAAATATAAAATTCTAGCAGCAAAATAGTTTTTTGACGCTAGATAAAAGGTAATTTTTCTCGCACCTCTCTTTTTTTTTAGTTATTTATTTTTGAAAGTTAATTAGATTTTTATCATTTCGAGAGTATTCACTGAAAATGCCATATTCAACTATCGCTTGAGGTCTTCGTCTAAAATATGCAATGTTCATGTTATCCCTTTTGGGATTAGGTGCGTAAACATTAAGACTTGCTATGTTTGTATATAGTGTATTGTGCTGCTTTACCTTTTTTTGCTGAGCGAACGATAGTGTGCAGTGGTCGCTTTAAGAGCACAATACTGTTTTCTCCTTGATTTGAGGGCATGATAGTGTACACAACTTGTTGAGATAGTATAATAGGTCATGCAACTTTTCTGAGGGCACTGCAACTTGCTTTGAGAATGTGATAGTGGATTCAACAAGTGATGCCGTTTTTTCTTCACAACATTGGCTTTTAGTAGTGTTATCAGATGCAGTTCATCTGATTTTTTTTTACATTATTTATGATTTAATGGTTAGAATGCGCATTTTCCGATGAAGAATGATTTTCCGTGATGTTAGAAAACTACACGTCACTAGCGTAACAAAGTAATTTTGACGAAGAAAAATAAAGGATTTCAATAAAATTCATTTGTATAAATAAGCAGGATAACTTTTATTGCTTTATGTTGATAATAAAAATTAAAAAGGCAAAGTGAAGAATTTTATTCTTCAGTGCCGTGGCCTGTGGTCGGAAAAGCCACGGAGGGTTGCCAGATATCACCAGAAAGCCACACTAATAGACGAAATTCCTCAAAACGGCAACCCTGGATTCAACCTTCCTTTTGAGTATGAATTGGTGAGAGCTATTCACTTTTGAATACATGATAATGCTTGTTGCTACTTGCTGCCATATCACGCTACTGGCTTTTCAGTTCGTGTTGATCCAAGCTACTCGTTTTGATTGCATGTTGTGCTTGCTAATCGTTGACTCGTTTTTAAGAACATGGTAGTTTATGCTAATCACTTTGATTACATGATAGTTCATGCTAATTATTTTAAATGCATGATAGTTTATGCCACTAACTTTAATTGCATGATAGTTCATGCTACTGATATTGTGAGGACATAGTTCATGCTACTGATTTTGAATGCATGATAATCCATGCTACTGATCTTAAATGCATGACCGTTCAAGCTACTGACTTTTGATTGTATGGTAGTTCACGCTACTGATTTTGAGTGCATGATAGTTCACGCTACTGACTTTGAGTGCATGATAGTTCACGCTACTGACTTTGAGTGTGTGATAGTTCATGCTACTGAAATTGCGTTCATGATAATTTATGTTACTGATTAATTGCATGATAATATGCTGAAATTGAGCATGATATTTAGCTGAAATTGAGTGCATGATAATTTATGCTGAAATTGAGTGCATGATAATTTATGCTGAAATTGAGTGCATGATAATTTATGCTACTGATTAAGTGAATCATAATTTATACCACTAATTTTGAATGAATACTAGATTATTCTACTCACTTTGAGGGCATAATTTATGGTGCAGAGTTTGAATGCATGATAGTTGGTGCTAATGAATTTAAGTGGATGATAGTGCATGCTGCTGGCTTTGAGCTTGGTGGCCTGTAATTCCTCCTGATAAAATACGCTACTTATCCATCAGTGTTCCTTGTGAAACGTGTTTAGACTTACCTCCAGCCAGCCATAGGCAAGTCTCGTATCACTCCTATAAGTAAGCAGCATGAAAGTACCTTGCTCAGAGCTTTAATTAATAACACGCAACATCCGTAAGGTCGAGATTTGGTGTCTGGGTCTCCTTGTGTGCGTCATTGTTAACGAAATTGTTTATATATATATATATATATATATATTATATATATATATATATATATATATATAAATATATAAATATATATATATATATGGTATATATAATATATATATAATATATATATATATATAAATATATATAAATATATATAATATATATATATATATATATATATATATATATATATATATATATATGATATATATGTACCATTACTCTACCATTACTAATTTGAGGTAGCAGACAAGGCACCTTCGTAAACACATCGGAGTATTTACAGTGTACACACCCTCTGAAGAAGTGTATTCGGTCAATACACCAAAGCTGAGGTTATCATTCTATTCTTTTAGTTAAATCTTGAGTGATATGGCTTATATAGTACATCTATTCTCTTTCTTCCATATTACTTTCCACCTTCTCTTAACTACTGTTTCATAGTGTAACTGCTTTGAGGTTTTCCGTTTCAGCGCTGAAGGACCTCATAGGTCCTAGTGTTTGGCCTTTGGCTTAAATTCTATATTCAATCAATTCAAAATTAGGATTTTGTGATCAAAGTTACAGTTGTTAAGGGAAATGTTACGCATAGTTTCTTCAGTATTATAGTCTTGATCTCTCTGCCGTGTGTTACTTTCATATACATACATATATATGATATAAGTTATATCACATTTCCGTGATTCATATACATATATCGAGCTACAATGTCCTTTAAATATCTAATTCGCTCTACCTCGGAATTAATATATTTTTCATATATGCTTAACCGAAGGGAATTTTTTCTCTCGATAATAGACTTGCCCTGGACCAGGGCGCGAACCCGTGTATCCTTTTCAAACCCAGGAAACGTCGGTGGTGTAGTAGGTAAAGTTCACTGACGTCCTGGGTTTGAAAGGATACACGGGTTCGCGCCCTGGTCCAGGCAAGTCTATTATCGAGAAAAAAATTCCCCTTCGGTTAAGCATATAGAAAAATATATTAATTCCGAGGTAGAGCGAATAGATATTAAAGGACATTGTAGCTCGATATATATATAATATATATAAATATATATATATATATATATATATTATATATATATATATATATATATATATATGTATATATATAAAGAAAAAGAAAAGGAACTTTCAGAAATTAGTGCTACTTCCTTTCACAGACGATTACGACGACGTGTACAGTTCAATTCCGAAAGACCTTCGAAAATCTGCTTCTGCTATGGTGTCGTGATCCTTTTCGGTTAGTTTTTTTTATAAGTAAATTTTGTTTGTTCTTTCATCATTTGTATGTGCTTTTAATACTTTGAACCTTATACGTTTTTCTGTGTATTTTGAGTCTCCCGTATCTTGTGGCATTTTGTTTAATTTTATTCCTGTTCTACTGTTTTCCTTATTCAAGATCCTGCCTTCCGGAATCATGAAGTATTCTCAGTTTGCATCATTTCAGTCATACTATGTGCTTGCGTAATTAGTGTAATTGATTTCCAAATTGTAGTTAATATTTATGAGTATGAATTTTTATCAATAGTTTTCAGTGTTTTCTCAAACGTTTTCCCATTTTTTTTATTATTCCGCTCATATCTGATGACTTTATTACATCTTTTATCTTTCTTCTTGGCAGATATTTCTCCTTTTGTTCTATTTTGTCAGGGGTTTTGTGAACTGAAATATCTTTAACATTCAATGATTAGGACAACATAACCAGTTGATCCCAAAACGATGTTGATGTAAAATTAGACCTCAGATGCTCTTAGGTACCAGTCCATAAAAAAGTTAATTATTTTTTCCGTTTATAACCACAGTTTTACGCTATTTCGAGATTTATGTTCGTTTTTTCTAATCAAAAACAGATGGGACTGTGTAGGGGAGAAGGAGAGTTTCAGGTGCGCTGTGTTTAAGTCAGTTGTGCCTCAAACGACGTGAGCAGTGACTTTTGCACCTTTACCCGGTTGTTAGTAGAATGAGTGGGTGGGTAGCAGCAGGTTAATGGAGGGCAGATGGTAACAAACGCATCACAAAGAAACATGAACATGTACCCATATATATATATATATATATATATATATATATATATATATATATACACACATATATATGTATATTATATATATATATATATATTATATATATATATTATATATATATATGTTTGTGTGTGTGTGTGTGTGTGGTGTGTGTGTTGTGTATGTGTATGTATATATATGTATTCATATGTATATATATATATATGCATATATAATATAATAATATATAATATAAGTAATAATAATAATATAATATATAATATATAGTATATAGTATATAGTATATAGTATATTATATAGTATATAGTATATAGTATATAGTATAGTATATAGTATATAGTATATAGTATATATATATAATAGATTACCTAATACTATAATAATACATAATACATAATACATAATTCCATAATTCATAATTCATAATTCATTTAATAACATAATTTCATAATTCATAATTCTATTCTAATTCATAACTAACATAATACATAATACATAATACATAATTACATAATTCATAATACATAATACATAATTACATAATACAATTATCATAAATTATACATAATTCATAATTCATAATTCATAATTATTCATAATTCATAATCAAATCAATTACATAATTCATAATTCAATATACTACTATATACTGTATAGCTCAATGATAAATATTATCAAGGCCAAGTAGAACATTCTTTATTACACGACCTTTCGAGGAATAAATCTTCATCATGTGGCTGAAAAATTGACGAGGATGAAAATCACTGAAATTACAATAAAATGAATTGTCTTGCTGAAACCTTATGTAAAGAAGCTAACGAAACATAAAAAGAACAACAAATACAAACTAAAAATGAACCTCAAGTTTACGAAAAAAACTCAAACATAAAAGTAAGGTGAAATGTAAACAAACTACAAATGTAAACAAACTACCACACGATAAGTAAAATGTTTAACGATCCCATTGTGTACCTACTATGAAATCACACGATAGCTAGTTGAATACCGGACGAGTTGTTGTTCAATTTCGGTTCCAACTTAATAACCAGAGAGACTGAAATTAGAAGGTCCAGACTCCAGCGGCCAGCCTACTTGAACAAAATGACAGTACTTTAAAATCCAGGTCAGTGATAGGATGGTCTTGGACCCTACTGTGTCCCCTTTTGGCAGAAAAGCTTGGTTTAGAAAGAGGAAGCCTAATTCTAACAAAGACCTCTGTGTTCCAAAATTCTGTGTCTGAGCCAGCGAGTACTGGATCCCACGTATCGCAGACCACACTGCGAACAGGTAAAAAAGTAAACGGCCCACGAATCGAGGTCCACAGAAAGAGTAGGCAGTAGGCTTCTCCCTCAAAAGTGATCTTATAGTAAAAGGGTTAGTAAAAACAAACCGGAAACTAATTTGAGGAAAACTGCTTCAGTATTTCTTGTAACTTTTTTTCGGACCATATAGCTACTATGGAAAGGTAATTTAATGTACTTTACAACTTTTCTGGCAGTACTGGGGAAAAACTTCTCATTTACGAAAAGCTATCGTGTGATTTCATAGTAGGTACACGAATGGGTCGTTAGACCTTTTATTGTGTGTGGTTGGTTGTTTACATTTCACTCGATTTTTATGTTTGCCTTTTTTTATTTTCGTTATTTTGTGATTCATTTTTAGTTTGTATTTTGCTGTTCTTTTTATATTTTGTTAGCTTTTTTTTTTTACTTAAGTTTTTAGTAAGACATTTCATTGTATTGTAATTTCAGTAATTCTCATCCTAGTCAATTTTTCAGCCTGATGATGAGGTTTTATTCCTCGAAAGCTCGTGTAGTAGAGAATGTTCTACTTGGCCTCTACGGTATTATTCATCATTAAGCTAAGAATTCAAGTAGCCGCCCAATTACCGAGACTATAATATATATATATATATATATATATATATATATATATATATATATATATATAATATATATATATATTATATATATATATATATATATATATAATTATATATATATATATATATAATATATATATATATATAGTATATATATTATACATATATATACATACAAACATACATACGTATTATATGTCATATCACATTACTGTGATTCATATACATATATCGAGCCACAAATGTCCTTTAATATCTAATATATGTATATGAATCACGGTAATGTGATATGACTTATATAATGACTCCATGCGGGCAAAAGCACTACCACGCTACCGAGGACGAGATGGGCTTGATGCAGTCTCCAAAACAAAAAATACCTGAGCGCGGCAGGTATTTGAGATGGGAGGCGGCATAAACTTATATCTCTTGCAGTGGCGGGGTTGGCTAAGGCTTCACTGCCAGTCCTGGAATTGAGAGGTCGATGGTTCGCGCCTGTCGGCCGGCAATTCTATTATCGCTTGATAAATTTCCCCTCGGTTAAACATATATGAAAATATAATAATTCCGGGGTAGAGCGAATTAGATATTTAAGGACATTTGTAGCTCGATATACGTATTATATATGCATACGTGTGTATATACACACACTTACACAAGAATTTTTTTCATTTTATAATGATGACGCCAAAAGGGAAAAGCTACCAGGTAATCAGGAAATCTGTTAAAATGAGGTGGTTAACCTTATAACCTTCACTTATGCATCTATGGTATTCACGTAATGTAGAGCCAACTGAAATGATCCATGAACGAAGTAGATGTAAAGTAAATCTTGGGTCTTTACGGTTTAATTACAATAGATATTTGGATGATGAAGAGGACTGCTGTGTCTATTGCGGTTTTGTCTTTTCTTGGATGTTATAATGAACAAGGTCACAAGAAAGAGGCCTTGATAATGAAAAAGACAGGTTAGAGATAGAAGGACAAGTTTAGAGTGAAGTAGTAATGGTAGGCTTGATCTGCAAAATACCGCAAGATGTACAAAGCTAGTTTTAAGAGGACGCGCCACATATTTAGAGACAAATGGGAGTAATGAGAACAATGGGCAGAAATAAGCACAGATGGGGAAGTGTTAATGAAGATGAATCTTTGAACCGTTCAGGAACAGCTTTTAGTGTAGGTTTTCTTGAGATGACTAAAGGCTTTCTTGAGCTGGTATTGAGTATAAGTCTAAAGAAATCAGGCTGGATAAGATTTCTAAATCGACTAGACTGATCTTGCAAACGAAAGGAAGAAGATTCGTAAGGTCTAGTACTTCCAGATTGCTACACGGACACGAATAGTGGCATGACAGTGAAATTATATGGAATAGATTATGCCGATTTGAGAAAGTCTCTTAAGATTATTAGGTTTCAGATGGAAGTATAGAGAAAGAAATGTCACCTTAAGGGAGATAACGGCAGTTCCATTTGTAGATGAGTGAATGATGAACGGGTGACGGAAATGGCTTGGGCATATTCTTCCCGCCAGCGCTGAGAGAATGGTTCGTGAAAATGTCAGCTGGAAGGAAGCCCAAGACCACGGTCCAGATAGAATCTAGACCGTGCCCAAGACTTACCGGATGAGAACGCTGAGATGGGAGCCTGGAGATAAGTGGAGATTTGTTGAAGTGAAAATCACAAGAAAGATATTATTGGAAGAATTTCATTGGGGCCTTTTGCATGGCAGCGAATGGGATAATGATGATCTAACAATGAATAGAAGCAAAAAGAAAGAATATGGAAATATCCTTAGAGCATATGTTCCAAGAACAACAGTCCTCCTTCAAATGCGATTTGAGACCAGACTCGGCGTTTTCTGCAGGGAGTAAGGATTCTTGTGTTAATAGGATTGGGCTAATCCAATTAAATCCGATCAATAGACACAAAGACGACTGGAGAAGATCAAGGGACTTGTTTAAGACGTTCGGATCGTCACAACATGCCGGAGAATTTCTGATAAGATGGGATTAATTAACAATTACCCTGAACCAACAACGCCAGTTCACTCGAGAGATTGGGAGAGCGCAGAGAAGGACTATGCAAGATGGCTGATTGTTAGACATACTGCTTGTTGCTTAGTTGTAGTTCTCCACAGGAAGGAGACGCTCAGATTTTTTTAAGGCAGACTCTCTCTCTCTCTCTCTCTCTCTCTCTCTCTCTGTATAAATGAAATGTATTTGTTCGTACCTTTCCCCTGAAGTATGTGGCTCCAGGTGTTTCCCATCTTACTCATAATGATTCACTTTGGGAAGAGGTTAACAGCCCCATTCCCTCATCGAACCTGGCTGTAATCCACAATCTAGTTACTGCCTCATACATTAATGAGTGATAAGATCAAAAGAGGCGCGACGGAATTTAACAGAATTCAATTAAAATGTTCCAGGTCACTTGGGAATCGAACCTGTGATATCTCGCTGGTGAGGCGGTTCTCCTAACCATTTAATCATTGTATGTATATAAATACATGTGTATATGTAATTCTATATGGTCTATATATATATATACTATATATATATATATAATATATATATATATATATATAATATATACTTATATTATATATATAATATATACGGATGAATGTATCTATAGGTAAATGTGTGTGTGTATATACATAAGATACTGGGTAGTATGATGTAGCAAAAACTCTTGACATATTTCATAGAGGGTCCGACCAGGATTACGATTTCAATTTATTCCAGTGTTTCGTAAATCATATTTACATCTTGGATTCTACAAAAAAAACTGTTGTAAAATTTGACACAAAAAAATAAAACAAAAGATAATAGCCAGTGAAAGATGAACTAACCTGCTGGTAACCAAGAACAGAACTGGAGACCGCAACAAAGCAAATGGGGAAGGAAAAAAAATGAAAACTAAGATAAAAGCTACTGGTAGGGCTGGTCTGTGTATTTAATTCAGGAACAAGCATTATGATTTTAAGTGTTTATAGTACAGATAAATCAGTTAGGTTGTTACTATGGTCAATAATACTGAAATTTTCATTTTTAATTTTCGTTTTACATATTTTGGAATGATTGCGTATATTAGATGGTTCATGGTCTAGGCTTATTTTCAGGGTTGGAAATCCCGAACCCCGTACGGTAGCTGACCCCCCTGTGGGAGTCGATTCGCGCTTTGAGCAGGCAGACGTCTATAGTAGCTCCGACACAAGGCTCCGATGTACATCCGGGACACGTTTATTTATAAATTACATTTGGCGCCATGTAGGGACTTCGGCGGTCCTTGAACCGGAATAAAGAGCCAATAGTCAGTGGGTTTTTGGGAATAGGCTTCATATCAACAGCTTCTAAGAACTCTCTTCTGAAGTGGTAGGTTGTCTTGAATGTAGGGCAGACTAGCGTAGAATTTAATTTTGGGCACACTCAAGACCGTAGCGATCTTTGAAAACTATTCAGTATTTTATTAAGGACTTTAAAATATACCTTTTACGGAAAGCGATTTTTATTAAAATAGTCTAAAAGAAAGAGGGGGATCTTATGAAACGGATTCCAGTTTGAGGTTAGAAAAAGTGCCCTACGAATCATTGTATAAATGGAATTAAGTTTAAAATTATAAAAAAGTTGAGATAACTTTAACCTAGTCCAGTAAGTCTTTCTAAAAACAAAAACACTGAAAACATTATCCTCTCTTAACCAGAACAAACGAAAAAGGTAGTCGGTCAGCCTGCTCACTCTCAAGAGTAAACTGGATATTATGGTGGCATGAATTCATAAATTAGAAAGATAACTCTTAGGTGAAAATCGTGTTTGAAGAGAGCGAAGGTGTCATCCACATATCGCCCATAAGGGCCTGTCCACACTAGTGGACATGCACGTCGGGCATTTTCAGCTGTTTATATTTTCTCTCTGTTCTGAAGCAGTGTTACCAGACAGTCTCATCGTTCTGGCTCTATACTCTGCCAGTCAGTACAGTGAAATGGGTTATAGGAACAGCGTTTGCCCGCCGGGCAGTGCCCGGTAGTGTGGACAGGGCCTAAGAGTGGTCTCAAGGAAAGAGGACACTGGTCAAGCCGGCGCTCCTCCAGGGAGCAGTAAAAATTTGGGAGAAGGTAGGGCCAAGGGGAGGGACCAAAGCCATATACCGTCTTCCTGTCTATAAAGATTTGATTAAAGATAAAGTCCGTGTCCAGCACAGCCGTTTCAAACAGTTTTGAAAATGGGCACGATTAAAATCTCAAAACTTAGTATCGGGTTCTGAAAATTCATTTATCCAACATAATACTCATAGGTTCGCTCACAGTGACGTTCGTAAAGAGAGATTGAACGTCGAAACTGGCCGTGAAGTGATCAGAGTCCTCGGTAAGATTTGGTCCTTAGATTGTCTTGTTAAGAGTGTACCTGTTTCGAGTAAGGGGGCTCTGATAATGGAACTAAAAACTTAGCTAGTTTATGTTTTGTGGTATTATACGAGGCCAGAATAGGGCACAGGGAGAGATTCATGATTTATGAATTTTGGCATCCCATTAAGAATACCGAAGGACAATCACGCAGTAAAAATTTCTTGGTAGGTGTCGTCATCAATTATCTTTTCATTCTTGACATGGCGTAGAAATGCGTTAATTCTATTTTCGGTTTTAAAGGTATTTTGGTAGTTCGGCTATCCAATATTATCAAATTTTATATATATATATATATATATATATATATATATATATATATATATATATATATATATATATATATATATATATATATCTACATATATATATATATATATCTACATATAATATATTATAATATATATACACATATAATATATAATATATATATACACATATAATATATATATATATATATACACATATAATATATATATACATATATATATATATATATATATATATATACACATATATATATATATATATATATATATATATAGTATATATATATATATATATATATATATATATATATATATATATTAGCCTATTCTGATCACGCATTTACGGCCTCGGATTGCTTTAGAAGTTTCAAGAGTACGAATAAAATAAGAAGTTTTTCGCTGCATCTCTTCCGGCATGAATCTCAATAGGAAAACTAAACACAATGGGGTGATATGAACGTATGGAAATCCATAATGAAAGGTCACTGGAAAGGCTCTGTAGGGTCATTTCAGTTCATGACGTACGAAAGTTAAGGGTCGATGACCTGACTTACAGTGAAGATCTACTCTTTAAGTAGACAGTGCATCAATCAACATTTCGATTAACTGGATATTTTAAATTTGTTTAGAAACTTAATGACCTCGAATAACAACATAAGAATAATTGGAAAAATGGTTATTTATGAATTAAAAACATTCGCAAGAGTAACATTTGTTGCTTGTGAAGCTGCAGTAGGAATTAAGTGTCCTGACATGGAAATAAAAAAAAAAAAAAACAAGGAAGACCAGGTTGCAATTTGTTAGAAAACAAAGGTTCACGTTCATAACTTAATGTGGATGAGGAGATGGCATTCATATGAGCACCTTTTGCATGCCACCTCCATTGTAGCTATGACAACCTTATGACAAAATTACGAACGCCAAAACATCTTTTTCTTTGCTCATAGGTTCATTTACATTAATATTTTGGAGGTAGTTTTTAACTTTAATATCGAAACGGTAAATTCTTACAAGGATAAATATCTAAAATTTTATAAAATCTTCCCCTTGCCATACTGTCCTTCTTCGGCTGTGAGGCTCAATAGTGGTTTAATTGACTACAAAAGATCGTCCTCCTATGTTTGATTTGCAATCCATCCATTTTTGTCACACATACACTCACCTACCTTGATCAACACGGACAAACCCTAATCGATGATTCATGATCCTCAAATACTACTGTAATAGTATTTATTCGTTGTTCGTTCTACCTTTTTCGTCCTGTTGCTAGCAGCATTCACTGCTTCCTTATGATGACGTCAGTTACCCCCGATAGGTTTTATTTCATTTTTGTTCATACTGGAATAACAAACCATGATCAGGTCTTTTTATAACAAGCGCCGAAAGGGACTTCAATAAAAATAGGATTTGGTTTGTATACCTGAGAAAAATGCAAATATTTATTCAAAATTAATTTTGTTCGTTGCTCATCCATCGTCTTCATGTACTTCCATATAGTTTTTTTTTATATAATTAAATGGGGCTTTCGCCGTCGCTGGCTCCAACTTGTACGGGCGGACTATTGATGCTCGGAGACATTCAGTTCTTTTTTATTAAGTATTCGTAATTGTTTGATTGAATAATAGATTTATTTACCACTCAGTTACGCATGAACAAACTGGCATAGCATAGCGCACACATAGTAGCTTCACTTGGGAACTTGCGAGGAAATTGCTTGAAGCCAAGTAACTATGAAAAGCTGTAAAGCGCGAGATGATGATGAAGCCACCAAAGTAGATGATGTACAGTACCTCGTCTTCCTCATCATCCTCCTCCTCCTCCTCCTCTTCCTCTTCCTTTTTTTGGCGTCTAAATAGAAGGAATTGTTAGATGTTTCGTTAAGTACGAGATGAGAAGCTATAATACACACCACCTCCGCCCCCACCCCCTCCTCCCCTATTCCACATCCCAGTCTCCCCCCCCCCCCCCCCCCCCCCCCCCCCACCCCCCCCCCCCCCCCCCCCCCCCGGGACCCCACGGCCCCACCGCCCGGTTAAACCTGCCCGTCAACTAATTCCAAGTGCAAATGTACAGACCATACCGAAGTGAGTTCCAGAATGCCGCGTTCCCAATGAGAGTTATTATTGACCTTGGGTTCATTATCTACATCTGGTAAGCTAGCAGACAAATACGGGGGAAAAATGTTAATTAATATTCCTTTGTACTACGCTCTCTTTGTCTTACTGGACCCCCGGGGTCCGGGAGTCGGCGGCAATGAAATATTTAATTCGGCCTCATCACAAATGCAGTTATAATCTCATGAGTCAATCGAAGCGTGGCGCAAAACGCAGTTTAACTTGCTTCGATTATTTGACTGCGTGGCCATAAAAAGACGATTTATTCCAGGGCATTTTTATATTCTGGTTTCCATTGGGCCACTGTGTGCGCGGCCATTAGAGAACCTAATAAACGGACTTTTATTAGCGACTCCGTGTTTAGTTTTGGGCCCCGCGAATGATTTTCATTTTTACACAAATAGACTCACGGAAGGTATTTGTCCCGCCACTACCCACCTGAAATGGGCGTCTTTTTTTTTTTTTGCTCTGTTAGGATTGTGTATGCATTGATGTATTTTTAATATCTATGCATATGGGAACTGTATGCAAATGTACTTAGAATTACCTTATATATATGGGTCTACGTGCATGTGTGTACTCCACATTTTTTTATTGTGTAAAAATATAGAAGTTTTCACGTACATTAACAGCATATTCTAGTCAGATGTCATGGGCACACATTCTCTGTATATACGTATATATGTAGTACATTATATAAAATATTTATATATTATATTTGTATGTTTTATATATATATATATATATATATATATATATATATATATATATATATATATATATATATATATATATATATATATATGTGTGTGTGTGTGTGTGTATTGGGGAGACCGGGGCTGGTTGTTACAGTTTTTATTCCGGGAATTTTCCTGAAGTTATTTTCCAGGTTAAAAGAATAATATGTATCTCACGAGATATTAAATTAAGTTATATATTTAATGAAAACAATCAAAATGCCCTAAGTCGTCTCTAACTTATCGGAATTTTTCATTTTTTACAAAGATTTTAAATGTAACAATTTACCCCAGAATGGAGCAAGTTGTTACTCGGCTGGGGCACTTTGTTACATCGATAATTGTAGCATCAAATATCTAAAAAGAATGTAATTTTTAATGACAGGATCATAAGATATCGATGGCTTTTTAATGAAACATTCATTTCGTATAGCATACTACAACTGAATATTCTGCTTGACTATTGAAATGACAATTATAAAAGACATTGAATACTTCCGTACAAGAAATGGCAATAAAATAGAAAAACAAATTCCATACTTCGTCTCAAACACTGATATTTCAAATAATTTCTACCTAGAAATATAGAAAATATCACTCTTTCCTTTGTTCTTGAGCACTATGCAATAAAAATAACCTTTGCCTGCCCTGTACATTTATTATGGCTCCATAGATAAATTTGTTCTGTTTAAAAAAAGTGATAAAAAAATGAGAAAACTTCACAAGTAGCTACAGCTTGACCTATGAAATTCCAATTAGAACTAAATCTCATATGTAAGAGAAGTATCAAAACAAAACCATAAATTTTTTCGTAAAGATTTTCAAAGAGCAGATAAATTATTAATCAGAAATACAATTGAGAAAAAATGTAGGCAGCATCCTTTCCTCCAAAGCGCTCATGTGCCCATTTCCTACACTCTGTCCAATGGATCCATCCTTCAACCGGCCTGCTCTTTGAAAACGTTTTTTTTTTTTATATTTTCTCACCATTCTATAAAATAAAGAATTAATCAAGCCGTGTGAGGGGTAGGTTGTTATAGTGTGACAAAATGCCCCAAGCCGAAAGTAACAACCTGCCCCAGAGGTGCCATTTTTCAATTACAACCAACAGAATCCCTAAAGGCTTTACTTATTAGGGCAACTACAGGTTATTTTCATAGCTAGATATATATAGATTACATATGTGTAAATTTGAAAATGTTCCTTGATACTGCCGGTTAAACAGAGGAAAAATATAAGCTTCCAAAAATTTACTTTGAGTCCCCATTTAAAAAAAAATAAACAAAATAGTCCACTGTGCTCAATTAGTTTCAATACTAACACAGGAGGAAGAGAGAGGAGGCAGCCACGTGGTGTATTGACTAGAAGGTGCTGCTCCTAGTAGTTAATAGAAAAACTAAAGATAACGACTTTCCCCGGGTGACAACTAGCCCCGGTCTCCCCTATAATATATATATATATATATATATATATATATATATATATATATATATATATATATATATATATATTATATATATATATATATATATATATATATATATATATATTTATATTTGCAAAAATAATTAGTCCTGTGTTCATGGGAAGACGTAGGAACGAGAGAACGAACGAAAGATTGAGATATAATCAGCCATTTATAGAAGGAAATCGTGTAAGAATATTGACAAAGCCAGGAATGAGTTCGTAATAACCACTAGCGAATAATGTCGACAAGGAAATTTTATTTGGGAATTTTCATAGGCTAATTCCAGGGATAAGTATAGCGGTTACCTAAGACAATCGAAATATAGACATACTGAGAGAGAGAGAGAGAGAGAGAGAGAGAGAGAGAGAGAGAGAATCACTTTTTGTTTTATTTTGCGAACTTTCTTATGAATATAGTGAACCATTGTAACAATTTAAGTGTAAGCGTATTACCAATGAAGAGAATCTCACGCTATTGTTATAGAATTCAATAACTGCTTAATTCGGGACGAATTAGACGTAAATCCTAATAATCAGGTTGCTTCAATATTTGCTATAGACGAGTGGTTTTTATAAATTCATTTCCGGTCTGAATATTTTACGATGATGGTAGATTCTTTGTCCTTCAAACAAAAGAGTTCGCTTGTTGCTACTTTACTTTGTCGTATTTTTTGCTCAGAATTGTAATTTTTATTTGCCGTTTCTGATGACCGTAAAATGTGAAATACGAAACTTTTTATTATTATTATTATTATTATTATTATTATTATTATTATTATTATTATTATTATTATTGTTGTTGTTGTTATTGTTGATTGTTATTGTTATTGTTATTGTTATTGTTATTGTTATTGTTATTATTATTATTATTATTATTATTATTATTATTATTATTATTATTATTGTCCTTCTAATTAGCATTTTGGCATCTGGCTGCTGACTCTCCATGAAGAACTGGAGGGGGATAATGCATGAAAAGAAAATGGGAGTAGGAGGTCATAAACCTATTAAAAAAGGTTAGTTAAAATAAGAATCCTATTATTTTTCAGATTTAAGCTCCAACCTTTGCCTGAGGGGCATGAGTGTTTGGCTCACATTTATGTAAGAAAACTCAGGAATTAATGCAGGGAAACCAGAATCAAATTAAATGAGATGAACCGGTAGACAAAACAACTGAAATTAATTTTAGCAACTAACATGGAACTCATGGAAAGCTTATTTCTTCTGCCACTTGGGATGACCGTAAACTCATGCTAGTTATCCTCCGTTTCTTGGTGATTGACGTCGGTTTGTTTACCCAAGGACAGCTGTCATTCAAGTGCTTGTTTTCGCGAAGGATTTTACGTTTCAAACGTCCTCAAACGATCTCGAAATTAGTATCGGTCTTAGAATGCTGAGGTTTCTGGGATGAAAGACAAACTGTTAACGAAACGGAAACGCCCTACGACATTCAGACGTGCAGGTACTCACTCGACCCAAACTACCAGGAAAGGGAAAATAATGAGTAGCCCCTAGGACGAGCATTAAAGGGAAATTTTGATTTTTTTTATATCGTGAGAGAAGAAGAATTAATATATCAGGATTGTCACGTTACCTAACGCAGCTTATATTCATTACCATTTGAAGGTAAAATCAAGGTCTCTTACCTTTGTTATATGATTAATATATTAATGTAGCTGAGGCAGATCATTATGAAAGGCAATCTTTATCTTTGTGGGGGTTATAGACGAATACAAGTCTCTTGGACAGGCCGTTGAGATGCTACAAAAATGTTGGGGGAGGTACCAAAGTTGCCACTGTTTCATCGGAAGATCGTTGAGGCATGTGTCTAAAATGTTACTATTTCATAGGTACACATTGAGGCATGCAACCAAAATGCTGCGATTTCATAGGAATAACGTCGAGTAAAGTACGCAAAATACTGTTAATTCATAGAAAGACAGATAATCAAGGCTCCTTGAGGCAACTATTTCCTGATAAGTGCTGAAGAAAGCCTCTAACAATTTAAATTCCTGTTCGGAAGACCGTGAGGAAGATAACCCAAAGTTGTTTCAATGAAAGATCGTTGAGGGAGGCACCCAAAGTGCACTAATTTTTTTTTTCCTCCAAAAGGAAAACCGTTGACTGAGGCAGCATAGGGCAGCCAATTCCTCGTACTGTTTGTTTCTTAGTTCCTAGTTTCCCCGAATGGTTTTTCCTTCCAAGGGCCCAATGGTCAGGCCCTTGAGAACCTCCGCGCTCCAAGTCGCTGGAAACACTCCACCACTCTGCCTTCACTTCGACTTAAGTTTTCCTTTACATCATGGCGCGCGCACACTCTCAGAGAGGGAGAAAGAGAGAGAGAGAGAGAGATTGATATCTTAATGCTTTTAGAAAATGTTATTTTTAAGTAATATATGTAGGCAAACATTGTTTTAAGAGTTTATAAGATCGAAAATTCTTTACCATGAAATACAGAGAATATTACAGGGACTAATTGGAGACTGATTTGGCAGAGGACGAAAATTTAATATTTTCATTGAATGAGAATCAGGTTGTCAATTTGTTCAAAAAAAAAAAAAAAACCGGTTTTGTGCAATTTGTTCAAAAAAAAAAAAAAAAAAGCGGTTTTGTATCTCGTTTCAGGTTCTTTGTATTTCTGGAGAAATGAGAAATGGTAAAAATGAAATAAGTGCACAGAATTCTCCGCAGTGGGTTGCTCTGTCCCAATTTTCTTGCCAGCCTTCAAGCTTTTCTTCATTAATAAGGGCCTTGAAAACAAGGTAATTTATTGCTAGCTTTATAGCATTTCCAAAAAGATGAGAGCAGTAGCTCAACTGCATTGATATGAAAGGGAGCAGCTTATACTTAACTAAACCTTTCTCAACCACAAGCATACAATAATTGATTATATAGTATATGATATACATATATACACATGTTTAATATATATATGTATGTATATATAAAATTATTTTACTTGTGTGTGAGAAAGGTTTAGCTAAGTATGAGCTGCTCCCTTTCATATCAATGTAGTTGAGCTATTGCTCTCATTTTTTGGGAAATGCTATAAAGCTAGCAGTAAATGTATATGGATGTGTGTATACTATGTATATATAATGTATCAAGTGTGTGTAAAGATCAATTTATGAGTAGATAGATTGCAACTGGGAAAGTCTGGGTTTTAGCATACGGTTTGCATTACTGTGGAATTTTGAAGGTCTCAATGGAACTAGGTTTGCAGTTGTACTTTGTTGTAGATCAGAATGAACGTGTGAATGCTATTTACAGAATCTACTGGTCGCGTTGTTTGTTATCGTCTGATTCACCAAGAGCCCAATATGTATTTGTCGCAAATCACACTTACTATCTTTATAGGCATGTCAGCTTTAAATTGAGTTTGAGAACTTCAATCGTTTGCCAATATACTTATAGACATAAGAAACTCCAGATATGTGCAGGCGCATATATACATACAAATAAAGCATCATCCAGACTAATCCTCATCGTCCCTCCCCCTTGTGGGGGTGGGGGTGGGGGTTGGATGGGGGCGAAGTAAAATTCGAGTACCTTTCGACGTCATTACTTGAGGCCTCGAGGACCTTCTCCATTTTTCATGGGTGCGGTGAAGGAGGCGGGAAGGCAATTGTTTAAGAATTGAGTGAGAAGAGCCTGTTTTGATTTGTATTCCGATGTGGAGAGGAAGGAAATCGCTGAAATATTCCATGAGGTTTGCTCGGGAGTTTTGTCGAGCCCCATTTAATCGCGATGGAGAAAACATGGCCGTGATTGGTATTTGCCGAAGGTCTTTCAATTTTCCATTCGCTGCTCTTTTGTAGATCACTCGTGGATGTGAACGCCGAATTCTTTTTTCCCCCCTCCCCCCCCCCCCCCCCCCTCCTCCCCCCCCCCCCCTCCCCCTCTCCCCCCCCCCCCTCCTCTCCTACTCTCTCCTCCTCCTCCTCTATCCTCCTCCTCCTCCTCCTCCTCTCCTCCTCCTCCTCCTCCTCCTCCTCCTCCTCCTCCTCCTCATTTGGTTTCGTGAGTTTCCATTTTTGTATGTTCAGGCTTCATTATATCAACTGGAACTTTGAGAAATGCGAATGACTCCATCTTTTACCTAAATGTTGGATATTTGTTGTTTTCAGTTGGTATAATGCTGTCGAGAACGCAACACTGTCGGCGATGGTGGTTAATAAATTTGATTCTGTTAAAATTGTTGCAAATGTATTCGATACAACGTTGAAATGATAAAAATCACAGTAGCAATAACGAACAGTTTCGCAAGGTTGTATTTTAAGACTCGATTGAAGCTTATTATGTTTGAATGGCTGATAATAGTGTTGGCGTTTCATTTAGAAATGAAGGGAGGTATACAACCTACTACACACTTCGTTCGAAAACTTCCATTCGAACAGTGCTGCTCTTGTTTAGGAGAGAATCAGGGTCTTTGATCAACCTGAGATCTCAAATGTGTGGCCGATGTTTGCGTTTATTGGCCAGAGGCAGAAGTGCTGCAGAAAATTTGGTTTATCCAAGACTTTGTTTTCTGTCTGATAAGACAACTTAAGAGTCAAAATGACCCCAGTCACTTACTCCGCCGTAAGACTTCGGATCCAATGCCTGGTTTATTAGTTTACCCCAAGTGCCCACAGTGTCAGATGGATGAGTCTTAGGATCCTTGATATCTTCCTTGGTTTACCCAAGAAAACTCCGTTTACTGTACCCTTTGATACAGCAGAATCATAAGCGTCTCCCTACAGAATAGGTTAGGGCGACTTAACGGTAGGTGGTGGTGTCGGGCTGTCTGAATGTTTTTTTTTTTTTTTTTTTGGTGGGGATGGGGAATGTTGAGGTGGATTAAACGTTTTGATAAAATCTTCTCTTGCTTTAGTAATATCTTGTTTGTATATCCATACTTTCCTCAGTCTGATGAAGGGTGAAGGTTTTATTCCATTTTCCCATCATTTATTTTCACATCGTAAACTTATACAGACCTTCCGTAAAGCTGGACTATTTAATGGCTTTGCTTTTCTTTTGTCCCTCTTCTTCCATCACCCTCTGCAAACCTCCTGCTGGTTTTATTTTAATTTTGACCTAGTTGATCACTGCTGCCTCTGCCTAAGGGTCATTGTTCCTTTGATATATTAATTCAGTACCACAGATATTATATTATATATATATATATATATATATATATATATATATATCTATTTGATTTATTATTATTATTATTATTATTACTTATTATTATTATTATTATTATTATTATTATATTATTATTATTATTATTATTATTATTATTATTATTATTATTTAGTTATTGCTGCTCTATCACAGTCTTCCAATTCGACTGGATGGTATTTATAGTGTGGGTTTCCGGGTTGCATCCTGCCTCCTTAGGAGTCCATCACTTTTCTTACTATGTGTGCCGTTTCTAGGATCACACTCTTCTGCATGAATCCTGGAGCTACTTCAGCCTCTAGTTTTTCTAGATTCCTTTTCAGGGATCTTGGGATCGTGCCTAGTGCTCCTATGATTATGTGTACAATTTCCACTGGCATATCCCATATCCTTCTTATTTCTATTTTCAGATCTTGATACTTATCCATTTTTTCCGTCTCTTTCTCTTCAACTCTGGTGTCCCATGGTATTTCGACATCAATGAGTGATACTTTCTTCTTGACTTTGTCAATCAACGTCACGTCTGGTCTATTTGCACGTATCACCCTATCTGTTCTGATACCATAGTCCCAGAGGATCTTTGCCTGATCGTTTCCTATCACTCCCTCAGGTTGGTGTTTGTACCACTTATTGCTGCAAGGTAGCTGATGTTTCTTGCACAGGCTCCAGTGGAGGGCTTTTGCCACTGAATCATGCCTCTTTTAGTACTGGTTCTGTGCAAGTGCCGGCCATTCGCTTGCTATGTGGTTTATGGTTTCATTTTTCGTATTGCACTTCCTACATATGGGAGAGATGTTATTTCTGTCTATCGTTCTTTGAACATATCTGGTTCTTAGGGCCTGATCTTGTGCCGCTGTTATCATTCCTTCAGTTTCCTTCTTTAGCTCTCTCCTCTGTAGCCATTGCCATGTGTCATCGCTGGCTAGTTCTTTAGTCTGTCTCATGTATTTTCCGTGCATTGGTTTGTTGTGCCAGTCCTCTGTTCTGTCTGTCATTCTCGCGTGTCTGTATATTTCTGGGTCTTCGTCTAATTTTATTAGTCCTTCTTCCCATGCACTCTTTAGCCACTCGTCTTCACTGGTTTTCAGATACTGCCCCAGTGCTCTGTTCTCGATGTCCCCATCAGGATGGAGTTTGGAATAGAAAAATGCGCCTTAGTCAACATACAAAAAGGCAAAGTAACGAGAACTGAAGGGATAAAGCTACCAGATGGGAGCAACATCAGACACATAGATGAGACTGGATACAAATACCTGGGAATAATGGAAGGAAGGGATATAAAACACCAAGAGATGAAGGACACGATCAGGAAAGAATATATGCAGAGACTCAAGGCGATACTCAAGTCAAAACTCAACGCTGGAAATATGATAAAAGCCATAAACACATGGGCAGTGCCAGTAATCAGATACAGCGCAGGAATAGTGGAATGGACAAAGGCAGAACTCCGCAGCATGGATCAGAAAACCAGGAAACATATGACAATACACAAAGCACTACACATTATTATTATTATTATTATTATTATTATTATTATTATTATTATTATTATTATTATTATTATTATTATTATTATTATTATTATTATTATTATTTTATAAGCGGTCCACAATGATAAAAATTTTTAAGAGTCCGTGTATAATTTTTAAAACTCTTTACAAAAAGCTTTCGAACCTTTCCCTGGGTTCATCTTCAGTCCAAATGAAAACAGGTTAACAACCAGGTACTGAGGTGAAGTTTAAAAAAAAAAAAAAAAAAAAAAAAGTCGTTGAAGATTGTTTGACAACGGTAGTTAGCTCGTTTAGCTTATTTATTTATTTCTTATTATTTATTATTATTATTATTATTATTCTTCATTATTATTATTATTATTATTTTATTATTATTCTTATTATTTTTTTTTTTTTTTTTTTTTTTTTTTGCTCTATCACAGTCCTCCAATTCGACTGGGTGGTATTTCTAGTGTGGGGTTCCGGGTTGCCTCCTGCCTCCTTGGGAGTCCAACACTTTTCTTACTATGTTTGCCGTTTTCTAGGATCACCACTCTGCATGAGTCCTGGAGCTACTTCAGCCTCTAGTTTTTCTAGATTCCTTTTCAGAGATCTTGGGATCGTGCCTAGTGCTCCTATGATTATGGGTACGATTTCCACTGGCATATCCCATATCCTTCTTATTTCTATTTTCAGATCTTGATACTTATCCATTTTTTCCGTCTCTTTCTCTTCAACTCTGGTGTCCCATGGTATTTCGACATCAATGAGTGATACTTTCTTCTTGACTTTGTCAATCAACGTCACGTCTGGTCTGTTTGCACGTATCACCCTATCCGTTCTGATACCATAGTCCCAGAGGATCTTTGCCTGATCGTTTTCTATCACTCCTTCAGGTTGGTGCTCGTACCACTTATTACTGCAAGGTAGCTGATGTTTCTTGCACAGGCTCCAGTGGAGGGCTTTTGCCACTGAATCATGCCTCTTTTTGTACTGGTTCTGTGCAAGTGCCGGGCATTCACTTGCTATGTGGTTTATGGTTTCATTTTTCGTATTGCACTTCCTACATATGGGAGAGATGTTATTTCGGTCTATCGTTCTTTGAACATATCTGGTTCTTAGGGCCTGATCTTGTGCCGCTGTTATCATTCCTTCAGTTTCCTTCTTTAGCTCTCCCCTCTGTAGCCATTGCCAGTTGTCATCGCTGGCTAGTTCTTTAGTCTGTCTCATGTATTGTCCGTGCATTGGTTTGTTGTGCCAGTCCTCTGTTCTGTCTGTCTTTCTCCTCTGTCTGTATATTTCTGGGTCTTCGTCTACTTTTATTAGTCCTTCTTCCCATGCACTCTTTAGCCACTCGTCTTCACTGGTTTTCAAATATTGCCCCAGTGCTCTGTGCTCAATGTTGATGCAGTCCTCTATACTTAGTAGTCCTCTCCCTCCTTCTTTTCGTGTTATGTATAGTCTGTCTGTATTTGCTCTTGGGTGTAGTGCTTTGTGTATTGTCATATGTTTCCTGGTTTTCTGATCTATGCTGCGGAGTTCTGCCTTCGTCCATTCCACTATTCCTGCGCTGTATCTGATTACTGGCACTGCCCATGTGTTTATGGCTTTTATCATATTTCCGGCGTTGAGTTTTGACTTGAGTATCGCCTTGAGTCCCTGCATATATTCTTTCCTGATCGTGTCCTTCATCTCTTGATGTTTTATATCCCCTCCTTCCATTATTCCCAGGTATTTGTATCCTGTCTCATCTATGTGTTTGATGTTGCTCCCATCTGGTAGCTTTATCCCTTCAGTTCTCGTTACTTTGCCTTTTTGTATGTTGACTAAGGCGCATTTTTCTATTCCAAACTCCATCCTGATGTCCCCAGATACAATCCTTACAGTCTGGATTAGGGTATCTATTTCCTTGATGCTCTTACCATACAGCTTGATGTCGTCCATGAACATCAGATGGTTGATTCTGTTGCCTCTTTTCTTGAGTTGGTACCGGCATCCATCTTCTGTAGTACTTTTGTCATGGGAATCATGGCTACTACGAAGAGTAGTGGGGATAGTGAGTCGCCCTGGAAGATCCCTCTCCTGATATTAACCTACTGCTAGTCTTATTCCAGAGCTGTAAGTATTGTATTCCAGTTGCGCATTGTATTTTTGAGGAAGCTGATGGTGTTTTCCTCTGCCCCATATATTTTCAGGCATTTTATTAGCCATGTGTGTGGTATCATGTCGAAGGCTTTCTTTTAGTCTATCCATGCCATGCTTAGGTTGGTTTTCCTTCTCCTACTGTTCTTCATTACCATTTTGTCTATCCAGGAGCTGGTCTTTTGTGCCCCTACACTTCCTTCTGCAGCCTTTCTGTTGGTGGGGGATGGTTTGTTTGTCTCCTCAGGTGTTGTATATGCCTTTCACTGATGATACATGTTAGTAACTTCCACATTATTGGTAGGCAGGTGATAGGCCTGTAGTTACTGGCTATATTTCCCTTACTCTTTTCTTTTGTACTAAGGATGTTCTTCCTGTGGTCATCCATTTGGGTGCTTGGTGATTTGAGATACAATGCTGAGTTCTTGGAGTTTTTCTAGCTATTCGTGGGTGTAAGGCCTTGAAGTTTTTGAGCCAGTATCCATGGACTTCATCGGGACCTGGGGCTTTCCAGTTTGGCATTTTCTTTAGTTGGTGTCTGACTGTGTCTGTCGTGATCTCTGTGAATCTTTGTTTTATTCTCCCTGTTTCTTCTTCCTTGACTTCCTGGAGCCATGTTGCATGTTTGTTGTGTGATACCGGATTGCTCCAGATGTTTTCCCAGAGTCTCTTACTTGGTTCGGCTTCAGGAATTTCTGGGTGGTTGTCTTCCCCTCTTAGTTGGCTGTATAGTCTTTTCTGTTTGGTTCCGAATAGTTTGTTCTGTTGGTATCCCTTATTCCTGTTCATGTACCGTTGGATCTTATGTGCTTTGGCCTTAAGCCTCTGTTTTACATCTTCTATTGTGTTGTTTAGTCCCCTCTCTTGTACAGTGGGGCTCAAATCTCATGCGACATGATTATTTTTGTATCGTCCATATTCTCAGACTCAACGTGACGTTGCCAAGTAGTGGTATTTTTTTTTCTTTTTTTATTTGTAATGTCATTCATGTCGAAAAGTTTGCGAATTCACAGCTAGCCTTATTTTCCTTATGGTTAAATAGATATGATCCCTTTTATGCATTGGTATAACTCTTAATTTGTGTGATTTGAATTGATTTTTTTATTTTTTTTATCTTTACGTTGCTCAGTTCAAGTGTGGTGTGATAAGGTTAGCGGTGCCAGCAATGAAAGCACACTTAACATGCTCCTCGGACTGGTCAACATATCCATGTCTGCAGCATTGTGACAGTAGACCTAATATGGTCAACAGTCATAACAACAATTTCAATGAAGGAATATGAATTAAAACAAGTTTTATTTGAATGTTGAAGATTTCGGCTGCGTTTAAGCTGCCTGTATGTTGGAAAATGTTTTATAGGCCTAAAAAAATAATCTAAGCCATCTGAGATGTAATCTGTTACTAATGAATTTATTTGTAGAGATCACCTGTTCTTTGAGGAATACGAATTACAACCAGTTTTCTTTGAATGTTGAAGTTTCAGGCTGTATTTAAGCTGCCTGCATGTTGCAAAATGATTTATAGGCCTAGAAAAATAATCTAAGCTTTCTGAGATGTAATCTTTACTAATGTTTTTATTTGTAGAGATTACCTGTTCTTTGAGGAATAAAAGATGATGATGATTTTGGTTATATGGAGAAGATGGTTATTGATCGAAATATCATAAGTATTAATATCAAGGCATATGGAACACTTGTTTTTCAACTGGTTTACAATATTATTTCCTTAAAAGTTCTTCTGCTCGCTTTTGGTGTATAATTTATTCTTTCATAACTTGAAGTGCAAGAATGTGTAGATAACCTCATTTGCTTTCTGGCCAGAAATTGTTAATATAGAGATGTGAATGTTAAGTGTAAAGTAAAGAAACCTAACACCTAGGCCTAGGAATAATATCTTGGCTTTGACAAATAGGCGAATATTTCCTAGTATGCTATCAGTTTTCAAATATTTAAGAAAGATAACAAATAATTATGTATGAAAATCCAAATACTCCTTTAACACATAAGGTAAATGTTTTCAAGATAATTCAATGGTCGCTACTCATTGTAGACCTACTTATATACCAGGTGGTTGTTGTTGCACCGACACTGATACGTCACACATGCTCCCCTCACACGTCACACATGCTCCCCTCACACGTTGATATCGGTGGGCGCATTCTACTTTTGTATATACATATTTACATTTTTTCAGCGTTGAGGGTAAAAGCAATCAAATAGGACTATTTCAAATTTTATGTTTGCTTTGGAAGCCTTATTAATGTTACGACAATTTTTTTCGTTCTTTCTTTATTTATTTAACATTTGAACTGAGGTTTGATGGCGACTTCGTTTTGGTCAAATGCTTCAGCAATGAGTGAACGAAAGTTTTGAAAATGTTTCGTAAGGGTTTTTCTGAAATTTGGCTACACGTGACATTTTCTTACAATTTTTAAATATATGACAGATTTTACTCTTGTGAAACATATTATGGCCTTATTGTATGCGATACTCGCGTTTTCGCATTGAAATAAAAGATAAATATGGAGCATGCTAGGTTGCCAGTTAGTGAATTTTGAACGAAATCCTATGGAGTCATGTCGCATGAGATTTGAGCATAACTGTACTTTGTATTTCTCGTTGAGTTCCTCCCTTGTTTTCTTACTTCTTAGCCTTTTTTCTGCCATCTCTTTCAGTTTACTCAAGTCAGATCTCATCACCATGATTTGCTTTTCCAGGCGCCTTTTCCAAGGAGGTTGCTGTTTTGGTTTCTGTTGGGTTGGTTGTGCTGGTGGTGTTGGTGTTCGAATCCCCATCAGTTCTGCTACTAATCTTGCTCCTGCATATGTCAAGTTATTTGTTTCGTGATACTGGTGTGTATTGTGCCCATTATTTCATTGACCTCACTTGTTTTCTCCCTTAATTTCTTGGTGTTGTAGGCTTTCATGGAGGGGATCTTTGTTCTCTCTGTATCTGGTTCCATCCATTGTCTAATCTTTTCTACCCATTCCGTCCTCTCTGTTACTTCGTCGGTGTTTCTTCGTGTGTCGTTGTTTGATACCTCATCCTCCCTGTCGTTTTCTGTGGCATCGTCTCTCAGTTCGTCTTCGTGTAATTCGTTGTCGTGTGACATTTCCCTTTCCAGTTCTTCTCTTTCTGTTGGGGAGAGCCAGTTGTTTTTCTTTATGTTCCTTACTTGGTCTGCCAGCCTCTGCTCTGTTTAGGGGGTGTTATTCCTCTCATTCCAGATGTTGACCAATCTTCTTCTATATCCTCTCTCCGTCGGGTTGCTTCTGATGTAGCATCTCCATATTTCCTTATTTTCTTCTCTTGTCCATTTCTTCCTTTTTGCCTCTGTAGCTACAATCTCAGGCTGTTGATTACTGTCGTTGTGGTGATCAGTTGCTGGATGACGACCTCCAAGTACCTGACCGTCTTCCCTTCAATTGGGTTGAATACCTGGTTGCCGGACGAAGCTCCTCTGTTGCCAGAGGTTCCATTTACGTCGTTGTCGTTTATTCCTTCATTTCTTTCCATCATTGCTGAGTTTTGCTATATAACCCATAGCTGGACCCTACCCCATCAGAGATAGGTACTCATTTACAGCTGAGTAGACTGAGGAAATTATGGTAAAGATCCTTTCCCAAGGAATCAACGCCGAGGAGAGCGGTCACCCATCCAACGACTGACCAGCCCCAATGTTGCTTAACTTGACTTAAGTCTATTGACGACCTAACCCTATTATTATTATTATTATTATTATTATTATTATTATTATTATTATTATTATTATTATTATTCTTCGCAAAACAATCTGAACCAGTACGTAAGTTTATGCTTCCCATTTAGTATTTTCTGTGTTAATGTACAACTTTTAGATTTTGAGTTCTTCCATCAAACTTGACATAAAATTCTAGTCACCGCCTCAGAGCAATCCCGATACCGGATTACATGTAGGCAATGATACTGTATGAATACATGTATACAGAATGTGCATTAACATTTTTTTTTTTGGTGTATGGATTTTCCATTCTAGGAAATCATTTCTAGCAAGTTATGGCGTATGTATTTGCAGAACTAGAGCTATTGTCTAAAAAAATTGCATTTTCTCATTCTTTATTTACGGCCTCTGTAGATCTGCTGTACTACCAAACAAGAGTTGACACAACCTGGACAAATTTTAAAATGGTATGGATAAATGAGTTTTTTTAAGAATTTTGCAAATCATTTATGACATTATTGTAACTTTGCATGTGATAGGTTAAACTTCAAAGGTACTATTTGTTTTTTCAATGTCAATTTCTTTAGAATAGCAAGTCTTGATCATAAAGACGTTACAAGTTATGCACAAGCGTTCAAAGGGCCAATGGGTGAGAGAGGAGGGCTTGAAGCTGGAAGGCTTCATCTCTACCCTTCAATTTCAAGAATAGCGATGTGACTACTCATGGACGATGAGGCTTCCAAAGAATGAAATTCCCGTCTGTCATTGAAAGTAAACATTGCGAACCAAGGATAAGAACTTATGCGTGCGAACCCTCAATCGAATAAATATGTTCTATTAGGTTTCCCCAGATGTTAAAGAGATTGTATTTTGATCTTCCACATATTAAAAAGAAAGAAAGGAATGCTGCAATTTTGATCATTACTGCTTACATCGTTGAATTGTGGGTGAACAGAAATGTGAGGTTAAATTACTGTAAATTGAAGGAAAAATTGATTGGTAAATTAATAGCACAGAGATACATGATTACTGAAACATGGAAGAAAAAGTGTACAGGTTTATTTTGTTAAAATTTCTTGGAGATGCATATGAATGATTTACTGTAATGTATATATCTGCAGTGTATATTTGGTGGTTCAGTAACTTTTGTTAGTTTTAAGCTATATTTTATATATATAACAATGTAAACGCATTTTTTTGTAATAAAATGAAAAAAAAAAATCGAATGAATGTAGACAAGCGAAAGTGGAGAAATCAGGTGTAGAAATAATGAAGGCATTGTGGCATGGTACTTGGGAGTTACATTAAATACTCTTCCAAGTTTAC
>NC_087216.1:40058838-40061338 GCF_015104395.2 Macrobrachium nipponense
TTACGTAAACCGAAGTTGCGTACGTAAACACGTCCTCGCGAGCTACTTAGTAAATAGCGGCGAGAGTTGTTTACCCGTTGCGAGATTTATGTCTTCGTCAATTCGATTGTTAATATCCTCAACGTCGAAGTTCGCCTTGATGTTTTCATACAGTTTGAGGTTATAGTCTCGCAAATACATTTAGTCGCAAGATTTATGTGATTATCTCGAGTAAAAATGTATTTGCTTACACCGGGTGTATTTGTTTGGTTCGGTAAAAAGCTAATGTTGACTTTTTAATAAAGTGTTGGAGCATTTGTTCAAGATGGTCAAATTTGTATTGGCGTATATGTATGTACTCCTAAGCAGCTGTTTACTTGTTTGTGAGATTCATGAAATGTGTTTAGGAATTCTGACATAACGATTATTCTTTTATTATAACACACTTACGTCTTTTTTTCTTAAAATTGTTTAAAATCATGTGTAATATTATATATATATATATATATATATATATATATATATATATATTAGTATGTATGATGTATATTTATATATATATATATATATATATATATATTATATATATATATAGATATGTCATATTTATGTATATATATATGTAAGTATATACATATATATATATATATATATATATATATATATATATATATATATATACATATATTATATATATGATGTATATATATGATATATATATGATATATATAATATATATATATATGTATATATATAATTATATATATTTATATATATATATATATATATATATATATATATATATATATATATATAGTCGCTAAAGTGTATGTATTAGTATTTAGTATGACTTTAGGTCATTATTGTGAAATTTTATATATTTTCTGGAACTTAATGCCTTGCACTGTAAAACTTATGAGTATAATTAAATATTTTCTGATGTCCCTGTGGTTGTGTATTTTTGACCAATTTTATTGGGGTGTTTTTTTTTTTTTTTTTTTTTTTTTTTTTTTTTTTTTTTTTTTTTTTTTAATGCCATTTCCCCCGAAGGTGGCTACTGACATCATTGCACCTCATGCGGTGCAGTGTAGGCATTACTTAAGGTTCTATGCAGCGTCCCTTCGGTCCCTAGGTGTAACGCCCTTTCATTACTTTTACAGTACCTCCGTTCATATTCTCTTTCTTCCATCTTACACTCCACCCTCCCGTAACGATTCATAGCGCAAATGCGAGGTTTTCCTCCTTTTACACCTTTTAAAACCTTGTCACTGTTCATTTCCCTTTCAGAGTTGAATGGCCTTAGTTGCCCCAGTGCTTGGAACGCATGCCAAAAGTCTATAAATCAATCAATCAATTAATAAATCAATCGATATGATTTCCATCGTTTATAAGTGGAATTTCGTTTGCGTAGGAATGCTGAAGGTAAATGAGGATTACACGGATTGCCTGTTGCAAACACTGAGAAACCACTAAAAAATGGGTTGAAATATTTGCCCGTGTGTTGATATTTTTCCCTTGCGTACCACGTTTCCATAAAAGTAGGTTATATTTAAAAAAATAGAAAAAAAGAGGCAAGAACTTGAATGATTTATGTTTTATTTTTTTCTCAGCTCTTAACCAACGAGGGTTGTATTCTTACGGCAGCACTTAGACTAACGCAAAAAAGAAAATTCCCTTACATAAGTATTATTCTATTGCCCACCAGTTGCCAACATAAGAATAACGACCACTATGAAAACCTTTTAGAAACCCGTATCTTGACGTACCTAATGTCCCAATGACTATGCATACAATCATCAATAAAGAGGACGACAGCTTTTAAAAAACATTTTGGAAATCAGTGCCATTATGTAGATATTTTATTCCCTAACACACGTCATGAAAGTATAACCCCATAAAAACTTGTTGGTACAAGTAACTTCTTCGTACATACCATTATCATTCCATTGCATCCCAAAGGTCAACAAAAGCGGGCAAACCTCTGTGCGTATTTCTGTTTGCATCAGATGTATAAGTATCCGCTAGGGACCACCGCGTCATGGCAGCGGACATTGTGCATAAGTCATCATGACTGTATTTCTGAAACGCTGTGATGTTTGTTTCCGTAATATCCACTGCATAGTGGTGCGCAAATTGATTATGTTTATGGTGACGTATTCCCTTCAATGTGACAACATTTAAGTACGTACTGCAGTTTTATCCTGAACAGTATAGATAACCCTCCTGCGTAGAATTAACGTAATTCTTATTATAAATGGTAGTAGTACTTATGCTTGGCACTTTATCTTCAAGTAGATGTATAACTTATTTAACTTTATTTCTATAGCCTGATTAAGGAGTGTGGAATACTGATGAAGTTATCAATCCTTTAGATAGATAAGAGGCTTTTACTTACAGATTTACCTGGACATCAGTCTAGCCCCTTTTGGGAAGGATGATTACCTCGTCAAATTCTTTCCAAATGTGGATTTGGACATTTTTCCAGTATTTGGAGAGAGAGAGAGAGAGAGAGAGAGAGAGA
>NC_087216.1:40066338-40084652 GCF_015104395.2 Macrobrachium nipponense
ACCATAGAAATTCTTTCTGCAGTAGCTTTTATCTATGAAGGTTAGCATGTTAATGGGTTGATGAGAGAGACAGGGCTTTCCACTTTTGTTATAAACTGGTACACTCATAACGTCAGAAATGATAGGAATGATCGAGATGGAATGTCCAGACCCTAATTATTTGTGAATCGTCCCATAGCTCCGACCAAAGACCTTTCCTTCTCTCCTGCAGTAGTCAAGAGGAATCTAGTTCTCCTAGTGTACCCGTTTTCTCCCTTTGTATAAGTTTTAATTTTCCCTTTTGGAAACTCTTACTCTCCACCTCCCCCTTTTATTTAGTTTCATTTCTGCGGTCTGGACAAGATGATAGCAGGATTACTTATAACCTGTGCATTGAGAGAATCTAGAACGAACTCTGTGGTAATTATTACAGCTACAGATAGTCATTGCTGGTGATTATTGGTATAATCTGTCTGAAGTAATTGTACTTGCTGGGAAGTGCAGCCAGCACACACTGTGAAAGTGTGATGTTGGACCCGTAGAGTTTATCATTTCTTCCTATAGTTTTGTCGAAATGAAAAGCTAACTTTACCACCTGCCAGCTCGATATTATGATCAATAACCTCAAAATGGTTGTGTTCCAGTGTGTGTTCACTGTGAGAGCCCTTTGACAGTTGAGCACATTCTGGTTCTCTGCACCAGGTATGTAAATGAGAGGCGGATGTTCCATCTAGATGGTAAAACTATAACTGAAATTTTAGGAGACAACATTGATGTTGGCCCGGTTTTGAGTTTTTTTAAAGGCTTGTGGATTTTATAAAAATATCTAGTAATTTTATGAAAATATATATTTTTTTATCTTATTTATGGCAGGTTTTAATTCCATTAGAAATAAAATTTCTCGATTTTACCGTTTTTAATTTGGATAATTATGGTATCTATTTTAAACTCATTATTTATAATATTTCCATTTTCATTCATTGTCATCGTAGCGCTGAATGACTCTGGTTCCCAGTGCTTGGCTTTATGCCTGACCACATGTTCCATTCGGTATCCGGCTAATTCGTCTACAACAATTCATCTACAACAATTCATCTACAACAATTCATCTACATATACAATTCATCTACATATACAATTCATCTACAACAATTCATCTACATATACAATTCATCTACATATACAATTCATCTACAACAATTCATCTACGGCAAAATATCGATATAGATATGCAGTTGAGGAGGGAGGGCCTAAACAACGACAGCAAGTATTCTTAGAGTCACCGTTTCAAATGAATCCCCTTTTAAGTAACTTAACTATAAATTTGGATAGTTTGCTGCTTTCAGTAATGATGAATTTGGGAAATTGGTCTGTTACCATATTCTTTGAATCACCGTCTTCAATACCTTCACTTTTTAATACTATTTATTCGGATAGTTTGCTGCTTTCAGTAATGGTGTATTTGGAAAATGGTCTGTTACCATATTATTCTTTGAATCACCGTTTTAAATACCTTCCCTTTTGGATACTGTTTTAAGCGTGAATATGCCTTCTGTAGTATTAGTATTTGGTAGCTTTTGGTATATATCTAAATATATAAAACCATAAATACAGGAGGGTCTTTATTATATAGGATAAAGTTGGATAGAATTACAATGTTTTTACATACTTTGGATATGCTTGAATCAAAATTACAATACATGTACTTAGTTTGGATATATTTGGGTAAAAGTTACAATATTGTTACTGTATGCATAGATGCAAAACATAAAAGTTATGGATATCTTTAGATAAAAATTATAATATAAAATTACAATACAAACTATTAAAAAGAACTGGTATTTGAGTACAAAATAAAAAACCTTAAGAACATTAAAAAACAAAGGTTATATGTACTATTCCACAAATACATAATACATTTATCTAAAAAACACAAGATTATTACGTTTGCTAAAAAGACTAACTATATAAAGAATCCTCTAAAATTGAAGACAAAAATTGAAAACCATTATAAAAAAAGATTTAAAAAGAAAGGTTATGTGCGATTCCACGAATATAATCACATATATCTGTACTGCAGAAATTTTCCACTAATCTTTTTATCCGTTGAGCAGTATCATGATAGCGTTTTCTTGTAGTATCAGGCTCCCTCCCAGAGAGATATTGTTCTATTCGAGCTTCATTAAAATTTTGCTCCTTCAGACAACAAATTTCCATATATTTGGATGGTGAGCTGCAACTTGAACCTGGAAATTGTTGTAGATGAATTGTATATGTAGATGAATTGTTGTAGATGAAATCTATATGTAGATGAATTGTTGTAGATGAATTGTTGTAGACGAATTGTTGTAGACGAATTGTTGTAGACGAATTGTTGTAGACGAATTATTGTAGACGAATTCACCTAGAACCGTATACTTTACATTTGATCTGTTTCTTATAGATTTGTCAGTAGGATTTTGAAGGAAAAGTGGATTATCACATAATTAAAATGTTTTGGAGGTAGGTCCATATAGTAAAAAAATAAACTTCTCTAATTTCAACATTTATCAGCAATTGCATAATTGTTTTTGTGAAGAGAATCTGAGGTGTTAATCAATGAATCGATCATGAGTTTCCTCCTGTTCGACGAAGGGCTCCTGTCGAGGATCGTCGAACTCTTAAAAAAAAAAAGAATGAGTAAATATCCATTACAATGGAGCTACTTATTCAAAACATTTGATTGACATTCGTTGTCGTTTGTCCACATTTTTTTTTCTACGCGAGAGGCTAACCTTTGCATATCTTTTGATTTACATATTGACTACCTTTCAGTACTTATGATGGTGATTAATTGTATTTAAATTAAAAAGCAATTTTTTAAAATGTTTTCGTAGTAATTTATGTAGTTGAATAAATTTAATGTTATGTATATAGAGTTTATATTTCAGGATTTTTCATGCGGAGATATATATCTTAATCGACATCAGTCGAACAAGAAGACGACATTATTGAACTCGATAAGGCAGTAAGAGGACCCTGGCTGGCGTCTGCAGCCTTTGTCTTGGCGGGAGCGCCTCTGTGGATCCAGATAGCGAAAATTGGCCTTGCAGTTTAAACATCAGAAAGGATTATCGGAATTTGACGAATACCTCTCGCGTTCCGTACATATTTCATCGCGTGTAAATTTGCCTCATCTTTTACTTTCCAAATCATTTGACTTGTATAGATTTACTCACGCGCCGTGTTGACGTGTAACGTAAGCTTCAGGCATTCACGTGTGCAAATATGCAAAGGGGGATTTAAATGTGTCCTTTTCTGGTCACTTGGCCGCTCGATATTGACTTGTGTTAACACGACACTTGGAATCGACTGGGCTCCTTCGGTAGGGGTGGGGGTTGGGGTTTGGTTTAGGGATTGGGGTTTGGTGGTGTTGCGTAGGCAAGGAAGGAAAGCATTGCTGTTGTATGCGATCAGTCGGCTTGCTTTCTTATTCGGATATTTTTTTTTTCGTTTAAAAGAACACATTTCAAAGCTCATTTGACAATTCAATACATATACGATGTATGTAATTAATTAATGTACAAAATCAACAAATATAGCCATAATATTGTTTATAGATCAATATACTTACATTTATTATGTATACACATACATATATACATACCCACATACTATATATAGCCTACATACCTATTTCTGTATATAGGGTTTTCGTAGCTCCCTCTGATGTGGGTCGAAGAGGAGTTGCGTATCTTTTCTCTGGCCATTATATCAAGCGGATACTTCACCATACTTTTGGTAAAATAGGGACAAGTGGATTCTATGTAAATTACACAAACACACAATATATTTGCGTATATATATATATATATATATATATATATATATATATATAATATATATATTTATATATATATATATATAATATATATATATATATATATATATATATATATATATATATATATATATATAATATATATATATAATCATATATATATATCATATACATCATATATATATATATTTATATATATATATATATATATATATATATCTATATATATATATATAATATATATAATCATATATATATAATATATATATATATATATATATATATATATATATATATATATCTATCATATATATATATCTATTCATCATATACATATCATAATATATATATATATGTATATATATAATATATATATAGTATATATATGATATATGATATATATATAATATATATATATATATATATATAATATATATATATATACATATATATATATAGATATATATATATATATATCTATATATATATCATATATATCATATATCATATATATCATATATATCATATATAACATTATATATCATATATCATATATCATATATCATATATCATATCATATATCATATATCATATATCATATATCATATATCAATATCATATATCATATATCATCATCATAATCATATATCATATATCATATATCATATATCATATATCATATACATATATCATATATCATATATCATATACAATCATATATTCATATATCATATATCATATATCATATCTATATCATATATATATCATATCTATATATATCTATATATATATATATATATATATATATCTATATATATATATATATAAACAAAAATAGATATGAATATATCTTTGTTCTTGAATATATATTTTATTTTTCCGTACTCGACGAAATGATGTATTCATTAGAGTAGAGAGTTCTTAGTAAATTCTATATTTACGAGAAGGAATATGATAGAGATCTGTGGGGCCTGGGATCAAGTGCGCCTGCGCGTACCAGGGCCTTTGAATCTCTGCTGACACTGCAAGAATGAAGTCGACAGTTACAATATCCAAATGGCATTTGTACCCTTCAAGGGAAGAGTGGCTGGAATTTGAAATAAGTGGATTGCAATTTTTTGAAGAGATTCCTTTTTTCCTTTTGTGCCTTGCAGTATTTTTTATATAATTTCTTTGCGTGTTTAAGGGAGAAAATGCCTTGGACTTTAAATGAAGGATTCATGATCAAGTATTCACGCTGATGATATTGAATCGAGCTGAATGAACGCTGCATTTGCAGTAATGATCCTTGCCTCCTGAGCGAACACTTTTCCTTGGTTTTGAGAGGTTTTTACTTTAAGGAATCACGACTTCGTTTGTTATGGATAAATGAGGCTTTAATTATCGCGGGAAAACCTTCCCTTGAGAAATTACAGTAAGCATTAATTTTGATACTGAATGTTTGTAATTTTTTTCATGAGATTTATGATCAGCTGCTGATTGCGAGTAAATATGAGTCATTATAGCTGAAAGCTAGTAAATATAATATATAATTGCCAGCTTTTTTTGTTCTTATAAAACTGAATATAGTTATTCATGTTATTGCAGATTCTTTTTTCAGATAGGGTAGTACGGCGAAAAAAGTGAAACCATGAAGATATTAAACAACAAGAAGACTAGATAGTCTCGTAAATGAATGGGATGAAGAGGGAACGATAGAAATTTCCCGTCCACAATACGTGGCCAGATTTCACAGTCCTCTCCCCTTACCCCGATGCCCTCCTCTTCCATCTCTGGTGTCAAGATGCCCTACCCATTCTCTCTATTAGTCATGTCATCGGGTACCTAGATGCTGTTCCCTACTCTGTTGAAAATTAGATGGCATCTCCCCCCACCCCGCCCCCAGGGCACCTAGAAGACATGCCCTCTTCCCACTGTCCCTCCAACACTGCCCCAACTCCCTTGTACCCAGTTGCTAAGCCCACCTCTCTCTCGGCTCGTCGTTCTTCTACCCCGTCGTACCCAAATCCATGCCTGCAAAGTCACCCTGGGCCATTCGAAGACCACGACTGTCAAATCTAACCTCTGGGAGTGTTGACTCTTGCACCAAAAGGTCCGGAATGAAACTGAATAAAGAGTTCAGATTCCGGAGAAGAGGGAGGGAGGCGCAGCACGAGCAGATTATTGCAATTCAGGAATGTCTTGATATTTTCTGGAGTCTCGTTCACCGAATGCGGTGACTAGGTTCAATTCAACATGACTGATTTTCTCCAAGTTTTGATAAGGCGAAATTGCGATTAAGTTGAAGGTACGGATACTTATTCAACCGTAATGTATACCATAACAGAGATAGGATGATATTAATGACAAGTATAACACCTTACGATGGGGTGACATCGATTCTAAGTACAGCACCTTAATTCGATAGGAACATGTCGACTCATCTTTCTCTTGATTTGATAGCTTATCCAATAAGTCAACTCTATATCGTTATATAAAATCCAAAAGGCATAGGTTCGAGCCCAGGCCGGGCAGATGCCCTTATAATTCAATTTACGTTAAAATTTTTCCCTAGTTAAAAATTTTTTTTGTATAAAGTGGTATGTGTGAGTAATGCGTGAAATACTGACAAATTTGACACCTCCACACATACAAATAGATAATCCCCCAACTCTCTCTCTCTCTCTCTCTCTCTCTCTCTCTCTCTCTCTCTCTCTCTCTCTCTCTTTATATATATATATATATATATATATACATATATATATATATATATACATATATATATATATATATATATATATATATATATATATATATATATATATATATATATATATATATATATACATACATATATATATATATATATATATATATATATATATATATATATATATATATATATGTGTGTGGTGTGTGTGTGTGTGTGTGTGTGGTGTGTGTGTGTGTGTATATGTATATAATGTATATATACACATATATAAATCAACGAAAAAGTGTTTTCCCTATACGTTGGTAAACATCGTTATGTAAAACTTCCACAGCCTTGCCTTCTCTCTAAACCTACTTAGAAGTCCCATAAGCAGGGCGTCTACACCCCAAACTCAATGCGCCATTCCCTCTTGTCTATTAGGGATTCTCGCTCTTCCTGTCTCGAAGGCGCCTTCTTTCCAATCCGCCTTTCACGCCATCGGTCAAGCTCTCTTTGGTATGAGGTTGTTAACCCTACGTTTATCTCCTTCCTGGCTGAATCCACCTCAGTCGACTGATCAACAGGTACCTAATTCTCTCGTGTGGCGTATGTGCGCAATTGCGCATTCATGTGAATGCAGTGATATATAAAGTACGTAATATATTTTTACAGAGTTACACAAGACGTGAAAAGTAACCAATTTTACTAGGCTAGTGGTTGCCTCTGGTTATTTATTGACATTGAATCGTGACAAATCCATATGATGTTACCACAGATTCTCTCTCCTCTCTTGAGACCCTTCTACCTCTCCCGCCCCCGCCCCCTCCCCTCACCTCTCCCCCTTTCTCTACTCCTCGTCCTCCACCACAATCTCTCTCTCCTTCTCTCCCTTCCTTCCGATCCTTTACTCCTTGTGCTTGTGTTTGAGCTGTAAACAAGGCGATCGACACCTGTGCCAAGGGTGGACATCATTAGGAGGTCTAACGTTACCTGGTGGGGTCATTGCCGGAGATCAGGGCTGCCCTCCCTCCCCCGAAGGACAGCTACACTATGCTTGCTTTCGTTTGGACGTCTTGGTGGGTCAAGGATTTCTGTGTCGTGAAACACCAACTGCATATTTTGTTAAATACCGTTTTCTCGATGTTAGGGCACTTTTAGGTATTTCAGTAACCATTTACTTATTTATTTCTGCTTTACTGACCCGCGACTTCGAACTCTTAACGGTCAAGTTAACTGTCAAGTTCAAAAGGGGATACTCAGGTCAACGACCTCATTTACTGAACAGTTTAAGGCTGTACTTTCCCTGTACTCGATGATGCATGTGTATTGCATCGCTGTATTTGACTGGATGTAGGATTTTAAGCTGTGAAGGTTCTGGTCTCTTATCTTTCCCAGAAGGTTTTCAAGAGGCCGACATCCTTGAATCTTCCTTCTCCCAAGTAATGGTCGACCTTTGGCGTTCATAATGTTCATTAGAATTGTTTCTTGTTGACTTTGATAGTAAGACGGTACAACATAGAAATACTGCCCGAGATCACGATCAATTAGCTAGGAATGTTTGCTGTTTAGATTAGTCGATACCTTTGAATGCATACACATCCTTATTCTGGTTAAATCTGAGACAAAAAAAGTTATTCTTAATATCATTATGAGCTTAATTCTTTACATACCAAAGAGTAAAAAAGATTTTTTCTGTCCAGCTATATAGTATATTTTCTATTCGTAATGTGTGTGAATGTCAAGAACAAACAGTCTTGAGTCGACCCATTCGCCCATCCCTATCCACTGTAGATACGGAAATATGACCTGTTTTTTATAATCCACATCTTCCTATTCTGAATAGGTAAGGAAGATGAAGAGAAAAAGTCATAGTCCGCTGTCCGAAAGGTAATAACTGAACTTATAAGTTCTCTTCAGTTCTCTCCTGTTACTTTTTCTCCTGAAGAACTGCGAAAAAGAATTTTTCTTCTTGTCTCTCACAGTCGTGTTTATGCAGAAAAAAGCTAATCGGAATGAAAGGTAAGGGGCAACTCGAGTAAATTAAAAAATTTATTCGTCTTCCTTATCCCGGAGAGCCTTGGAAAGAGCACAGAGTCTTTCTGTTAATTCTTATCCACAACAGACACAAAATTCTTCGTGTCTGATGGCTGGGCCGACAACGAATGTCCAGACAAGGCCTCTTACTTTCCCATTTAACACACTTAACTCGGGGCAAGGACTCGCGCTGGCATAAGGCCAGCTTATTCTAAAGAACAAAACCACCATAAGCTAGAATTAAAGAAAGATATATAAAAACAAATGCTTCTTAATCTCCCATAAGATCCCGAAATCATGGAAAAATAAATCTGCAAAATAAGGTCCATACAACATTGATAAATCGGTATTCCAACGAAGAATTCTCCTCATCTTCTATCCATGCATATTCAGAAATAGTCATCAATGAGAAAACGACGAGAAATTCTCTTCATCTCAGTTTCTGTCTGTCCCTCCCTCGAACAGAGAGGGCAAAAAAGGAAGGACACCGTAACGCTTTGGCTCTTGGGCTCAGCGGGAGAAGACACCATCAAATAAAGCGAGCGCATATCTGCATCACCTTGTTTACCCTAAGGATTGGGATCTTTAATTCCGGATATTACCTTTCTCCATTCTTGCTCTTGCTTAAGGTGTAAAGGTAAAGGCATGTAAGAGGAAGGAGAGAGAGAGAGAGAGAGAGAGAGAGAGAGAGAGAGAGATAGTAGAGAGTGTGCAATTCAGTACTTGCTAAAATAGTGAGAGAGAGATGAGAGATAGAGACAATGAGAGATAGAGGGAGCAGTGAGTCGATAGCATTATGAGAGTAGAGGAGAGAGAGAGAGGATGAGAGAGAGAGAGAGAGAGAGAGAGGATAGTAGAGAAAGAGAGAGGAGGAGAGTGCAATGAGAGAGAGAGGAGATAGAGAGAGAGGAGAGAGAGAGAGAGAGAGAGAGAGAGAGAGGAGGATAGTAAGAGAGAGAGAGAGAGAGAGAGAGAGTGAGAGAGAGTTGGGGTATTTGTAGATAAGAAGTGTGCACGCTTCACTTCATTCTCCATCTTGCGAAAGGTGAAGTAGATAGATAGATAGATGATTAGGTAAATAGACAGAGAGAGAGAGAGAGAGAGAGAGAGAGAGAGAGAGAGAGAGAGAGAGAGAGAGGAGGGGGGTTGGAGGAGAGGGCAGAGGCAGTGGTGGCGGTGGAGAGAGAGAAAGTGTGCACAATTTGAGTTGGGATTCCTCTGTCAACCGGGGAATATTTGAGGCGGGATCACTGGTGTTTGTGTTTGCTTCAGCGTGTTTGCCTACTGCTCTCAATATAAGTATGGAGGTGACGAATATTGATAGGTGCGTGCGTGCGTGTGTGTGTGTGTGTGTGGTTACTATTCGTGTGTGGACGGTGATTATGTGCGTGTGATATTAGTGCGTAAAGATCGAGCGTCTCATGTGAGATGTGAGAATAGTTATTCTATTCATATTAGAGATTCGTTGCTTACTTAAGAAATTGGGAACAAATTGTGCTTGTGAATTGACTCGCGTGGTTTGTATTTCTTGTGAGTGATTAGCGTTAGGCTGAAAGTGATTTTTACATGCAGATCATTTCACTTGGACCCAAGAAATGAAAATAACTGGTTTCAAATTCATTACTCTTAAGTGTTTGCCAAGACATAATGGATTCGAAAGCACAATTAAATTATTTATGAGGTGAACCTCTCCTATCAATTACTATTAGTTTGAGCTACATAATCTTCAGGATAAGTATAAAATTTTGACGTTTGCAACGCAAATTGAAGATTAGCTTTCGGTTAATGTGAAAAAAACCCGAGTCTAGATGTCTTAGGAAGTTTCCCTGATAGGACAGAGTTCATTGAAAAATTTTCCACTGTAAGAGAAGAATCCTTCTTTAGTCTTTTTTTTCTGACTACAAGCCTTTGTATCATACAGCGGAAATTCCTTATTTTTCTTGTTTTAAATGAGTCATGATTAGAATCTTTCATTATTTTTAAACCCTTTAATTTAAGTTTCCATAATTTCAAAGGGGGAGAAAAGAGAAGCCTGTATTTTATTCGAGTTCGAGAAAACAAATGAACATTTCTCAAGCAGTAGATATCACTGAAACTTTGTCAAGTTTCACAGGCAGAAACCAATGGAAATTTTCTTTGAACATCATTGAACCCGTTATTTTGGGGACCAGAAATGGAGGTGGTAGGTCCTAGGAAGTTTTGTATTTGTAAATAAAAATAAATGAAGTTTGTAACCGTCGCTCCGCTTCATCCGTTGCAGCCGTGGGAAGGTCGAGATTTAATGCATTAGAGAACTTAACCCTCCGTTGTTCTTTTGGTTCTCCTTTTAGTTTTCTTTAGTTTGTAGAAGAAACCTAATGAGATGGCGATTTGGCTGACCGTCCGCCCTTTTTCTGTCCGCCCATAGATCTTAAAAACTACTAGAAGCTAGTGGGCTGCTAATTGGTACGTTGATTATCCACCCTCAAATCACCAAACATACCAATTTGCAGCCTTCTAGCCTCAGTAGTTTTGATATTATTTAAGGTTAAAGTTAACCATGATCGAGCGTCTGGCACCGTCACAGGTTCCAACAACACAGACCACCGCTGGGCTGTGACTGAAAGTTTCATGGACTGCGGCTTAGAGTTCCATGGGACGAAGATACTTGGGTGTATTTTATACTTGTTTCTTAAGCATATCATATTAGATACCAGAGACGTATCCACTGCGCTGGTTAGTCTGTCCTTTTAGCAAATGTATAGATGGTACCTAATGATCAGCAATAGTCATTTGGTAGGTTTGTTACTGTACGTTCTTCTGAACGCAGATCCTGCCGAATTTCTCTTCATACGACGCTGAATGACTAGTTGTATTGTTTTTCGTCATGAATGCCAGCTAGTAGCTGGTTACTCCATTCATGGAAAAGTGGGTCATAACGAATTCAGCACCACACAACGCGGAATGCCCTGACTTTTTCATCGCTTCTCCTGACGAATCGTTTGGTGGATGTAGTTGCTGAGTTGCTGTGTTGCTGTGAATGCCAGAAAGAGGGACAGGCTCCGTGACCTTGAGGATGGCGGCATAGTTATTCATTCCCCCTCCATTCTCATTTTTTAAAAACTAATGTCATATTTGTTGTTGTCGATGGCGAGCCTTTATCTCTTTCCCGTAGCTCAATTTTGTTTCTAATTATCAGACACTGTCATACATTCTCTAATCTGTAAATCTTTCATTTTCTTGTGTTTGAAGTTTTAACATAAATCCATTTATTCCAAGAGAGGATTTTACTGAATTTAATACCTTTATATCGAGGAATGTTATGTATTTTCGAAAAGAGACATGTCACCAGGGCTACGGAAACACAGAAGGAGATAGAGAGCGTCAGAAATTGGAGACCAATATGACGAGTTTCGACTGAGACCCTTCTCGGTTCTCACTGCGAGTGGAGGAAGTCGAATATCCCTGCGATTTTTGTCCCCTTGCAAGCGACGACATTTCAATTGACAATATAATAATAATGATGAAAATAGTAAACTGTAGTCGGAGGTAGTTTGTATTCTGTAGCAAGAGAGCATATAATAACAGTAATCAATTATTCAGATAAATAAAGCCCCCGTTATGATTCAGTAATTTTGTTCAAAATTATGTTTGCTTGAGAGATAAAAAAACTGTCGCGAGCTGAAGACTACCACATAAAACCATTCCATTTCTTGACGATGGATATCCAGGTGCTCAGTCAATTTTTCCGCAGAGGAGCAGGTGCTGCAGTCTGCAGCAGTGATGACTAAGCTGTTGGTCAACCTGCCTTTGTGCGTCAGGATTCGCAAGTTTTGTAAAATGAATTATGTTAAATGATTGTTGCTTGTCCAGTCATCCATAATTTCATGTGCTTCCGGTTTTAGTGAGTTTCATGGGCCGTGGCCGAGAGTTTCATACAGCTTAGTACTCTGTACTGAAAACTCTATTGCGCCGTAGTTTCTTTGGCGCAGTTGTCCCTTGTTTACTATTGCTACTTCTACAAGAAATCTGCAGATTGTTGCGTTATGATTGCTTAAGGCTTTTCGATACTTTGATCACTGCTGCTATCATTGCGCCTTATTCATTCGCCTATTACTACTATCGCTCTTTGTTCATTTACCTACTTCCACTAATATTGTTCATTCACCTATTAGTGTTACTACTGTTGGGTATTGTTCATTCACGTCTTTAAACTAAGTAACTGATGGTCTTTCCTCTTCTACAGTTCAGACGCGGATGAGCATAGCTGTCCAAACCAAGCTCTGTTGCCGCTGGAGAGGAAAGACTGATTGATGAAATAGATTTTCAGTAGCTTTGGCTCTTTAATTAATTTTTAAATGCTGGAGGTTAAAATCTGTTTACTTTTGTGTCTAGTTAACCATCCTGGTCAGTCCGGTTCTGGTTTTAACCCTCCGTGCAATAAGGTCAAAGCTTCTAAGAAGCCCACAGATTTTGAGCTATGAGAGATAAACACTTCGTACTTGGTATACGTCACTGATGAAGTAGATGTGCAGAGAGGCAATTTTAGGTCATACTTAGAGGCATAATATTATTATATTCAGAAGATGAACCCTATTCATATGGAATATGGAACAAACCCACAGGGGCCATTGACTTGAAATTCAAGCTTCCAAAGAATGTGGTGGTCGTTCGAAAGAAGTAACGGGAATATTACAAAATAAATAAATAAGATGGTAAGTAATAAATTAAAATACACGTTGAATTAAATTAGGATAGTTATGTGTTGCATCATGGCTTGAACTTTTGAAGCTCCAACTGCACGACATCCTCTGGGAGGCTGTTCCACAGTCCTACGGTGTAAGGGATAAAGGACCTCTGGAAATGTGGAGTGAGACAGCGAGGCTCATTTACTGTGTAATGGTTCTGATGATCAGCGAATCTGGTTGCTCTCTGCAGATAAGAGAGGATCAGCGATCAACTGTGAATGTGAAAGATATCTATACAACTTTTTAAAAAGTGGCAAACAAGAGAGCATTTGTCGTTGGTTCAAGTCGTAACTGCTAATATTAGGAACTAGAATGTTGAAGAAGCTAAAATAGGAATTTAGCACTACCGGACCATTCAATTTCCAAAACATATATTGGGTGGTAATTTTACAATTCATATTAAGTGGAATTTCGCTTAGACTGATTCTGGCGCGTTCTGGTGGGTCACTGTAATGGCATTAAACATTATCATCATCCCATAATAATAATAGTAATGATGATGATAAGATTTATTCAAATAATTGTGGTAACACAGCTTATGTGAAATACATCCCGTAGGGGGTGGAGCCGTCAGTGCACCTCATTCGGTGCAATGTAGGCATTACTTAAGGTTCTTTGCAGCCTGCCTTCGGCCCCTAGCTACAACCCCTTTCGTTCCCTTTACTGTACCTCCTTTCATGTTCTCTTTCTTCCATCTTAATTTTCACCCTCTCCTCAAAGCAGTTGCACTGCTTTGAGGTTTTCCTCCTGTTACACCTATCAACCATTTTACTGTCGGTTTCCATTTCAGCGCTGAATGGCCTCATAGGTCCCAGTGCTTGGCCTTTGGCCTAAATTCCAATTCAATTCAACTCAGTTATGTGAAAAAGATTTCTTTTTTAAATTAAATGATGTGCTAATACATGTGAAATGCGTTACAATAGGAAGATTACTGACACATGCAGATATTTTTACCGGAACAGCTGTGTTTGGATCACGCCCACTGTCTGTCTCTTCTATTTTGAGTATAGGATTCTTTCGATTTAACAAAAACATGGAAACCTTAAAATGATCCTATATGGTAACATTTATAGATGAATTTAAATTCGTAATTTTGTACCGACATTCTTATATATATTTTAAAAGATATTCTGTGAAATAGTTGTTGAAGGTGGTAGTGCCGTCAGTGCACCTCGTTCGGTGCAATGTAGGCATTACTTAAGGTTCTTTGCAGCTTTCCTTCGGCCCCTAGCTGCAACTGCTTTCATTCCTTTTACTGTACCTCCGTTCATATTCTCTTTCTAACTTCTTTCTGTCCACCCTCACCTAATAATTGTTTCATAGTGCAACTGCAAGGTTTTCCTCCTGTAACACCTTTCAAACTTTTTACTGTCAATTTCCGTTTCAGCGCTGAATTGCCTTAGTTACCCCAGTGCTTGGCATAATGCCAAAAATCTATATAAACAAAAAATAAAAAACAAAAAATTTCGCCTCTTGATTGTAAAACATTTCTTTGCTGTGGAAAATTACAAATATTTTTTTGTTTGGTTGAGGTACAAATGAGCTGTAAACAGATTTGAGTTGGTAAATTGCTTTGCTGTGGGGTTTCTCTCTGCCGGAATGTTTGGGAATTCCATTCTCGTAAGATCAGTCTTCCCTGTACATCGCATTCTTTGTTCCTATCAACGGCAGTCTTCGGATGGCGAACTCTTTAAATATCGCAAAATCTTAAAATAAAACATAATTCAGGCAGCATATTGTGCATGACGTATAACCACTTAAATATTGCCAAATTTCTAACAGGACAGGCGAACACTCTCTGCTGCTACTGCATAAATATTTGATTTGAACTCCCGGCTACGTACCATCTATAATTTTGCCTCTTTCAAAATGCAAGTTTTTGGTTTTCTTTCAGGTAAAGCCTCATCCATTGTTGGCCCCATACGTCCTATGTCGTCCTTACCGTACGTTTTCTTCATCTCTGTGATCTTTGAAATGAAAATGAAAATTTGTCTGTAAACTTTTCTGTCTGCCATCAGATCTTAAAAGCTACCGAAACTAGAGGGCTGCAAATTATGTTGATCATCCACCCTCCAATTATCAAACATACCGAATTGCAGCCCCCTAGCCTCAGTAGTTTTTATTTTATTTACGGTCCAAGTTAGCCGTGACCGTGCGTCTTGCAACTTTAAAGGACAGGCCACCACCATCCCGTGACTGAACGTTTCATGGGCCGCGGCTCATGCAGCATTATACTCTGCGCATTTTTTACTTGTTCTTTACCGTTTCTAGTCTGATTTTGTTCTTTCACCATCGTTACTTTGAGTTGAATATGATCTTCCAATTTATTGGCTGTGTACCCATTCTGTTTAAATAACGGTAGAGCAAAAGATTGTCGAGACAGTAATTCCTGAGTCTGGGTTCATGAAGTCCTTTTTCGGGCTAGGCGAAGGCAAGCCTAAACTTGGAGTTCGTTAACCGAAGACACAAACCTGACACATTGCTTTTTATATAGCAAAGACCCCGGGTTTTCAGATTTGCTCTACTTTTTCTTGCTTCGGTTGTCTTTGCAGTGTTAATTATAGTGCTCAAAAGATTTTGAAGAAGTTTTCTCCAAATCATCTTTAAGTTAGAATAATGTCTGTACTGGTTTTTGTTCATTCCGTGTTTTTATAAAAAAAAAAAGATAAAAAAAAAGCTTCACTCATGAGTTCGGAGTTTTGTTTTGCATAAACCCGAAAACAAATTGGCGGCTGTAATTAGTGTGAGCTGAGCTTTGGGGGCCATTTGCCTTCGTGTTGATCTTGCACAGTGATTTGGGTCTTGAAGAGCTCCCAGGGAGGTGGAGAGCAGGTGGGAAAGAGCTCCTTTTGCACCTGTTCCTTTTTTCCACTTTCTATTTTTTCCTTAGTCTCTTTCCATCTTTCTACTTTGTTGCGGTTTGTTTGCTTGCTCTCTCTCTCTCTCTCTCTCTCTCCTTGATTCGTAAGCTTTAAGTTTCTTTTCTCTATCTTTTTCCATTGTTCATTGTTGTTAATCTCTTTCTCTCTTAAGTAAATCTTATTGATTTCATATTGCTTATTTATTTGTTATACTTTTGCTTTATCAGGATGAACAATAAAAAGTTGTAGTATTGAATATTCCAGCTCCCAAAGATAAGTATATATATTTCCATTGCAAGTCATTAGATACACGCGCCAATTTCCCCATAAACACATTTCAAATATAATACTCTTCTACTCATGGATTAACACATGACCTTCACCATATACTGAACAAACACAAGAAGGAACAAAGCATTACGATTTCCCTCCTCGCGTCAGGATGGACGAATGCAAATAATTCTTTGTTCCAGTACAAACACGAGACTCCTTGGTTACAGCTGTGGTTGAATATCAATTTACAAGAACCAGACTTTTCCAGGGCTGATGGTAATGGGAGGGGAGGGGAGTGTGTGGTGGTCATTTGTGCCAGTGGTCGTGTACCTTCCTCAGCTGCTCATTTAACTTCAGCCTCGCCAGGCAGAGGCTTGGACTCGACGATCGAAGAAGAATGTGAAGAAGAAGAAACGAAGGAAGGGTTCCTAAGCGAGCGCGGTCTTTTTCTCTTCATAATAACAACACAAATAGTCGTGTTTACGCTCTCAGGCTGACCCCAAATTACACCAGACACATGATGGAGTGATACAGTTTTATTAACTACCACCTTGCATGTACTTTCTTCGGCACTTGGACTCAATTAACCATAATCTTTTGTTTGAACACCGTTGCCTTGCCTAGGGAACGCAGCTTGTTTGCTCTTGGCTGCCTGCTCTGGCTGGCTGGCTGGATGGATGGGTGGGTGGTGGTCGGGTAGGTGGAGGAAGTCACGGCAAGCCATGAACCTCTTACAGCTATCGCAGTTATGCATAGATCATGCAGAACTCACACACACACTCGCATATATATGTGTATGTATACGTACATATAAATAAGTAAATAATATATATATATATTATATATATATATATATATATATATATATATATATATATATGTATATATATAAATATATATATATAATATATATATATATATATATATATATTATATTATATATTATATATATATATATATATATATATATATATATATATATATATATATATATATATATATATATATATATATATATAGCTGTAGCCAAAATTAAAAAGAACCAAACACTTTTTGCGTTAGTAAGCGTTATTAAAAGATTTCTAAGGTATATATTAAGTTTATATATATATTATATATATATATATATATATATATATATATATATATATATATATATATATATAAAAGTCATATCACATTTCCGTGATTCATATACATATATCGAGCTACAATGTTTTTTAATATCTAATTCGCTCTACCTCGGAATTAATATATTTTCATATATGCTTAACCGAAGGGGATTATTGTCACTTGAGGGTATCCAGGAATTGATGGACCAGTGTAGTGCAAAAGTAAATTCAGAGGAGTCTTGAAAGACTCTCGATATGAACTGTACTGGTTGCAGAATGACTACAGGCCTTTGGGCCGGTTTCTTTTTTTAGATTAAAGGTGGCCATATGCCAGAACGGGCCCATGCCTTATGGCGACCTGTAAATGTGTTAAGGCGTGAAATGGACGGGTACGTCTGGGCACTGCACGGTCAACAGAAGCAGCCTACCCTTTAAATTTGTTAAATCATATTCTGAACTGAAATTTTGTAGTTTTTCATTTTCGATTCATTTTGTTTCATCAAATGTTTTTGAATCAAGCGTAGCCATGATATAGACCTTGAGTTAATAGTTGAAACAATTGTCGGCTTAGGGAGGAATAAATATCTCTTCCAGACATTGGCATTTAACACTGGAAGAGTAATTGGAGATAAAGGAAGTATTGGCAGTAATTTATAGATGCCACATGGGTGTTAGCCCTTGCGGAAAATAAAGACACTATTAGAAAAGCATAAATAAGCTACCATAGATATAGAGAGAACTGATGACTTACTCCTGTTCCACTGACACACTATTGTAACACTTCAATCAGTTACTATTAACATCTTGATGAAAGTCTTTCTACGGAAATGCAGCCTA
>NC_087216.1:40085152-40087652 GCF_015104395.2 Macrobrachium nipponense
AGCTCCTTTACCAAAGATGTTACACATCGTGTGCAGGACAGGTAAATGACCCTGTATTTGGGAAACCGCTTCTTATCTCTCTCTCTCTCTCTCTCTCTCTCTCTCTCTCTCTCTCTCTCTCTCTATATATATATATATATATATATATATATAATATATATATATATATATATGTATATACATATATATAAATATATAACTATATATACATACTTGTGTGTTTGTATATATATATATAATATATATATATATATATATATATATATATATATATATCAGTTACAACTAGTTGAAACCACTGCAAAATCATATGAAATAGAATTCTAAAAGCTCGGTCGGTTTGAAAAAGAATTCCGGTAATCGCCTTAAAATGCGCATCGAGGTAAACATGGCGTCAATCAGCATAAAACTAAAAGACAGACGCGCAGGTATTTTAGATGTCTGGCATCAAGACCGCCCCCCGTCCCTCTCCCCCACTACTAACCCCCCCCACCCCCACCCTTCCAGAGGGGAGATCCTTTGCCGTCTAGCCTATCAATTATTCAATGTTGCAGAAACTTAGATTATTGATTATTTTTATGTCTACCGTTAACCGCAGCTCTGTCAATGAACTCTTATCGCTTTTTGTTTAACCACTGCCCATGTTGATGGGTACACATTTTCTCGTATTTTATACAAAATCTCTCTCTCTCTCTCTCTCCTCTCTCTCTCTCTCTCTCTCTCTCTCTCTCAGCGTGTTATGACTGGTAATGACTAATATTTTTTACATTACTTCAAAACGTTAACAGATCCGGAGAATGTTCTCCAAGTTTCATTAGCTGAACTAATCTCTTCATGACACTGAGACTATTATACAACAGAGAAGATACAGAGAAAATAATGTTGCTTGATCATGTTCTGCCAACAACGATCCCATCGGTGTGAGGTACATTTCGTCTAGTTTACAAATCATTACTAAACAAATAGCAATTGGGTCTGCTCCGAAGTTTGTTACCTCACAGTTCTTTCCCTCCTTTATTCTATGCAGAAGATGCCAGAAAGGGTCTCCTCCATTGCCTAGTTCTTTCACAGTAGGTACCTGAATTTCTCTCTCTCCGTTTTCTCTTCGTCGTTAACCCCCTACACTACCCGTTTGCGCATGGTAACAGTGCGTCCCGGGCTTTGAATAATATCCTATTTCGAATCTTAACGGTGTAATTCGCATACAGTAAATTATCAAAACACGTTTCAGTTGCAAACGTACGCCCAGATATTCTTTTATTTACCTAAAACTTACACAAAGCGTAACTATTTACAGCCTGGGACGCAGTGTTACCATGCGAAAACACCACAGGCAGATGGACAGATGGAAAAAAACAGAGTATAAGTAGGCGACTGGATCTATTCTGTCCTTTGTCAATTGATATTAAATGTATTAAAAGTTTGATAACAATATCCAGTTCACTTTAGAGAAAAGTAACAATAATAAACTGCCCTTTTTAGACATACTCATAGAAAGAAAAGAAACAGGATATGAATTCAGCACATATAGAAAGCCCACACATACAAACTCATATATTCATTTCTTCTCTTTTCATAGTCATGATATAAAAATAGGGGTTCTAACAGTTTATTTCTTAGGGCAGGGAATGAGAACGTGTGACCCTTGCAAGATAGAGCAAGAAATAAATTACATCGATAAAAGCTTCGATGCATTAGCATACCCGGAATGGTTCAGAAAAAAGGGCACTCACCAAAGCTAGAAAAATATTTTACAGAGCGAATGTAGAGAGTACATGGAATAAAGAAAACAAGAAAATAGTTGCCCTCCCTTTTATGCCTAAAATGAAACAAATCACGTCAAAAATGAAAGAAAGTCAATATAAATTTGTATATACCTTTGATAATACCTTAAAAAACAAAGTATGTAAAAATAAATTGGAAGGAGAAGACAGTAATACAGATGATGTAGCGGGGGTATACATAATCAATTGCAATAATTGTGGAGACAGATATGTTGGGGAATCAGGTAGGGGAATAAGGACTAGAGTCCAAGAACATAGAAGGGCAGTAACAGCTTGTAAACTCTCCAGGGGTGGGAGTGCTATAGCTAGACATTGTTGGGAAAATGACCATAGGATGGATTTCAAAAACAGTAGGCTTATATACAAAAGCAACAAAATTAGTCACAGGAGGGTAGTAGAAGGTGCGCTTATCAGAGAGATCAAAGTAATTGAAGGAAACAAAGGTTTTACCTCAGAAGATCCCATAAGCCGAGCTTTGATATTAAAAGAAGCTAAGATTGACCCTGCTGACCTGGAGATTAGGTTTCCTGCCCAACAGACTTACGGTGACCACACCCTTACCACAAGTGTGAATCCCATTGACCATCAGCTCAGGATATCAGAGCGACAAGAGGGGATTGGCAACTCTCAAGAAAACCAGAACAGCCATCGCATAAATGACAGCACAACGAGAAGAAGTTCCAGAAGACTGCTGGGCCTTGACCCAGGCTAACATC
>NC_087216.1:40092652-40112873 GCF_015104395.2 Macrobrachium nipponense
ATGTATAATGCATTCGATATTTGAACACTTCTCACTGAATATTGGTGATGTTTGATTCGTTGTGAAAGTGATTTTCCAGTTTGTCCGTAATATATTTTATCACACTTTTTACAAGGAATTTCATTTATGCAGCCAGAAACATCTTTAGGAGAATTTTTTATTACTAGACTCTTAACATTAATATAACTGAAAACAACATTTATGTTGAAAAGCTTTAAAATTCTAGGAATTTCTAAAATCTTTTCATCATACGTTAATTTGAGAATGTTATGTTTACTAAATTCAAGTTGGTCATTAGTTAAATAAAATATTTTTCTCTGTATATGCATATATAAATGAATGGATTTTATAAATATATATATACATATATATATATATATATATATATATATATATATATATATATATATGTATATATATATTAGTTCATATATACACATATATATGTATGAATGAATATTTTATCACATCATCATGATTTTTTATACACACGTTAAGCTACAAATGTCGTTTAATATCTAATTCGCTCTACCTCGAAAATAATATACGTTTATTTATATACGTACAAATTATATATATATATATATATATATATATATATATGTTAAATATATATATATATATATATATTATTTTCCGAGTAGAGCTAATTGGATATTGAATTATATTTGTAGCTTAGCGTTTATATATATATATATATATATATATATATATATATATATATATATATATATATATATATATATATATTACATATATATGTGTGTGTATGCGTGTGGAGACAGAGAGACTGAGCAGAGGAGGCTAAACCCCAACGAAAAGGAGCCCCGGGGGAGCACCGATGAGGAGCCTCCCAGTGCGAATATCAAAAGAAGGGACGTAATGTGAAATGCCAGCAGATATCATTATCGTGATCATATCAGAAGGGTTAACCACATGATTCAGGGCTTGGGCAGTCGGCTGTTACTAACCCTCGTTAGTCACAGTCACTTGTTGGGTCATGGTCGCACAAGTATGATTGTTGTTGTTTGTTTTGCACGGAATTCTTCATGTCGATCGAGAAGAACTATACTCTTTTTTTTTTTCATCTGTCCATCGGCCTGTGGTGTTTTCACATGGTAACACTGCTTCCCGGGCTGTAAATAGTTACGCTATGTGTAAATTTTAGGTAAATAAAAGGATATTTGGGTGTACATTTGCAACTGAAAAGCGTTTTAATAATTTACTGTATGCGAATTACTCCGTTAATATTCGAAATAGGATATTGTTATTATTGTTGAATGTAAGCTGAATGTGAATATCTAAAGCCCCGGACGCAGTGTTACCATACACAAACACCACAGGCGGCTGGACAGATGAAAAAAACCGAGTATAGTTTTGCGTTTCCGTTAATGTCATTATATATTTCTTGTTGTTGTGGCCGCTGCTGTTTTTGGTTTCCTTCTTGCATCTGGAACTATTATTTCACATGGAATTGTCTTTCCTTAGAAGGAGAATGAAGCCAAAGAGCGACATTCATCATTTCCTACTTCGTCCTTTACAGAAGTGCGAGGTTGCAACTTGCAACCCCTGGACTCTTCTTCTTCCTAAGCAAAGCAGAAGAAAAGCAGCCGTGTGCTACTCATGGCTGACTATAGCTCACTCGGACTCACTGACTTAGCCATAGTCTTCTACAATTGTCATGATTACATAGCATTTTGGTGTGACGCGCCCCTCCCCACCTCTTGTTACTTTTCGACAACTTTTTTTGAGACGTGGAGAGTCATCTCTCTAGAAATTATTAACTGACAGATATTTCTTTTTGAAGATGATCATTTATCTTTCTAACGTTTTTTTTATTTATCGACTGTAATTTAATCACGTCGACTTTTACGATCTAACATTTAATTACTGCAGTATAATCACTTCGACATTTACGAACTAACATTTAACTATCGCCTTTCTAGGCACTAAAATTTAACAATTTACGAAAGTCTCAAACATTTCAGTATTGACATCATAACCGATGAACTTTATTCGTGCGTGAATATGATTTCGGTAAGCAACATCGTTTGGTTCTCCTGAGGAAGCGTCCACGTAAGACTCTTCGTCCTGGAACGCTTAATGAACCTCGCATTTCTGATTCTACGGAGGCAACGTTGCGTAAGTCTGCACTCGCTCACGATGACTCTACGTATAGTGTCCTGCTCTTATCACTCCACTGGATGATTCACCTCGCTTCTCCTGGTGTCACCTCTCTATTTTTCCCTTGTCTGGTTATCAGCAGATATCGTCCTGTTTTGGGGTTCCTGAGACAGATGACTTTCACTTATAACTAAGGAAAGGGAGCGTATTTCATACAGGTATTCTAGTTAAAAGTATAATGAACTGGAAACCGATAAAGGCTGTAGTAGGTGTGTCATGGCATCAGAATCTGGAGGAACATTCTCCTCAAAAAGCATCGGTTGAATTATAGATTCACTGCTTAACTTGACTTCGAGAATGATTAACACTTAGAAAAATATAAAGAAAACCATTTCTGTGCTGCATATGAGAACCTAAGTCCTCAACGATCTGTTGAAGAAAGATGAATGCGACGAATCAAAGCGTTTAGCGTTACAATTATTGAATGTACATTTTTTCTTATGTTCACAAGAGGGACGTCCAAACTATCATGGCCAAAAATTTACAATAAAATTAATATAGATGAGATTATTACTAATATTAATCTTCTTGCTTTCTGGATTACACATTAGCATAGAAAAATATACATCTATGTATTCTGTTATTTGTCTATGTATCTAACTATAGTTATAACCTCACATACACACACACCACCACACACACACACACAATACACCACACATATATATATATATATAAATATATATATATATATATATATATATAATTAATATATTAATCATATATATAATATATATATATATTATAAAGGGAGCCCATAAAAACACCAAAAGAGTAGACGCTATAGTTTAAATTTCGAAGACAACTGCCTTCTTCAAGGGCTGTCGAAATATAACTTTATACTATAATGTCTACATTTTTGCCCTTTTTATTGGCTCCCTTTATTAGATGGAATTCTGTTTTTTAACAGGAATAAAATATATATATAATATATAAAGTTTTAGATATATATATATATATAAGTATATATATGTATATATATAAATATATATATGCAACTGTAATGGCCACAATACCCTCTTAACTTCTTGAAATCTTCTTTAAAGAAATTGTGATGTCCGGTACCGGGAAACGAACCCAGGTCCCATAATCACAAAGAGGTCACGTTGCCGATCTGACCTCTTTGTGATTATGGGACCTGGGTTCGTTTCCCGGTACCGGACATCACAATTTCTTCAAAAAAAAATTTCTTTGAACTTGGATCTTCAGGCTTTGTAGTGACAAGCATATCCAAAAGAGAACAAAGAATTCAAGAAGTTAAGAGGGCATTGTGGCTATTACAGTTCCATATGTATCTGGTGAAAAAATTGACCAGTAGACTTCTACGATATATAATATATATATATATATTATATATATATATATATATAATATATATATATATAATATATATATATATATATATACGTATAACTAAATCACGAAAGTTAGGAACGTGATAAATCCATAAATAAAGATATATGCCACGAAGGAAAAATAAACGAAGGAGGTCTGCAAGATCTTTCGACTTTAGAAGTCGAAAGATCTTGCAGACCTCCTTCGTTTATTTTTCCTTCGTGGCATATATCTTTATTTATATATATACGTATGTATATGCACACGTATTCTCATATATTTCCGTGAACTTATTTGATCTTGGTTACGAACTTTGCTCCATCCACTTACAATAATCTGAAGATAATAGAAGGGATAGAGAGAGAGAGAGAGAGAGAGAGAGAGAGAGAGAGAGGGATCCCTTAATATTGTGACTTTCCGTGACGGGGAGATAAGCATCGTAGTGGTCGTCCCGTTTATAACCATCATTACTGTTTTCGTTGTTGTTATTGCTCGTGTCATATGTATCATTATCGGGTATTATGTCACTGTAAACATAGCTCTTACGGCCTCTATCGGACTTATTGCTTTTTGGATATACCTATTGCATGTGTTGTTCGATGCGGTATTTTGCATGATGGCAGTTTATAATTTATATTATATATATATATATATATATATATATATATATATATATATATATATATATATATATCGTGCTACAATGTCCTTTAATATATATATATATATATATATATATATATATATATATATATATATATAGTATGATATATATTATATAATATAATTATTAATTATAAATTATATATATATAAATAATAATATATATAATTATATATATGCGTGTGTGTGTACTATATATATATGATATAATATCCCTATAATATATATATACTATATATATATAATATATATATATATATATATATTATATATATATATATATATAATTGGCGTGTGTGGTGTACTATAATATAATATGATATAATATATATATATATATATATACTTATTTTATACTATAAGATATATTATAATATATATATATAATACTATATATGTGTGTTGTGTGTGTGTGTGTGTATGTATGTATATTTACATATATGTTTGTGTATGCTGTTCTCCGTGCCATTCTCTGACCTCAACTATTCCAGATCAATACTTCTAGGATATCCCTGAGCGGGAAAAAAAATTAAAATTATACCTCTATTGCGCCATTTTTAATTTATTGCTAACTGCTTTCTCAGCCATCAACTGATGGCTATCATCAGGTTTACATTACTTCTGCAATGGAATAACACTTCAATATGTGGGCGAGTACAGTTAAAATTTAGAATTATTATATTATATAATCTGTGCATATTTAGAAATACGCCTTTGATCATTTTTGCTTTCGACAGCATCTACAGCTCAGTAAAAAGTGGGAATTTACAAGGAAACATTATAATTCACCGTGGTTTTACCTTAGATTTTAAAGTGGAAAAAGTGGTTGGAGTCATCGGAGAAGATTTAGGTTGGAGTAACGACAGAAACTAGAGAGATTTAGAATATAGAGATGCTGCTGTTTTTGTCAGCAAAACGCCATGAGATATACCACGTTTTCCTTAATAGATTGCATCAAATACTTGGAGAAATGAGACTATGGAAACAAATTACGAAATACAGAAGTAATGAGGCTAGAGTATACACACACAAGAATAAAATAACATTACTTGGAGGAGAGATTAAGGAGACTGAAAGTTCAAAATGCCGAGGATCAGTGTCATCCAGTACAGGTTCTCTGGAGTTATAATTTACTGAAAGATAAAAAAAAGTCTGATCTAACAATGGGTAGGGTGAATAAGGCTTGGAAATTGCCTACGAAAGGAAGATGATTCTTAAGTCTAATAGCACGATCTACATTGTTATATGCACATAAATTATGGTATGGCAATGCAACTGTATCTTAAACACTTGGTTGATACCATGAGAAATTACACAAGTTCCATATATACGTAGAGGAAGTCATGAGGAATCAGATGTAGATATGGCTTATGCAGGTCCTGCACATAATTCTCGGATCCCGAGGACAACAATAGAGATAGCGGACAGATACCTATTTGAATGAAAACAATGAGAAGGGCTTGTTTGTTTGTTTGAATGGTGTTTTTACTTTGCATGGGGCCAGCGGTTATTCAGCAACGGGACCAACGGCTTTACGTGACTTCCGAACCACGTCGAGAATGAACTTCTATCACCGGAAATACACATCTCTCACCCTTCAATGGAATGCCCGAGAATCGAACTCGCGGCCACCGAGGTGGCAGGCAAAGACCATACCAACCACGCCACTGAGGCACTATAATGAGAAGGGCGACTGGCGATGAGCAGTGATTAGTCAAAGACAAGGCAAAGCACAGGAAAGTCATGAGTTGCGAAATTTCACAGCAGTGATCTCGATGATGTCGGTCGTGGCGGTGGTTGGGTTGAACAGTCTGTATTATTCCAGACCAGACATGAAGACGTCGAAAAGACTGGAAAAAACATTTGTATCTAATTGCAAAGAAAATGATAAATACAACTTTCGAAAAAATATAAACAATCTATGGAATTCAACGAAAAATCTGCCGAAAATTCCTAAGTTTTCTGTATAAGTCATTATTTGGTCATGAGGTTAAAAAGAGTAACCCTTTCTCACGCAGTAGGAGACCTTTTTTCGTTTCAATCCAGTTTATGATACAGTTCACGGGATGAGTAGGTCTGTCTTTCTGCCTGTACGTAATTTACAGCTGCTTTGTGTTACAATAGTTTTCTGAGAGATATGGCTCTTCAGAACAAAGCTCTCCTGTGCTACAATAATTCAAAGTGGCTGATAGAGGTCTCAGAATAGAGCTGTTCTGTACCATGGTAACCATCGAGCAGATTAAACTGCGGAATAGAACTGTTTTATTCTGTAAAATAGCAAAATTACAAAGATCTCAGAACAGAGCGGCTCTGTGCCCTAGTGGTCATTTAAAGTTAAAACTCTTAGAGATAAGCTGTTTTATCCCCCTAAACGGCCAATTCAATGGTAGATTGTAGTTGGTTATACAGGGTCATAAGTACAAAAGATTGTCAGTCGTTAGGGTTGATAGCTGCAAGAATTAACAATAAATAACAGGATTGCCAGTTAAAGAAAAGTAACGGATTACAAAATGCTACTATACTATCATTATAATGCTTACTTCTTATGAGGCCCACAGTTTCCATTTAAAAATTGCTATCCATACTATTTAAAAGGATTCCTAATCATAATGATTGCTGTAAGGATTACCAATGAAAAGGTTACTAGTCACTAACAATTACAAAAGACAGTACTTTCAATCAAAGAGAACTAAATAAAAAATTACCAACCAAAAAGAATTACGGATAAAAAATTACCAGTCAAAATAGATTACCTCTTAATAAGAGTAGCAGTTAAAGGCGTTACAATTGCAAAATGTTGCCTTTTAAAAGGCTTACCAGATGAAAGTATTACTGGTCAAAAGGGTTACGCAAACACATTCCGTGATATCGTGCTAACCTGACATAATTGTCCCCCAGGTGAGTCTTGACTTTGCGCTCAATTAGATCAATTTAATGCCGCTCCGTCGACCATTATTTTTAAGCAAACAGGGAAGGCAGCGGTAGAGGAACATGCAACTCGCTCGCCCAGTCAGGACTGAAACCTGGTTAAAATTCAAAACTGTTTGTGATCGGCGAGATGTTAGAATAGCGCAACTTTTTATGGATACACTTCTCTGAGCTGGTGGGACAGCAGCTCCTTGTCCTAACAATTTCACGGGCGCAACTTTCATGGAATACACCTATTATTTATATAAGTGTTGAGTGATAAAGCTTTCATGTGATGCATCTCTTTAAAGCACAACCCTTACAGGATACGACTTTCATGGGATACAATTTCCGTGGGATATAGATGTCACGTGATTCTCCGTGTCAGTATCATACTTCTAAAGGACACAACTTTCATGGCATGCATTTTCCACGGGATACCTCGATCGATGGATACAATTATTGTCGGAAACGGCTTGCGGAATGTACAATTTGCACAGAGGGAGACGAGACTCGTTGGCTAATGAGCAGATGAACTCGAAAAATGTTCTAAGAAATATGATGTAACTTCCTTACCAAACAGGGAATAATATCTAATCCAACACGCGTCATTATCATTTTCATTATTAGTAACTGATTGGAAATTTTTCTGCTCTCTGTCACAGAACAATATGTCCGCCTGTGATTAATCGAAATGAAGAGCATAAGAAAAGAAAACGATGATAATTGAGTGCACGTAACGAATACAATAGTTAGACTGGAATGCATACCACTGATACTATATCATGAATTCTCGGAGAATGACTAAATGAGATGACTTGGGTGTATCTTCAACCTAGGGAACTAAACCCAGTGCTATGAAGATCCATAGATAATAAAGGGAATATGGCACAATCCAAAAGTCCAATAACGCTGGATTTGTGGTCACCTTCATACGTAAGACTATTAAATGTGGCACTTTGGAATGACCCTGAAACCAAAAATGGCAGCAGAAAAACTTTACTCTGCTCAACGAAACATAACTGAAAAGAGGACCAACTCTTTTCTGCAGCAATTCCACTCTCTTTCTTCCCCAAAGTACGATTGTCTCATTTCTCATGAGTGGAGACTTCACTGCACCAACAAGTGTTGCTTCATCGTCACACTGAACAATCGCCTGATTGTACCTTCAAGCAAGGGAACTCAAACCCAAGACCATGGAAGGCCACAATACAATGAGCATAGCACAGTCAAAGGTTGGAGAACAAGGTTTGTGTTCCGAGTATGGTCCCTTCTACGCCTTGGTTTGATTTCGGAGTTGCTTGCCAAAGCAAAAAAGTCTCTTCTACCCTACTCCTGTAGGCAGCAGGGGCGTCATACCCTGAAATGAAGTTGCTGAGAAAAGCCGCATGAACCCCTTACCCATGAACGATCTATCACCAAATGATCGTGTTCTTAAGAGATCTTTTCAGAATGTACAAAAAAATTAAACAAATATTCCTGAATTGCATTAGAATTTATCAGTTATTTTAGTTATCATGGTTAATGTTTCCCTAAGTCTTATCTTTGACTGATTAAGTGATTTAGTGATTGATTTGTTTGATGTCTGGCGTGGTAACGACTAGGAGATCTTTATGAACTCTGTAAATTTTTTCTTTTTCACTTCAGCCATAAAAAAAAAATGCACGAAAACTTTAATACAAATTTCATTAAAGCATTAAAGAAATTTCAGAAAAATCTGATTTTAGGTCGTTAAATTATATTCTGTGCTATCTTTACAATCTTTGTAATCTGGGACAAAGGGACGGTATAAGCTTTACAGACTGTAGATTCGACAGAGCAATGAAATCTAGTAACAGCAGCTTCAAGGATGTTATGTGCTCTTCCATTTGCAGCTCCTTCATCGCAGACATCAACTTTGTCCATGACAACTTCGACAAAGGCATGAGTGAACTTCACCATCTGGAGCCTCGACAAGTTTTATACCAGTTCTTCTTTATCTAAGATATAAGCTTTGGAAGTTAAATATTTCTAAAAGTTATCTTTTCCAGTTGCATGGCTATCAAAGATATGAGAAAATGCGTAGATTTCGAGATACATTCTTGTTGCAGAATCTCTTGACATTTGATCACCTCTGTTTGAGTTCTTTCAATAATATCTATTCTTTAACAAAGTCGTAAGTTTGTTCATGTATGCTCTTATCGAAGTGCAAGTATCCCCAGTTGCATCTTTATCAGTTGCATGTTTTGACAGCAGACCCTTATCAAATGTCTGAGTTCTTGGAACGAAATCTTTATCGAAGGTATAAATAATCCCTGCTGACTGCATCTTTGCTAAATTTATAAGATGTGCAAATTGCACTTTTATGAAAGGTACAGGTTTTGCTAATTGCATTCCTATTGAAGGTATAAGCTTCTCAAAATTAATTTCTGTCAAAAGTATAAGTTGCAAATTACAATGTCAATAAAGATAAGAGGCATCTCCATTTGCATCTCTGCCAGAGGCAGGGCAATGTCAATTCCATCGTTTCCGTATTGCGACTTCAATTTCGAGAATATTCTTGACTCAAAATCACTTTACTACTTTTGACAGCCTCTATTTTAGAATGGACACTGCACGAGCGAGATACGGTTTACTCATCACTTGCGTTCTAAGGAAATTTAAAGTACCTTTATCAAATTTACTAAGAGATTTATTCTTGTCATAGAAGTGAAATGTTACAGTTTGATCACTTTAAGTTTAATAGATTCCACTCGATATTGGGATCGCTTTCGCTAATCATAGTAGAAGTTATCATTTACAAAATATGATTATTTTATGATAGTGGAAACTACATTAGCACATCGGGATTGGTGTGTGTATGCGTTCGTCTGTATATGTGTGTGTGTGTAATGATACAAAAAAAATATATATTTAGGTTTAACAAATTTCGTATATATATTTCATTGGTTGACATATTCTCATAAGTATATGTCTGTGGAATAGTGAAGTCTATATTATTAGCTGGCTTCTCATGACAACTCTGTTTAACAATCAGCAGCTATAAAATACTACCCTTCGAATGACAGAACATGATTATTATGACAAAGCAAATATGTGGTACAGATGACGTCATTCCACAAACAGAGGCTTTTGTTAGATAAGCATTAAAATTTTAGTCATTATAACAAAATACCTATTTATTTTTTACAGAAATTTTCGAAGTCAGCATTAGGGTCACCAGAGGGGTAACGCAACAGCTCATTTGACTTTGTAGTCACCACCACAACAGAGCCCACTGGACCTGTGAGTGCAGGTAATAACAGCAATCTCCCTTTGGAAATATGTTCGCCATTAATTAATGTTCCTATTGCATGTCAGAGTCGAGCGCCACCATCTCTATAAAGTCGCATAAAATCGGGAGAGAGAAACATTATTTTCATAATTCCGCAACCTCGCACTTATCTCGTATGCATGGATGTTTAGTTTATGCATGTTAACTACCGCATGCACACGAGAGAGGGACATTTCCAATTGCTCTCCTTTTTTCTCTTTTTCCTTTTTTTCTTTGTTTCTTCTTTTGCCTGGGAGCAAGACGATCAATAAACGTCGTCAATTTCAACGAAGATGACGACCCTTATTGTCGTGGACTGTTTCCCCCGTCAATATTTGAGAATCGTCAAAATGTCGACGTTATCGAACGTTTCCCGGCACGAGTTATTCACGCATTTCTTAATAGAGTGCGCGTGGGGTTATTATATAATATTATGCGCTTGGGCCGGAAGCAAATTGTAATCACTCGTTTCGGGGCGTCCTCAAAAAAAAGTCATAGTGTGTGGAGGAGGTGGGGGTCTGGGTTGACCCTTCTTGGCCCAGTTTCAAATGCGCTTTTGATATCGCTGGTGTCTATAATCTGTTTTTTTTTCCATCTGTCCATCCGCCTGTGGTGTTTTCGCATGGTAACACTGCGTCCCAGGCTGCAAATAGTTACGCTTTGTGTAAGTTTTAGGTAAATAAAAGAATATCTTGGTGTACATTTGCAACTGAAAAGTGTTTTAATAATTTACTGTATGCGAATTACACCGTTAAGATTCGAAAAAGGATATTATTCAAAGCCCGGGACGCAGTGTTACCATGCGCAAACACCGCAGGCGGATGGACAGATGGAAGCTTCATCCCGTCCTGTCGGCCGTTTGTCGGTTCATCCGGTGGCCCTGTTATTTGGTAATTACATTTTATTGTTTTCTTGTTCTTCGGCGTCATAACTGTTTTTTAAACATATGACTTCATGTAATTTAGGTCTCGGAGAAACTTATTAAATAGTCAGGGTGCTCTGCCCTCAAACCTTCAAACCTTAATACCAAAAGGGAAGTCCCATAAAAACAATGAACTGTAAATAGTAACGTCTCTTGAGGTCAGAATAAAAATTACTTTCATCTATTTTAGGGACTTTCATAAAACGTCAGTTTGGACGGATGAGGTTTGCCACCGTTGACCTAACATTCAGTTGACTCAAATAACTACTAACTAAGTAGGCATCGTTTACTCTTAGGGCTACAGAAAATTCAACCCTGGTAGGCTAAGGACCCTTTAGAAAGATTCTTTCAGAAGGAGAAGTCAACCTTAATCAACGTTTTATTTGTGTCGCTTTTCGTTGTTTCTTCATAACAACATTTTCAAGTCCTAAAAGAGACATTACAGCATTTTTATTATTAAAAGATGACACAGTTATTATGGGCTGCCAAAGCTGAGTAAAGGTGATTGTGTGATCTTTTAACAATTGAAATACTGTAATGACTCTTTTAGGCTTGAAAATGTTGCTATCAAGAAACAACGATAAGCGTCGCAAATAAAATGTGATGGTTGTTAAGCTGCGCTCATCTTCTTTACTGAGAATGAGACTTCCAAAACATCTGCCTCCTTTCACAGAATGAACTTGTTTCAATGACTGAAGGCGAAGGCGTCCCCAAAACGGATTTTTTTTTTTTTTTTTTTTTTTTTTTTTTTTTTTTTTTTTTTTTTTGGCTGGCGAGGCTGCGCAAACCAGACATGATTAAACCAAACAAAACAAAGCCCATCACCAAAAAGTTGTAAAAGCTTTTCATCAAATACTACAACTACTACTACTATCGCAATGCTGTTTCTTCTACTGTAGATGCCGACGCTCCTTCTCACAACAATAATAATAGTCGGTGTTACCTGACCACCAATGATGATGTCCCCAGCACTGTTTCTTCTGGTGATGATTCCTGTTTAGTGATAATCAGTTTATTCCGTTTTCCTCTGAACCTTTCTTCCCATGCGTCTGCTTTGTGCTCTACTTTCATTTCTTTCATTGTTTTCTACACTTTCATTCTCCGTTATCTATAATTCACCTGCAAAAAAACACCTTGGTGTCCACTGTTCCTTGATTAGCGCTTGTCTTTCTCTTCATTTTACTCTCCTATTGTGCTTCTTCTTCTTCTTCTTTCATTTTTCCCTCTCTCCTTTCGTTGCACTCCCGTCTTGTTCTTTTTCTCATCTTCTTCTTCTTCTTCTTCTTTTTTTCTTCTTCTTGATTTTCTGACACTTGTGGCGTTGACGCTGTGGAGTTAGAGGTCAGCCCATTGAAGAAGACACTCAAGAAGTTGCTGGATCACGCCCCGTGGGCGCTGCCTCCTTCACGTCATCCCAAATTCGTATTCCGGAGAGATCTGTGATGCGCGTTATGATTTTTACAGCGAGTCATCAAAACTTGAAGTCCGAGCATTAATCACCCCTCGATAATCTTCTCTTAATTAATCTGCATAAGCAGTAATTAACCGCACTGGACATTCATTTGATCGTGGTGTATAATCTGGGGGGGATTATTCATCATATTAATGTGGTGGTACGTGTTATTTATTCAAAGCATGGAAAATTTTTAATTTGAATAACCAGACGATTTACTGCGTTAATTGTTCTTTATTATCTGCTATTTATTATTCATATTCCTCTTCGCAAATTCTCTCTTGAATCATATGATGAAGCTTTATTATTCTGCTGAACAAAATAAACTGAATTTATGAATGAATTTTATGAGCACAATATTTTTGCTGCTGTTTTAAGAGTCTCTCTCTCTCTCTCTCTCTCTCTCTCTCTCTCTCTCTCTCCTCTCTATTGATATTTCTTTATAATTATATATATATATATATATATATATATATATATAAATATATATATATATATATATATATATATATGTATGCTTAAAAAAATCACAGTAGATGCACGTGACTTCATTAAATAAGCGAATACCACAGGAAAATGATAGGCAGAAATCCAAGCGCTTTCGTCTTTACTAAGACATTGTTCCTTGACAATGTCTTAGTAAAGACGAAAGCGCTTGGATTTCTGCCTATCATTTTCCTGTGGTATTCGTTTAATATATATATATATATATATATATATATATATATATATATATATATAGATGCATTATTAAGCTACAAATGTCCTTTAATATCCAATTCGCTCTACCTCAGAATTAATATAGTTTCATATATGTTAACCGAAGGGGAATTCTTTAGTTGATAATAATTTCGTACTCTCGTAGATTCGTGTGTGTGCGTGTGTGTGTGAGTGTGTGTGTGTAGTAGCCACAATGCCCTCTTAACTTTTCGAATTCCTTACGCTTTTTTTGGATACGCTTCTCACTACAAAGCTAAAAAAGCCCGAGGGATTATATACTCGCATAAAGACACACACACGTATATAGATAGATAGATAGATATGCGTGTGTGCGTGTGTCTTTATGTGTGTCAGCATAGACAGATAGGCAAATAAAAGTAGAGGAGTTTTAGTGAGAACCCCACGACAATATAAGTACGTAAATGTACAGCGTCATGCAGTGGCACTTTACGTAAATCCTTTCAAACTCGAGGAAAAACTGACGTAATGTGGCCTTGACTGTTCCGAGCAACCTGGAGTCCAGAATCCTGTTGACTGGGAGAATGGAGCGGGAGAAGGAGGAGGAGGAGGAGGAGGGGGAGGAGGAGGAGGAGGAGGGGGAGGAGGAGGAGGAGCCGTTTTACTGAATGGGAAATACGAAGCGAAGGATGAATGAAGGACTACGAATTTGGTTGTATGTAAGCCTCAGGAGACAGACTTCTTCACAAAAAAATAAAAAAAACGAATTGATGCAGACGCTTCTTACAGCCAAATGTATTGGCATCATCACTTGACAGAACGTGGTAACCAAAGTGAAGCCCCAGTGAATGGTGAATTTCGACAGGTGACGGGACCTCACGTTTTTTTATAGAGATTTGAAGACTTTTCGCATCCAGAAATTTGACACATTTGTTAAAATAAGTAGGCTATTTATTTAAAACGGATTTAAATCGATTCGCCACAGACAATAATACAAGCATAAGGTTCCAGGGAATTTTGAAATTCAAAGATGAAAGGAGTTCGAGTTGATTTATAGGCCTAAGGAGTCCCTCTTCATCGCGTAAAGTGCCAGTGAATGTTTTATAAAGGATGAAAGGACTGCCATTCTGTTGACAGGCCTTTTGAGGCTTTTTTTTATCTCAATATTTGAAATTAATACAAAAGATAATCAGTCCAATTCATGAATATCAATACATTATAATGACCTTCACTCATACGAAGGAAGTTCAATCCAATTAGCAACTACTCTGTTCATGGACTTTAAAAGACTAATTTTCTTTTAAAATTAAATCAGAACAATCATTAAACATGAATTCTCTTCCTTATTTCGTGTTTCCTGAGACTACTTCTTTATTGCTTTGTCAACGAGTAACTGGCGTCACAAATTTAATTGTCATCGGCGTTGAATCTCACTTGTTTCAGAGTCTGGTTTATCAGTGGTTGAGAAGTCGAGTAACTTCGCTTTCTAGTCGTGAGGGGCAACGGGCAACGGGCATGGTTCGTCCAGTCTACCCTGTCTCAGTGAGTTCGCCAGAAAAGAATAACAACGTCTAGAATAAGTACAGCAACTTTTAAAAAATAATAACTTTCGTGACAGAAGTTAAATATCAACCTAAAATCAATCAATTCAAAGGTTTATTGCAGCCCAGTACAATGACGCCAGCACTCCCTTCAAATCATGTCTTTCTGTGTGGTGCAGAACTGTAGGAATATTATACAACCACACTTTGTTTGGAATGCGCGGGAAGAAAAGGACTCCAGGCCTGCGTGACGATGGAATTATTTTCATTACAAAATAAAATTATTAAATGAAAAGATGAATATGGTTTTAGACACCAATATTACAACGCCACATCAGTTCAAGAAGCCCTTTGTTGCATTCATTCATTAAATAGATTAATGTTCTTATACTCCAAGACTACAAAGAAATTCTTTGTTACAGACTGTCTTTGTTTCATTCTAACATTTCCCTCTTATCCATGGCTAAAACCATCTCACAAAATTACTAACTTGGTTTTCCTGTTATATGGAAACCTTGTTTCAAAGCTCTCCCCTCCTTAAAATAAATAAAATAAAAAAAATTGAGGGGCGGGGGCCGTTCCTTGTCTTCGTCTAACTCCTGCTTAGATATTTCCATCACACCTGACTGTGTCACTCGGGCACTTACCAGCCCCAATATTTAGTGACTGAAACCATAGTTACGAAAATCTTTGAATAAGGAAAGCCGATGGGCTTTCTGGATTCTTCTTCTTACCTTCCTTATGGCCTTCCTCTCTCAGGAACTTTGAGAATCTCATGTCATTGCCTCGTGATATTTATGAGATGTCTGACAGGGTTGGCATATCTCTTAAACAAAGTGTTTGCATATGTTTCTATTACTATTTTCTATTAAATATTTTCAAGGTTCTCGTCAGACATATTATCTTCCTTTTGTAGTTGACGATGCTACATACGTATATCCCTTTCCCTATGTCTAGCGGCAATTCTCAGAGATTTAAAATATTCTAACTATTCTCCTTTTATCAGAGTCCTTTAAATCTCCTCCTTCTCCATCCACTCAAATGCAGATGATTCTGTTCTTCACAAATCATTATCTTTCCCTCTTCTGGAGTCTGTTGTTATTCTCACTCAATTTTGTGTGATGCTGTTAACGCAGGTCTGGATACTGTCCCGAACAGTAAGAACAAAATGATTCATTTTCACTACTTCCGGATCAGTTTTGTCATACCTCTTTTTTCTCATACTTCCTCTTTGTTTAGACTTTTTTTTCTTATCCGTTCGTCTTATTTCTTATACTTCCCTTTTTCTTCTTATACTTCCCCTTTTCTCATACCTCCTCTTTTTTCTTATACTTCCTATTTTCTTATCTTACCCCTTTTTCTTATCTATCCTCTTTTTCTATCTTCCTCCTTTTCTTATACTTACCCCATTTTTCTTATACTTCCCCTTTTTCTCCTTTTTTTTAAACTTCTTTTTCTTTGTTTATACTTTTTTTCTGATCCTTCGTCTTTTTCTTATACTTCCCAGTTTTCTTATACTTCCCCTTTTCTATACTCCTCTTTTCTATACTTACCTCTTTTTCTTACTTCCTCTTTTTCTTACTTCCCCTCTTTTTCTTATATTCATTCCTTTTTTTATACTTCCTCTTCCTCATACTTCCTTTTTTTCTATACTTAATCTTTTTCTATACTTCCATTTTTCTTATACTTACCCCTTTTCTTATACTTCCCCTTTCTCCTACTTCCTCTTTTTCTTATACTTCCTCTTTTTTTATAGTTCCTCTTTTTCTCATACTTCCTTTTTTTCATATACTTCCTACTTCCCCTTTTATACTTCTTCTTTTTTCATACTTCCTCTTTTTCTTCATACTTCCTCTTTTTCTTATACCCTTTTTCTTATACTTCCCCCTTTTCTATACTTCCTCTTTTTCTTATACTTCCTTTTTTCTTTTTTTACTCCCCTTTTTCTTTTTACATACTTCCTCTTTATATACTTTTTACATACTTCCTCTTTTTCTATACTTCCTCTTTTTCTTATACTTCCCCCTTTCTCATACTTCCTCTTTTCTCATACTTCCTCTTTTTCTTATACTTCCCTTTTTTCTCCTTTTTTATTTCCTCTTTTTTCATACTTCCTCTTTTTCTTATACTTACCCCTTTTTATATACTTCCCCTTTTCTTATACTTCCCCTTTTCTCTCATACTTCCTCTTTTTTATCTCATACTTACCTCTTTTTACTTTCATCTTCCTATACTTACCCCTTTTTTTTTTTCTTATACTTCCTCTTTTTCTTATACTTCCTCTTTTTCTTATACTTCATCTTAGTTCCTCTTTTCTCCCCATACTTATCATTTTTCATCATACTCCATCTTTTTCTATACTTTCCCCTTTTCTCATACTTCCTCTTTTCTCATACTTCCTCTCTTATATTACCCCTTTTTCCTATACTTCTCTTTTTTTCTTCCTATACTTCCCCTTTTTTCTTTTTTATACTTACTTTTTCTATACTTCCTCTTTTTCTCTATACTTCCTCATTCTTCTATACATTCCCCACTTCTCATACTTCCTCTTTTTACTACTACTTCTCTTTTTCTATACTTCCTCTTTTTTTATATTACCCCTTTTTGCTTACTACTATACTTCCTCTTTTTCTATACTTCCTCTCTTATACTTACCCCTTTTTCTTATACTTCCTCTTTTTCTTATACTCCTTTTCTTATACACCCCTTTTCTCATACTTCCTCTTTTTCATATACTTCCTCTTTTTCTTCCCCCCCCCCATACTTCCTCTTCTTATACTTACCCTTTTCTATACTTCCTCTTCTCATACTTCCTCTTTTTCTTATACTTCCCCCCTTTTCTCATATTCCTTCTGCTTGATTGCTCTTTTTCTTATACTTACTCCCCCTCTTCATACTCTTTTCTCCTGATATACTTCCTCTTTTTCATATTACATTTTTCCTTATACTTCCTATCTTATACTACCCCTTATTACTCTTTTTTCTTATACTTCCTCTTTTTCTTATACTTCCCCTTTTTCTTATCTTACACTTTTTCCTTATACTTTTTCTCTTTTCTTTTTTATATTTACTTTTTCCTTTTTATACTTCCTCTTTTTCTTATACTTCCACTTTTCTATACTTTTCACCCCCTTTTTATTATACTTCCTCTTCTTATACTTCCCCCTTTTCTCATACTTTCCTCTTTTTTCTGACACTTCTTCTTTTTCTTATACTTCCCCTTTTTCTTATACTTCCTCTTTTTCTTATACTGACCCTTTTTCTCATACTTCCTCTTTTTCTTATACTGACCCTTTTTCTTATACTTCTCTTATCTTTGTAACAGCGCATAAGAAAAATGTTATTCATTCATTCCAACCTACCTGCATTTTAGGCACAAAAATAAATGGCAACATATCTTGGAGAGCTCACATTATGGTTGAAGTAAGTCGATAAAATGCATAAAGGACTTCTGTAACCTTGAATGAAGTGCTGTCCTCTTATCTATGAAGGATCCTCTTCCACATGTGATTTTGATGAAGGAGATGAAACTTCTTTCTAAATAAGCAAAAGCTCATATTTCCTCTTCCTAACCCTTCATTTTCATTTTTTTTCTCCTGGAAAACGCGAGGAAACTCTTTCCTTAGGCTGTGCAGCTTCTCTCCTGTAACATTACAATTTTTTCGTCCTAAGATTAATTATACCTGCTTATCTTATAGATATTAGCTTGGGCGCCGTCAAGAACGCTTCAAAACCAGGAGTCATCCACTGTCTCGTTCTCCATGTGCATATTAAGCATTACCATTTCACATAATTGTTTAAAAGTCGTGCACAAGGATCAGCCAGTTTGTTCATCTGTCACCGTTGATTATTAGAGAAGGAAATTCTCCGCCTTCATTTGTATTTCCCGAACCTTCATTCATTGCAGAGCTGCGGGAAGGTCGTCACTTCTGGGTGAAGTTCATTCGTTTTAATCTTCCGTGCTGGATCGAACTAGTGGTTTTTTTTTTTTTTTTTTTTTTTTTTTGCACCTTTCTCTTTTAAAGTATCTACTTTTCAAGAAGGAGTATAGTTTCCCTCATTGAGAATAAAGTTTAAACAATATTACCAAACATATTATTGATAATAACCAACAATAACAATACCGTTTGAAGACTGCAAACCCTCCACTATATGTTCCTTATCCAGATACCGTTCTCTCCCAAACTCTCATCACTTCTAGTCACGATACCTGTCTCTGTTAATCTCGCTAACAAACTAGCGGGAAATTAATAAAGAACAAGAAACAAGCAAACAAACCGAACCTTAATCCTAAATTCACTGTGGGAGGCTAAAAACAATTCTGAGCAAAAAAAAATGTTAGGCAGCCTTCAAAATACTAATTGGATTTAAATTCTACGTAAACCTCAAAATGGCTAAGTCTTCTTTCTTCAACAAGGGTTCTTAACAGTGGATATCCAAACCCCTTGCTGGTATGAGAACCACATGCTGGAGGTATGGGACTTTATTCCTGGATAATTTGTATATATTTGATTTTAGTGTGTCAATGTATACATTTTGTAAATAGATAGCTATATAGAATAGCTACATATAAATGCTTTTGATTTACTTGTACGTTCTGTTCCTAGCTATTCATTACTTAAAGTATGTATTAACCTAAGAATATTAAGTTATACTGTCAACAAATAGGACTTAAGTGGACTTAATAAAAAGTGTTATGGCACCATATTGGGCAATTCATTGGGGGTCTGGAGTCATCAAATGCTAAGAACCGCTGTTCTACAACTTCCTGTGGGTTTTAGCGTCTCAGCCTCTCCCATTTTCCTTCTTCCTACTACGGACCCGGATTGCCTAAGGACATTCATTAACTTGTCCACACCATCGGTTCCTTTCAAAATCCGAGCCATGTGTTGTTCTTCACCCTAAATTAAAATTGTTTGTTGACAGTGCGTATATGCAAGTGCATTTAAAAAGCAAATAACATTATGATATTGAAACCATTTCATAAATTCATAACTGAGCAAAGTAGTATAATGGAAAAGATAAATATCATCAGAGTTATTTATAAGTCGTCACTAACTAAACAAGACCATGAAAGAAAAGTTAAAACCAAGAAAGGAAGTCGTCTCAGACGTATTTCCCACAGCGATTGCAGCTCAATGCGATAAAGTAACATCTTTCCTTTCCAACAAAACAATGGATTCTCCACCTTCAATACAAAATTAATTTAAAATGATAGATATCTCTTTCCCTCCTCAGTATTTTCT
>NC_087216.1:40113373-40115873 GCF_015104395.2 Macrobrachium nipponense
AGCTCCTTTACCAAAGATGTTACACATCGTGTGCAGGACAGGTAAATGACCCTGTATTTGGGAAACCGCTTCTTATCTCTCTCTCTCTCTCTCTCTCTCTCTCTCTCTCTCTCTCTCTCTCTATATATATATATATATATATATATATATATATATATATATATATTATATATATATATATATATATATATGTATATACATATATATAATATATAACTATATATACATACTTGTGTGTTTGTATATATATATATATATATATATATATATATATATATATATATATATATATATATATATATATCAGTTACAACTAGTTGAAACCACTGCAAAATCATATGAAATAGAATTCTAAAAGCTCGGTTTCGAAAAAGAATTCCGGTAATCGCCTTAAAATGCGCATCGAGGTAAACATGGCGTCAATCAGCATAAAACTAAAAGACAGACGCGCAGGTATTTTAGATGTCTGGCATCAAGACCGCCCCCCGTCCCTCTCCCCCCACTACTAACCCCCCCCACCCCCACCCTTCCAGAGGGGAGATCCTTTGCCGTCTAGCCTATCATTATTCATGTTGCAGAAACTTAGATTATTGATTATTTTTATGTCTACCGTTACCGCAGCTCTGTCAATGAACTCTTATCGCTTTTTGTTTAACCACCTGCCCATGTTGATGGGTACACATTTTCTCGTATTTTATACAAATCTCTCTCTCTCTCTCTCTCTCTCTCTCACTCTCTCTCTCTCTCTCTCTCTCTCTCTCTCAGCGTGTTATGACTGGTAATGACTAATATTTTTTACATTACTTCAAAACGTTAACAGATCCGGAGAATGTTCTCCAAGTTTCATTAGCTGAACTAATATCTTCATGACACTGAGACTATTATACAACAGAGAAGATACAGAGAAAATAATGTTGCTTGATCATGTTCTGCCAACAACGATCCCATCGGTGTGAGGTACATTTCGTCTAGTTTACAAATCATTACTAAACAAATAGCAATTGGGTCTGCTCCGAAGTTTGTTACCTCACAGTTCTTTCCCTCCTTTATTCTATGCAGAAGATGCCAGAAAGGGTCTCCTCCATTGCCTAGTTCTTTCACAGTAGGTACCCTGAATTTCCTCCTCTCTCCGTTTTCTCCTTCGTCGTTAACCCCCTACACTACCCGTTTGCGCATGGTAACAGTGCGTCCCGGGCTTTGAATAATATCCTATTCGAATCTTAACGGTGTAATTCGCATACAGTAAATTATCAAAACACGTTTTTTTCAGTTGCAAACGTACGCCCGATATTCTTTTATTTACCTAAAACTTACACAAAGCGTAACTATTTCTTTACAGCCTGGTACGCAGTGTTACCATGCGAAAACACCACAGGCAGATGGACAGATGGAAAAAAACAGAGTATAAGTAGGCGACTGGATCTATTCTGTCCTTTGTCAATTGATATTAAATGTATTGTAAATACAGACAATTTTGAGTAGTGACGTAGTCTTCAGGATCAGATTTCTCTTGACTAGGGGTTCTAAAGTGTGGGTATCCGGGGTATGAGAACCACATGCTGGAGGTATAGGACTCGATCTCTGGATCTTTGTATATATTTGATTTTAATATTTCAATGTATAATACATGGGTAAATTTCGTAAATAAATGACTATATAAAACTATAAATGCTTTTGATTTTCTTGTATGTTCTTTTCCTAGCTATTCATACCTAAAGTATTTATAAAATAAGTATATTAAGTTATATTGTCAACAAATAGGACTTAAGGGGACTTAAGCAAAGGGGGCATGGCCCCATATGGAGCAATTCATTGGGAGCCTGGAGTCCTCCTGAGCGAGCCTTGTAAATCTTCCTACGGTATAAATTGTGTACTTTACCTTTGGGACTGCATCAGTGTCCAAGTCACATTTTCCATTCTACGAAGGCAGTTGGTTGTTTCATGGTCAGCACTTGGTCAGTGTGTGAGTAAACAATCCTACTGAGGCAATGGGTATCTTCCACCTAGAAAAAAGGAGCCAGTATTCAAGTCTTGCAGATTATCCTGGATATAGTTTACCTATCTTGTTAGTTTTTGCTCAGCATCAGATCATCATACTCTTGTAATGAGAATGCTCTCCAAGTAGTTAGGGTCGAGTACCGGACTATTTGCCTTCGTTCATCTTTCTTCGTCTTAATCTTCTTTGCATAAGACGTGACGGCAGAAGAATAAACCTGTAAAGGGCTGCGCCAACATTATCTATTAAATCTTGTTTTCATTAATATTCATATTGCTGACAGTTGCGGTATACAGGAAAGTTAGACCCTTGCTATGAACATTTTTCATTCTAAAGTTTTTCAAAATGTTTTTTGTTTAGATGTTCGATAGCGTCATCACTCGCACGTAGAAGATGATAAATTTGTCGAGGTTATTTTGCATGAAAACCTTCACCTTTGCTCTGTTCATTCGTTAGACTACACTTCAGTACCTGCAATCCCTCTTGCAGAGGCAACGGCAATAC
>NC_087216.1:40118373-40155873 GCF_015104395.2 Macrobrachium nipponense
GCAGGGTAACAGCGCCATAAGACAATCGCCTTAAGTCCGAACCTGATGTAACCCGGGGACTGCCTGAATATATAACTATGTACATACATATATATAATTTAGTATAATTATAATATATATACCATATATTCATATATATCCAATCATAATACTATAGAAACATAACAAGAGAAATAGAAAAAGAACATTTGTGGAAACAGACATATGAACTTTGAGACATTTTTTAATAGTTACCAAAAGATAAAATGTCTTGTGGCTGACAGACAGCTTTAATATTGCGGTGCTAGCAAAGAGAAGAAGATCAAATATTTTAAAACGAGAGAGAGAGAGAGAGAGAGAGAGAGAGAGAGAGAGAGAATATTACTTACTGATCTTGGAGATGGATAGATGGAAGGCATTGATACTGAAGAGAATGAGCGAGAGAAAGAGACAGAAAGAGAAGGTTGTTTGATTATATATAATCAAAAATCTAAATATAAATTTAAAAAATCGAAATTTTTAAAGAGGTACAACCAAACTAACGTTTTCATAGCACAAGATGTAAACCAAATGTCAAAATAACGAACCTATCTGCAAGATAGGATATACATACATGAATGCATATGCTATATATACAATATATACGCGTGTATATATATGTGTGTGCTTAAAAAATCACAGCAGGTGCACGTGACTTCATGATATAAGAGAATACTACAGGAAAAATAATAGGCAGAAATTCGAACCGCAAGCGCTTTCGTCCTTAATGAGACATTGTCGATGCACAAATGAGATACAGTTGAGAAGAAAGTTACAAGGTGAACAAAAAGATCAGAGTACCAAATAGTTAACTTGTCAAAAGGGTAAAGATCAAAGAGATAATCCATGATAATCGGAGATCACACAGTTACAAACTAAAACAGACTTGACCATAACGAGAACGTAAGCTTAGCCATACATAGTTCTAAAAACATTTATACAACTAAATATATTAATTTTGTTGTTTATATTTACCTATAACTTTTTTTAACCATGAAGATCATCGAGTTTCAACAAACCAAGACTTACATTTAGAACACTTCCATTATTTGATTTGATGAAACAAGAACCAATGATATTCCTTTTTTACTGAGTCGCTGCACAGCATTAAGGATCTTGCTTGACACCGGTTAATAGAATAATCTAAATCTCTCATATGTATGTATAATGCATTCGATATTTGAACACTTCTCACTGAATATTGGTGATGTTTGATTCGTTGTGAAAGTGATTTTCCAGTTTGTCCGTAATATATTTTATCACACTTTTTACAAGGAATTTCATATATGCAGCCAGAAACATCTTTAGGAGAATTTTTTATTACTAAACTCTTAACATTAATATTACTGAAAACAACATTTATGTTGAAAAGCTTTAAAATTCTAGGAATTTCTAAAACTTTCATCATACGTTAATCTGAGAATGTTATGCTTACTTAATTCAAGTTGGTCATTAGTTAAATAAAATATTTTTCTCTGTATATGCATATATAAATGAATGGATTTCATATATCTATATATATATATATGTATATATATATATATATATATGTGTGTGTGTGGTGTGTGTGTATATTAAATTAGTTCATATGTACACATATATATGTATGAATGAATATTTTATCACATCATCATGATTTTTTTTTTATACACACAGTTAAGCTACAAATGTCGTTTAATATCTAATTCGCTCTACCTCGAAAATAATATACGTTTATTATATACGTACAAATTATATATATAATATATATATATATATATATATATATATCATATACATATATATATATTATTATATATATATATATATATATATATAATTATTCTTTCCGAGGTAGAGCTAATTGGATATTGAATTATATTTGTAGCTTAGCGTTTATATATATATATATTACATAAATATGTGTGTATGCGTGTGGAGACAGAGAGACTGCGCAGAGGAGGCTAAACCCCACGAAAAGGAGCCCCGGGGGTGGGAGCACCGATGAGGAGCCTCCCAGCGCGAATATCAAAAGAAGGGACGTAATGTGAAATGCCAGCAGATATCATTATCGTGATCATATCAGAAGGTTAACCACATGATTCAGGGCTTGCAGTCGGCTGTTACTAACCCTCGTTAGTCACAGTCACTTGTTGGGTCATGGTCGCACAAGTATGATTGCTGTTGTTTGTTTTTGCATGGAATTCTTCATGTCGATCGAGAAGAACTATTAATCTGTTTTTTTTTCATCTGTCCATCGGCTGTGGTGTTTTCACATGGTAACACTGTTTCCAGGGGCTGTAAATAGTTACGCTATGTGTAAATTTTAGGTAAATAAAATGGATATTTGGGTGTACATTTGCAACTGAAACAGCGTTTTAATAATTTACTGTATGCGAATTACACCCGTTAATATTCGAAATAGGTTATTGTTATTATTGTTGAATGTAAGCTGAATGTGACTATCTAAAGCCCCGGACGCAGTGTTACCATACACAAACACCACAGGTGGCTGGACAGATGGAAAAAAACCGAGTATAGTTTTGCGTTTCCGTTAATGTCATTATATATTTCTTGTTGTTGTGGCCGCTGCTGTTTTGGTTTCCTTCCTTGCATCTGGAAGTATTATTTCACATGGAATTGTCTTTCTTAGAAGGAGAATGAAGCCAAAGAGCGACATTCATCATTTCCAACCCCGTCCTTTACAGAAGTGCGAGGTTGCAACTTGCAACCCCTGGACTCTTCTTCTTCCTAAGCAGAGCAGAAGAAAAGCAGCCGTGTGCTACTCATGGCTGACTATAGCTCACTCGGACTCACTGACTTAGCCATAGTCTTCTACAATTGTCATGATTACAAAGCATTTTGGTATGACGCGCCCCTCCCCTCCCCACCTCTTGTTACTTTTCGGCACCTTTTTTTGAGACGTGGAGAGTCATCTCTCTAGAAATTATTAACTGACAGATATTTCTTTTTGAAGATGATCATTTATCTTTCTAACGTTTTTTTTATTTATCGACTGTAATTTAATCACGTCGACCTTTACGATCTAACATTTAATTACTGCAGTATAATCACTTCGACATTTACGAACTAACATTTAACTATCGCCTTTCTGGGCACTAACATTTAACAATTTACGAAAGATCTCAACATTTCAGTATTGACATCATAGCCGATGAACTTTCCTCGTGCGTGAATATGATTTCGGTAAGCAACATCGTTTGGTTCTCCTGAGAAGCGTCCACGTAAGACTCTTCGTCCTGGAACGCCTAATGAACCTCGCATTTCTGATTCTACGGAGGCAACGTTGCGTAAGTCTGCACTCGCTCACGATGACTCTACGTATAGTGTCCTGCTCTTATCACTCCACTGGATGATTCACCTCGCTTCTCCTGGTGTCACCTCTCTATTTTTCCCTTGTCTGGTTATCAGCAGATATCGTCCTGTTTTGGGGTTCCTGAGACAGATGACTTTCACTTATAACTAAGGAAGGGAGCGTATTTCATACAGTTATTCTAGTTAAAAGTATAATGAACTGAAACCCATAAAGGCTGTAGTAGGTGTGGCAATGGCATCAGAAATCCTGGAGGAGCAGTCTCCTCAAAAAGCATCGGTTGAATTATAGATTCCACCGCTAACTTGACTCGAGAATGATTTAACACTTAGAAAAATATAAAGAAAACCATTTCTGTGCTGCATATGAGAACCTAAGTCCTCAACGATCTGTTGAAGAAAGATGAATGCGACGAATCAAAGCGTTTAGCGTTACAATTATTGAATGTACATTTTTTTCTTATGTTCACAAGAGGGACGTCCAACTATCATGGCCAAAAATTTACAATAAAATTAATATAGATGAGATATTACTAATATTAATCTTCTTGCTTTCTGGATTACACATTAGCATAGAAAAATATACATCTATGTATCTGTCTATTTGTCTATGTATCTAACTATAGTTTATACACACACATCACACACACACACACACACACACACACACACACATATATATATATATATATATATAATATATCTATGTATATATATATAGTATTATATATATATATTATTATAATTTATAAAGGGAGCCCATAAAAACCCACAAAAGGGTAGACGCTATAGTTTTAAATTTCGAAGACAACTGCCTTCTTCAAGGGCTGTCGAAATATAACTTTATACTATAATGTCTACATTTTTGCCCCTTTTTATTGGCTCCCTTTATTAGATGGAATTCTGTTTTAAACAGGAATATTATATTTGTATATATAAAATATATAATATGCAACTGTAATGGCCACAATACCCTCTTAACTTCTTGAAATCTTCTTTAAAGAAATTGTGATGTCCGGTACCGGGAAACGAACCCAGGTCCCATAATCACAAAGAGGTCACGTTGCCGATCTGACCTCTTTGTGATTATGGGACCTGGGTTCGTTTCTCGGTACCGGACATCACAATTTCTTCAAAAAAATTTCTTTGAACTTGGATCTTCAGGGCGTTTGTAGTGACAAGCATATCCAAAAGAGAACAAAGAATTCAAGAAGTTAAGAGGGACATTGTGGCTATTACAGTTCCATATGTATCTGGTGAAAAATTGACCAGTAGATTCTACGATATATATATATATATATAGATATATATATATATATATATATATATATATATATATATATATATACGTATAACTAAATCACGAAAGTTAGGAACGTGATAAATCCATAAATAAAGATATATGCCACGAAGGAAAAATAAACGAAGGAGGTCTGCAAGATCTTTCGACTTTAGAAGTCGAAAGATCTTGCAGACCTCCTTCGTTTATTTTCCTTCGTGGCATATATCTTTATTTATATATATACGTATGTATATGCACACGTATTCTCATATATTTCCGTGAACTTATTTGATCTTGGTTACGAACTTTGCTCCATCCACTTACAATAATCTGAAGATAATAGAAGGGAGAGAGAGAGAGAGAGAGAGAGAGAGAGAGAGAGAGAGAGAGAGAGAGAGAGAGAGAGGGATCCCTTATATTGTGACTTTCCGTGACGGGGCGATAAGCATCGTAGTGGTCGTCCCGTTTATAACCATCATTACTGTTTTCGTTGTTGTTATTGCTCGTGTCATATGTATCATTATTCGGGTATTATGTCACTGTAAACATAGCTCTTACGGCCTCTATCGGACTTATTGCTTTTTGGATATACCTATTGCATGTTGTTCGATGCGGTATTTTGCATGATGGCAGTTTATAATTTATATTATATATATATATATATATATATATATATATATATATATATATATATATATATCGTGCTACAATGTCCTTTAATATATATATATATATATATATATATATATATATATATATATATATATATATATATATGGCGTGTGTGTGTACTATAATATAATATGATATAATATATATATATATATATATATATATATATATATATATATATATATATATATATATATATATATATATATGGCGTGTGTGTGTACTATATATATATATATTATATATATATATATATATCATTTTATATTATGCTATATTATATATATATATATATATATATATATATATATATCTATATATATATATATATATATGTGTGTGTGTGTGTGTGTGTGTATGTATGTATAGTTTACATATATGTGTGTGTATGCTGTTTCTCCGTGCCATTCTCTGACCTCAACTATTCCAGATCATACTTCTAGGATATCCCTGGAGCGGGAAAAAATTAAAATTATACCTCTATTGCGCCATTTTTAATTTATTGCTAACTGCTTTCTCAGCCATCAACTGATGGCTATCATCAGGTTTACATTACTTCTGCAATGGAATAACACTTCAATATGTGGTGGGCGAGTACAGTTAAAATTTAGAATTATTATATTATAATATCTGTGCATATTTATGAAATACGCCTTTGATCATTTTTGCTTTCGACAGCATCTACAGCTCAGTAAAAGGGGGTGGGAATTTACAAGGAAAACATTATATTCACCGTGGTTTTACCTTAGATTTTAAAGTGGAAAAAGTGTTTGGAGTCATCGGAGAAGATTTAGGTTGGAGTAACGACAGAAACTAGAGAGATTTAGAATATAGAGATGCTGCTGTTTTTGTCAGCAAAACGCCATGAGATATACCACGTTTTCCTTAATAGATTGCATCAAATACTTGGAGAAATGAGACTATGGAAACAAATTACGAAATACAGATATGAGGCTAGAGTATACACACACAAACACGGCGGATAATAAACAACATTATATGGAGGAAAGATGAAGAAGACTGCGAGTTCAAAATGCCGAGGATCAGTGTCATCCAATACAGGTTCTCTGGAGTTATAATTTACTGAAAGATAAAAAAAACAAAAAGTCTGATTCTAACATGGGTAGGGGTGAATAAGGCTTGGAAATTGCCTACGAAAGGAAGATGATTCTTAAGTCTAGTACACGATCTACATTGTTATATGGACATAATTATGGTATGGCAATGCAACTGTATCTTAAAGACTTGGTTGATATCATATGATAAACTACAGGAGTTCCATATATACGTAGAGGAAGTCATGAGGAATCGGATATAGAAATGGCTTGTGCAGGTCCTGCACATAACCCTCGGCTCCCGAGGACAATAATAGAGTTAGCGGACGGATACCTATTTGAATGAAAACAATGAGAAGGGCTTGTTTGTTTGTTTGAATAGTGTTTTTACTTTGCATGGGGCCAGTGGTTATTCAGCAACGGGACCAACGGCTTTACGTGACTTCCGAATCACGTCGAGAATGACCTCCTATCACCAAAAATACACATCTCTCACCCCTCAATGGAATGCCCGAGAATCTAACTCGTGGGCACCGAGGTGGCAGGCAAAGACCATACCAACCACGCCACTGAGGCGCTATAATGAGAAGGGCGACTGGCGATGAGCGGAGATTAGTCAAAGACAAGACAAAGCACAGGAAAGTCTTGATCTATGAAATTTCACATCAGTGATCTCGATGATGGCGGTGGTGGCGGTGGGTGGATTGAACAGTCTGTCCTATTCCAGATCAGACCTGAAGACGTCGAAAAGACTGGAAAAAACATTGGTATCTAATCGCAAGGAAAACGATAAATACAACGTTCGAAAAAATAAACAGTCTATAGAATTCAACGAAACATCTGCCGAAAATTCCTAAGTTTTCTGTATAAGTCATTATTTGGTCATGAGGTTAAAAAGAGTAACCCTTTCTCACGCAGTAGGAGACCTTTTTTTTTTAATCCAGTTTATGATACAGTTCGCAGGATGAGTAGGTCTGGCTTTCTGCCCTTACGTAATTTACAACTGCTTTGAGCTACAATAGTTTTCTGAAACACATGGCTCTTCAGAACAAAGCTCTTCTGTGCTACAATAATTCAAAGTGGCTAATAGAGGTCTCAGAATAGAGCTGTTCTGTGCCATGGTAGCCATTGAGCAGATTAAACTGCGGAATAGAACTGTTCTATTCTGTAAAGTAGCAACATTACAAAGATCTCAGAACAGGGCGGCTCTGTGCCCTATTGGTCATTTAAAGTTAAAACTCTTAGAAATAAGCTGTTTTATCCCTCTAAACGGCCAATTCAATGGTAGATTGTAGTTGGTTATAGTACAGGATCATAAAGTAAAACGATTGTCAATCGTTAGGGTTGATAGCTGCAAGAATTAACAATAAATAACAGGATTGCCACTTAAAGAAAAGTAACGGATTACAAAACGCTACTATACTATCATTACAATGGTTACTTCTTATGAGGCCTACAGTTTCCATTTAAAAATTGCTATCGTTACTATTTAAAAGGATTCCTAATCATAATGATTGCCGTAAGGATTACCAATGAAAAGGTTACTACGCACTAACAATTACAAAAGACAGTACTTTCAATCAAAGAGAACTACGAATCAAAAATTACCAATTAAAAAGAATTACGGATAAAAAATTACCAGTCAAAATAGATTACCTCTTAATAAGAGTACCAGTTAAAGGCGTTACAATTGCAAAATGTTACCCTTTAAAAGGCTTACCAGATGAAAGTATTACTGGTCAAAAGGGTTACGCAAACACATTCCGTGATATCGTGCTAACCTGACATAATTGTCCCCCAGGTGAGTCTTGACTTTGCGCTCAATTAGATCAATTTAATGCCGCTCCGTCGACCATTATTTTTAAGCAAACAGGGAAGGCAGCGGTAGAGGAACATGCAACTCGCTCGTCCAGTCAGGGCTGAAACCTGGTTAAAATTCTAAACTGTCTGTGATCGGCGAGATGTTAGAATAGCGCAACTTTTTATGGATACACTTCTCTGAGCTGGTGGGACAGCAGCTCCTTGTCCTAACAATTTCACGGGCGCAACTTTCATGGAAAACAGCTAATATCTATATAAGTGTTGAGTGATAAAGCTTTCATGTGATGCATCTCTTTAAAGCACAACCCTTACAGGATACGACTTTCATTGGATACAATTTCCGTGGGATATAGATGTCACGTGATTATCCGTGTCAGTATCATACTTCTAAAGGACACAACTTTCATGACATGCATTTTCCGTGGGATACCTCGATCGATGGATACAATTATTGTCGGAAATTGCTTGCGGAATGTACAATTTGCACAGAGGGAGACGAGACTCGTTGGCTAATGAGCAGATGAACTCGTCATCGTATTAACCACACGAAAAATGTTCTAAGAAATATGATGTAACTTCCTTACCAAACAGGGAATAATATCTAATCCAACACGCGTCATTATCATTTTCATTATTAGTAACGTGCGCACATTCTTATAGACTGATTGGAAATTTTTCTGCTCTCTGTCACAGAACAATATGTCCGCCTGTGACTAATCGAAATGAAGAACATAAGAAAAGAAAACGATGATAATTGAGTGCACGTAACGAATACAATAGTTAGACTGGAATGCATACCACTGATACTAATATCATGAGTTCTCGGAGAATGACTATATGAGATGACTTGGGTGTATCTTCAACCTAGGGAACTAAACCCAGTGCTATGAAGATCCATAGATAATAAAGGGAATATGGCACAATCCAAAAGTCCAATAACGCTGGATTTGTGGTCACCTTCATACGTAAGACTATTAAATGTGGCACTTTGGAATGACCCTGAAACCAAAAATGGCAGCAGAAAAACTTTACTCTGCTCAACGAAACATAACTGAAAAGAGGACCAACTCTTTTCTGCAGCAATTCCACTCTCTTTCTTCCCCAAAGTACGATTGTCTCATTTCTCATGAGTGGAGACTGGACTGCACCAACAAGTGTTGCTTCATCGTCACACTGAACAATCGCCTGATTGTACCTTCAAGCAAGGGAACTCAAACCCAAGACCATGGAAGGCCACAATACAATGAGCACAGCACAGTCAAAGGTTGGAGAACAAGGTTTGTGTTCCGAGTATGGTCCCTTCTACGCCTTGGTTTGATGTCGGAGTTGCTTGCCAAAGCAAAAAAGTCTCTTCTACCATACTCCTGTAGGCAGCAGGGGCGCCATACCCTGAAATGAAGTTGCTGAGAAAAGCCGCATGAACCCCTTACCCATGAACGATCTATCACCAAATGATCGTGTTCTTAAGAGATCTTTTCAGAATGTACAAAAAAATTAAACAAATATTCCTGAATTGCATTAGAATTTATCAGTTATTTTAGTTATCATGGTTAATGTTTCCCTAAGTCTTATCTTTGACTGATTAAGTGATTTAGTGATTGATTTGTTTGATGTCTGGCGTGGTAACGACTAGGAGATCTTTATGAACTCTGTAAAATTTTTCTTTTTCACTTCAGCCATAAAAAAAAATGCACGAAAACTTTAATACAAATTTCATTAAAGCATTAAAGAAATTTCAGAAAAATCTGATTTTAGGTCGTTAAATTATATTCTGTGCTGTCTTTACAATCTTGTAATCTGGGACAGAGGGACGTATAAGCTTTACAGACTGTAGATTCGACAAAGCCATGAATCTAGTAACAGCACTTTTTCAGAATGTTATATGCTCTTCCATTTGCAGCTCCTTCATCGTAGACATCAACTTTGTCCATGACAACTTCGACAAAGCATGATGTGAACTTCACCAACTGAAGCCTCATAAGTTTTATACCAGTTCTTCTTTATCTAAGATATAAGCTTTGGAAGTTAAATATTTCTAAAAGTTATCTTTTCCAGTTGCATGGCTATCAAAGATATGAGAAAATGTGTAGATTTCGAGATGCATTCTTGTTGCAGAATCTCTTGACATTTGATCACCTCTGTTTGAGTTCTTTCAATAATATCTATTCTTTAACAAAGTCGTAAGTTTGTTCATGTATGCTCTTATCGAAGTGCAAGTATCCCCAGTTGCATCTTTATCAGTTGCATGTTTTGACAGCAGACCCTTATCAAATGTCTGAGTTCTTGGAACGAAATCTTTATCGAAGGTATAAATAATCCCTGCTGTCTGCATCTTTGCTAAAGTTATATGTGCAAATTGCACTTTTATGAAAGGTACAGGTTTTGCTAATTGCATTTTTATTGAAGGTATAAGCTTCTCAAAATTAATTTCTGTCAAAAGTATAAGTTGCAAATTACAATGTCAATAAAGATAAAAGGCGTTTCAATTTGCGTCTCTGCCAGAGGCGCTGGCGATGTCAATTGCATTGTTTCCGTGGTGCGACTTCAATTTCGAGAATATTCTTGACTCAAAATCACTTTTACACTTTTGACAGCCCCCCCCTCTATTTTAGGAATGGACACTGCACGAGCGAGATACGGTTTACTATCATTTTGCGTTCTAAAGAAATTTAAAGTACCTTCATCAAATTTACTAAGAGATTTATTCTTGTCATAGAAGTGAAATGTTACAGTTTGATCACTTTGAGTTTAATATTTTCCACTCGATATTGGGATCGCTTTCGCTAATCATAGTAGAAGTTATCATTTACAAAATATGATTATTTTATGATAGTGGAAACTACATTAGCACATCGGGATTGGTGTGTGTATGCGTTCGTCTGTGTATGTGTGTGTGTAATGATACAAAAAAATATATATTTAGGTTTAACAAATTTCGTATATATATTTCATTGGTTGACATATTCAATAAGTATATGTCTGTGGAATAGTGAAGTCTATATTATTAGCTGGCTTCTCATGACAACTCTGTTTAACAATCAGCAGCTATAAAATACTACCCTTCGAATGACAGAACATGATTATTATGACAAAGCAAATATGTGGTACAGATGACGTCATTCCACAAACAGAGGCTTTTGTTAGATAAGCATTAAAATTTTAGTCATTATAACAAATAGCTCTTTATTTTTTACAGAAATTTTCGAAGTCAGCATTAGGGTCACCAGAGGGTAAACGCAACAGCTCATTTGACTTTGTAGTCACCACCGCAACAGAGCTCACTGGACCTGTGAGTGCAGGTAATAACAGCAATCTCCCTTTGGAAATATGTTCGCCATTAATTAATGTTCCTATTGCATGTCAGAGTCGAGCGCCACCATCTCTATAAAGTCGCATAAAATCGGGAGAGAGAAACATTATTTTCATAATTCCGCAACCTTGCACTTATCTCGTATGCATGGATGTTTAGTTTATGCATGTTAACTACCGCATGCACACGAGAGAGGGACATTTCCAATTGCTCTCCCTTTTTCTCTTTTTCCTTTTTTTTCTTTGTTTCTTCTTTTGCCTGGGAGCAAGACGATCAATAAACGTCGTCAATTTCAACGAAGATGACGACCCTTATTGTCGTGGACTGTTTCCCCCGTCAATATTTGAGAATCGTCAAAATGTCGAACGTTATTTTCCCGGCACGAGTTATTCACGCATTACTTAATAGAGTGCGCGTGGGGTTATTATATATGCGCTTGGGCCGGAAGCAAATTGTAATCACTCGTTTCGAGGCGTCCTAAAAAAAAGTCATAGTGTGTGGAGGAGGGGGGGGTCTGGGTTGACCCTTCTTGGCCCAGTTTCAAATGCGCTTTTGATATCGCTGGTGTCTATACTCTGTTTTTTTTTTTTTTTCATCTGTCCATCCGCCTGTGGTGTTCGCATGGTAACACTGCGTCCCAGGCTGCAAATAGTTACGCTTTGTGTAAGTTTTAGGCAATAAAAGAATATCTTGGTGTACATTTGCAACTGAAAAGTGTTTTAATAATTTACTGTATGCGAATTACACCGTTAAGATTCGAAAAAGGATATATTCAAAGCCCGGGATGCAGTGTTACCATGCGCAAACACCGCAGGCGGATGGACAGATGGAAGCTTCATCCCGTCCTGTCGGCCGTTTGTCGGTTCATCCGGTGGCCCTGTTATTTGGTAATTACAACTTATTGTTTTCTTGTTCTTCGGCGTCATAACTGCTTTTTAAACATATTATGACTTCATGTAATTTAGGTCTCGGAGAAACTTATTAAATAGTCAGGGTGCTCTGCCTTCAAACCTTCAAACCTTAATACCAAAAGGGAAGTGCCATAAAAACAATGAACTGTAATAGTAACGTCTCTTGAGGTCAGAATAAAATTACTTTCATCTATTTTAGGGACTAAAATAAAACGTCAGTTTGGGGGGACGGATGGGTTTGCCACCGTTGACCTGACATTCAAATTGACTCAAATAACTACTAAGTAAGCATAGTTTTACTCCTTAGGGCTACGAAAAATTTCAACCCTGAAAAGGGCTAAAGGGACCCTTTTGGAAAGATTCTTTTCAGAAGGAGAGGTCAACCTTAAAACCAACGTAGTTTATCTCAGATCAGTTTATGAACTTGGAAATCTCAATTCTCAGTAGAGAAGAAGAGCGGAGCATAAAAATCACAATTTTTTATTGTGTCGCTTTTCGTTGTTTCTTCATAACAACATTTTCAAGCTTAAAAGAGACATTACAGCATTTTTATTGTTAAAAGATGATACAGTATTATGGGCTGCCAAAGCTGAGTAAAGGTGATTGTGTGAATCTTTTAACAACTTGAAATACTGTCCAATGACTCTTTTAGTCTTGAAAATGTTGCTATCAAGATTACAACGATAAGCGTCGCAAATAAAATGTGATGGTTGTTAAGCTTGCGCTCTCTTCTCTTACTGAGAATGAGACTTCCAAAACATCTGCCTCCTTTCACAGAATGAACTTGTTTCAGTGACTGAAGGCGAGGCGTCCCCAAAACAGATTTTTTTTTTTTTTTTTTTTTTTTTTTTTTTTTTTTTTTTTTGGCTGCGAGGCTGCGCAAACTAGACATGATTAAACCAAACAAAACAAAGCCCATCACCAAAAAAAGTTGTAAAAAGCTTTTCATCAAATATATACTACACTACTACTACTATCGCAATGCTGTTTCTACTACTGTAGATGCCGACGCTCCTTCTCACAACAATAATAATATTCGGTGTTACCTGACCACCAGCGATGATGTCCCCATCACTATTTCTTCTGGTGGTGATTCCTGTTTAGTGATAATCAGTTTATTCCGTTTTCCTCTGACCTTTCTTCCCATGCGTCTGCTTTGTGCTCTACTTTCATTTCTTTCATTGTTTTCTACACTTTCATTCTCCGTTATCTATAATTCACTGCATAAAACACCTTGGTGTCCACTGTTCCTTGACTAGCGCTTGTCTTCTCTTCATTTTACTCTCCTCTTAATTTTTTGTTGCTTCCCTTCTTATTCTTCTTATTCTTCTTGCTTTTCTTCTTCTTGATTTTCTGACACTTGTGGCGTTTTTGACGCTGTGGAGTTAGAGGTCAGCCCATTGAAGAAGACACTCAAGAAGTTGCTGGATCACGCCCCGTGGGCGCTGCCTCCTTCACGTCATCCCAAATTCGTATTCGGAGAGATCTGTGATGCGCGTTATATTTTGATTTTTACAGCGAGTCATCAAAACTTGAAGTCCGAGCATTAATCACCCTCGATAATCTTCTCTTAATTAATCTGCATAAGCAGTAATTAACCGCACTGGACATTCATTTGATCGTGTGTATAATCTGGGGGGATTATTCATCATATTAATGTGGTGGTACGTTTGTTATTTATTCAAAGCATGGAAAATTTTTAATTTGAATAACCAGACGATTTACTGCGTTAATTGTTCTTTATTATCTGCTATTTATTATTCATATTCCTCTTCGCAAATTCCCTCTTGAATCATATGATGAAGCTTTATTATTCTGCTGAACAAAATAAATAAAAAAACTGAATTTATGAATGAATTTTATGATCACAATATTTTTGCCGCTGTTTTAAAACTCTCTCTCTCTCTCTCTCTCTCTCTCTCTCTCTCTCTCTCTCTCGCTCACTCTATCTTTATATATATCTATATATATATATATTATATATATATATATATATATATATATATATATATATATGCTTAAAAAAATCACAGTAGATGCACGTGACTTCATTAAATAAGCGAATACCACAGGAAAATGATAGGCAGAAATCAAGCCGCTTTCGTCTTTACTAAGACATTGTTCCTTGACAATGTCTTAGTAAAGACGAAAGCACTTGGATTTCTGCTTATCATTTTCCTGTGGTATTCGTTTAATATATATATATATCTTATATATATATATATATATATATATATATATATATATATGCATTAAGCTACACATGTCCTTTAATATCCAATATATATATATATATATGCATTAAGCTACAAATGTCCTTTAATATCCAATTCTCGTATATCCAATCTTCTCTACCTCAGAATTAATATAGTTTCATATATGTTAACCGAAGGGGAATTCTTTAGTTGATAATAATTTCGTACTCTCGTAGATTCGTGTGTGTGCTCGTGTGTGTGTGTGTGTGTGTGTGTGTGTGTGTGTAATTGTAATAGCCACAATGTCCTCTTAACTTCTCGAATTCCTTACGCTTTTTGGATACGCTTCTCACTACAAAGTTAAAAAAGCCCGAGGGAGTATATCTCGCATGAAAGCACACACACATATACAGATAGATAGATAGATATCGTGTGTGCGTGTGTCTTTATGTGTCAGCATAGATAGATAGGCAAATAAAAGTAGAGGAGTTTTAGTGAGAACCCCACGACAATATAAGTACGTAAATGTACAGCGTCATGCAGTGGCACTTTACGTAAATCTCCTTTCAAACTCGAGGAAAACTGACGTAATGTGGCCGCCTTGACTGTTCCGAGCAACCTGGAGTCCAGAATCCTGTTGACTGGAGAATGCGGGAGGAGGAGGAGGAGGAGGAGGAGGGGGAGGAGGAGGAGGAGGAGGGGGAGGAGGAAGGAGGAGGGGGAGGAGGAGGAGGAGTCCTATGAATGGGAAATACGAAGCGAAGGATGAATGAAGGACTACGAATTTGGTTGTATGTAAGTATCGGAGACAGAATTCTTCACAAAAAAAAAAAAAAAAAAAAAAAAAAAAAAAAAAATCGGAATTGATGCAGACGCTTCTTACAGCCAAATGTATTGGCATCATCACTTGACAGAACGTGGTAACCAAAGTGAAGCCCCAGTGAATGGTGAATTTCGACAGGTGACGGGACCTCACGTTTTTTTATAGAGATTTGAAGACTTTTCGCATCCAGAAATTTGACACATTTGTTAAAATAAGTAGGCTATTTATTTAAAACGGATTTAAATCGATTCGCCACAGACAATAATACAAGCATAAGGTTCCAGGGAATTTTGAAATTCAAAGATGAAAGGAGTTTGAGTTGATTTATAGGCCTAAGGAGTCCCTCTTCATCGCGTAAAGTGCCAGCGAATGTTTTATAAAGGATGAAAGGACAGCCATTCTGTTGACAGGCCTTTTGAGGCTTTTTTTTATCTCAATATTTGAAATTAATACAAAAGATAATCAGTCCAATTCATGAATATCAATACATTATAATGACCTTCACTCATACGAAGGAAGTTCAATCCAATTAGCAACTACTCTGTTCATGGACTTTAAAAGACTAATTTTCTTCTAAAATTAAATCAGAACAATCATTAAACATGAATTCTCTTCCTTATTTCGTGTTTCCTGAGACTGCATTCTTTATTGCTTTATCAACGAGTAACTGGCGTCACAAATTTAACTGTCATCGGCGAAATTGACCTCACATGTTTCAAGAGTCTGTTTTATCAGTGGTTGAGAAGTCGAGTAACTTCGCTTTCTAGGCGTGTTCAGGCAACGGGCCAACGGGCATGGTTGTCCGTCTACCATGTCTAGACTTCGCCAAAAAGAAAAGAATAACCGCAAGAGTTAAGTACAGCAACTTTGTGAAGTTAAATATCACCCTAAAATCAATCAATTCAAAGGTTTATTGCAGCCCAGTACAATGACGCCAGCACTTCCTTCAAATCATGTCTTTCTGTGTGGTGCAGAACTATAGGAATATTATACAACCACACTTTGTTTGGAATGCGCGGGTAAGAAAGGGATTCCAGGCTTGCGTGACGATGGAATTATTTTCATAACAAAATAAAATTATTAAATGAAAAGATGAATATGGTTTTAGACACCAAAATTACAACAGGCACAGCAATTCAAGAAGCCCTTTGTTGCATTCATTCATTTAATAGATTAATGTTCTTATATTCCAAGACTACAAAGAAATTCTCTGTTACAGACTGTCTTTGTTTCATTTCAAAACATTTCCCTCTTATCTCCAATAGCTAAAAGCGTCTCAAACAAAATTTACCTAACTTTGATTTTCCTGTTATATTGGAAACCTTGTTTTAAAGCTTCTCCCCCTCCTTAAAAATAAATAAAATAAAAAAATTTGGGGGCGGGAGGCGTTCCTTATCTTCGTCTAACTCCTGCTTAGATATTTCCATCACACCTGACTGTGTCACTCGGGCACTTACCAGCCCCAATATTTAGTGACTGAAACCATAGTTACGAAAATCTTTGAATAAGGAAAGCCGATGGGCTTTCTGGATTCCTCTTCTTACCTTCCTTATGGCCTTCCTCTCTCAGGAACTTTGAGAATCTCATGTCATTGCCTCGTGATATTTATGAGATGTCTGACAGGGTTGGCATATCTCTTAAACAAAGTGTTTGCATATGTTTCTATTACTATTTTCTATTAAATATTTTCAAGGTTCTCGTCAGACATATTATCTTCCTTTTGTAGTTGACGATGCTACATATATCCCTTTCCCTACGTCTAGCGGCAATTCTCAGAGATTTAAAATATTCTAACCATTCTTCTTTTATCAGAGTCCTTTAAATCTCTTCCTTCGCCATCCACTCAAATGCAGATGATTCTGCTCTTCACAAATCATTATCTTTCCCTCTTCTGGAGTCTGTTGTTATTCTCACTCAATTTTGTGTGATGCTGTTAACGCAGGTCTGGATACTGTCCCGAACAGTAAGAACACAATGATTCATTTTCACTACTTCCGGATCAGGTTTCGTCATACCTCTTTTTCTCATACTTACTCTTTTTTTAAACTTCTTTTTCTTATACTTCGTCATTTTCTTATACTTCCCCTTTTTCTCATACTTCCTCTTTTTCTTATACTTCCTCTTTTTCTTATACTTCCCCTTTTTCTTATAATTCCCCTATTTATAATACTTCCCCTTTTTCTTATACTTCCCCTTTTTCTTATACTTCCCCTTTTTATAATACTTCCCCTTTTTCTTATACTTCCCCTTTTTCTTATACCTCCCCTTTTTCTTATACTTCCCCTTTTTCTTATACTTCCACTTTTTCTTATACTTACCCTTTTTCTTATACTTCCCCTTTTTCTTATACTCCCCCTTTTTATCATACTTCCTCTTTTTCTTATACTTCCCCTTTTTCTTATACTTCCTTTTTTCTTATACTTCCCCTTTTTCTTATATTTCTCCTTTTTCCTCATACTTCCTTTTTTCTTATACTTCCCCTTTTTCTTATACTTCCCCTTTTTCTTATACCTCCTCTTTTTTCTTATACTTCCCCTTTTTCTTATACTTCCCCTTTTTATCTTATACTTCCTTTTTTTCTTATACTTCCCCTTTTTCTTATACCTCCTCTTTTTTCTTATACTTCCCCTTTTTCTTATACTTCCCCTTTTTATCTTATACTTCCTTTTTTTCTTATACTTCCCCTTTTTCTTATACTTCCTCTTTTTCTTATACTTCTTTTTTTTCTTATACTTCCTCTTTTTCTTATACTTCCTCTTTTCTTATACTTCCTCTTTTTCTTATACTTCTTTTTTTTCTTATACTTCCCCTTTTTCTTATACTTCCCCCTTTTTTTATTATACTTCCTCTTTTTCTGATACTTCCCCTTTTTCTTATACTTCCTCTTTTTCTGATACTTCCCCTTTTTCTGATACTTCTTCTTTTTCTCATACTTCCCCTTTTTCTTATACTTCCTCTTTTTTTATACTGACCCTTTTTCTCTACTTCCTCTTTTTCTTATACTGCCCCTTTTTCTTATACTTCTCTAATCTTTGTAACAACGCATAAGAAAAATGTTATTCATTCATTCCAACCTACCTGCATTTTAGGCACAAAAATAAATGGCAACATATCTTGGAGAGCTCACATTATGGTTGAAGTAAGTCGATAAAATGCATAAAGGACTTCTGTAACCTTGAATGAAGTGCTGTCCTCTTATCTATGAAGGATCCTCTTCCACATGTGATTTTGATGAAGGAGATGAAACTTCTTTCTAAATAAGCAAAAGCTCATATTTCCTCTTCCTAACCCTTCATTTTCATTTTTTTCCTAAACGCGAGGAAACTCTTTCCTTAGGCTGTGCAGCTTCTCTCCTGTAACATTACAATTTTTCGTCCTAAGATTAATTACATCTGCTTATCTTATAGATATTAGTTTGGGCGTCGTCAAGAACGCTTCAAAACCAGAAGTCACCCTTTGTCTCGTTCTCCATGTGCATATTAAGCATTATCATTTCACAGATATTGTTTGAAAGTCGTGCACAAGGATTAGCCAGTTTGTTCATCTGTCACCGTTGATTATCAGAGAAGGAAATTCTCCGCCTTCATTTGTATTTCCCGAACCTTCATTCATTGCAGAGCTGCGGGAAGGTCGTCACTTCTGGAGAAGTTCATTCGTTTTAATCTTCCGTGCTGGATCGAGCTAGTGTTTTTTTTTTTTTTTTTTTTTTTTTTGCAGCTTTCTCTTTTAAAGTATCTACATTTTCAAGAAGGAGTATAGTTTCCATCACTGAGAATAAAGTTTTAAACAATATTACCAAACATATTATTGATAAATACAATATAACAATACCGTTTGAAGACTGCAAACCCTCCACTATATGTTCCTTATCTAGATACCGTTCTCTCCCAAACTCTCATCACTTCTAGTCACGATACCTGTCTCTGTTAATCTCGCTAACAAACTAGCGGGAAATTAATAAAGAACAAGAAACAAGCAAACAAACCGAACCTTAATCCTAAATTCACTGTGGGAGGCTAAAAACAGTTCTGAGCAAAAAGAAAAACAAATGTTAAACAGCCTTGAAAATACTAATTGGATTTAAATTCTACGAAAACCTCAAAATGGCTAAGCCTTCTTTCTTCAACAAGGGTTCTTAACAGTGGATATGCAAACCCCTTGCTGGTATGAGAACCACATGCTGGAGGTATGGGGACTTTATTTCTGGATATTTGTATATATTTGATTTTAGTGTGTCAATGTATACACTTTGTAAATAGATAGCTATAAATTTAGAATAGCTATATATAAATGCTTTTGATTTTCTTGTACGTTCTGTTCCTAGCTATTCATTACTTAAAGTATGTATTAACCTGAGTATATTAAGTTATACTGTCAACAAATAGGACTTAAGTGGACTTAATAAAAAGTGGTATGGCACCATATTGGGCAATTCATTGGGGGTCTGGAGTCATCAAATGCTAAGAACCGCTGTTCTACAACTTCCTGTGGGTTTTAGCGTCTCAGCCTCTCCCATTTTCCTTCTTCCTACTACGGACCCGGATTGCCTAAGGACATTCATTAACTTGTCCACACCATCGGTTCATTTAAAAACTCCGAGTCATTGGCTGTTCTTCACCCTAAATCAAAATGTTCAGTTGACAGTATGTATATGCAGGTGCATTTAAAAAGCAAATAACATTATGATATTGAAACCATTTCATAAATTCATAACTGAGCAAAGTAGTATAATGGAAAAGATAAATATCATCAGAGTTATTTATAAGTCGTCACTAACTAAACAAGACCATGAAAGAAAAGTTAAGACCAAGAAAGGAAGTCGTCTCAGACGTATTTCCCACAGCGATTGCAGCTCAGTGCGATAAAGTAACATCTTTCCTTTCCAACAAAACAATGGATTCTCCACCCTCAATACAAAATTAATTTAAAACGATGGATATCTCTTTCCCTCCTCAGTATTTTCTATGAACATAACTGCTAAGTCATGTCCCGGACATGTCTCCAGCTACTTTAGATAAGGCGATGGGAAATGAGACGTCCAATGGTTCAGGGGAAGAGGAAATGTGAGTCACTGGGCGTCATGCCCCGACGGGGAGGAGAACCGTCTGCCCCGAGGAGAGAGTTCCCCGTATGATGATGACTGGCAATGAATGACTTCCCCGTCTGATGACGTCACTGAATGTCATTCAAAAATCGGGAGTTTGGAGAAAACCGTCGGAGCCTTTTTCTCTGAATATTGATACTAATAGGAAAACACACTCGCAATCATATATCTTTTTGCTTCTTATAATTACAGCAATGGAGTATAGATATATATACACACACACAGTCATAAATATTATTTCGCGCCTTTTCGTTTACCCTTGAAAGAATGACGCTAGAAGGGAACAGCCTTCTGGTTCTCAGCAAAACTTTAAGATGAGGCTGCTACCCCCACACTTTCTTCTTCTTCATGATAGCAGCCTCTGGCACACATTCATAGCTGGGATGACTGGTGGTGGCCAGTAAGCAGGGAGCAAACCCACTAGCTTAGCATACACGAGTTGGGAACTGCACCATTCAAACGTGGTACCCACACAGTAATATATAGAGACATCAATTTTCTATATATATATATATATATAGTATATATTATATATATATATATATATATATATAGACATATATATGATATGTCTATATATATATATATATTATATATACTATAATATATATATACACGTGAATTTCTGCTTATTACTGGGTAGCCTCAAAATGATCAATTTATGTTACTGATCTTCTTCCAACCTGGCGATCACCACACTGTTCTAGAACATCCAACTATGAGTAAGCCAAAGGAACAGAATCCTAAATAGTGTGGTGTCAGCGCAGACTCTGCCAGGAAAGATATGGCATCCTCCTGAGCAAGGCCAATGCCTGCACAACTCCACCTTTTCTTTCAGGTGAGGTCCCTCAGCCACTGACCTAGTCTTGCATAGGACGGTTGAGCAGCCCAAGAGTGACCTAGACGCAGTGGCTCCATTGCAGGTAAACTCACTCTTTCCTTTACTCGAAGTTTTGCAACCAGATATAGTTTAACCTTATGTCCAAAAAAAGAATATGTATATACGTATGTGTGTATGTGGTGTACATTTATATTGATATATTTCCCAACTCTGTAACTCTTAAGATATAGCATTCCTTTCCTTCTGTCTTCAAAATGTTGCTGAAGGATTATGTGTGGTTCAGGTCTAGTCTGCTACATATATATATATATATATATATATATCTATATATATATATATATATATATATATATGTGTGTGTGTGTGTGTGTGTGTGTTTGTGTGGTGTGTGTGTGTGTATGTATGTATGTATGTATGTATACCTTGATGTGTAAATGAAATGAAATTTCAAGTTCTCTAAAATTTTACTCTTAAACAGCTCTAATTTCATGTTCTCTAAAATTTTATTCCGAAATATCTCCAATTTCAAGTTCTCTAAAACTTTACTCCTAAATATCTCTAATTTAAAGTTCTATAAAATTTTACTCTTAAACATCTTCAATTTCAAGTACTCATATATTTTACTCGTAAACGTCTCCAATTCCAAGTTCTCTAAAATTTCATTCCAAAACATTTCCAAGTTCCAGTTCTCTCAAATTTATTTCCAAAACATCTACAATTTCAAGTTCTCTAAACTTTTACTCCTAAACATCACCAATTTCAAATTCTCAGGAGGTTTTCTCCTAAACATCTAAAATTTCAAGTTCTTTAAAATTTAATTCCAAAACATCTCCAATTTTAAGTTCTCTAAAATTTTCCTCCTAAACATCTTCAGTTTCAAGTACTCTAATATTTCATTCCAAAACATTTCTAATCTCAAGTTCTATAAAATTTTACTAAAAAATATCTCCAATTTCAAAGTCTAAAAATTTTACTCATAAACATCTCCAATTTCAACTCCTCTAATATTCTACTCCTAAACATCTCCAATTTCAACTCCTCTAATATTCTACTCCTAAACATCTCCAATTTCAAGTTCTCTAAAATTTATTTCCAAAACATCTCCAATTTCAAGTTCTCTAAAATTTATTTCCTAAGCATCTCCAATTTCAAGTTCTCTAAAAGTTAATTCCAAAACATCTCCAATTTCAAGTCCTCTAAAAGTTAATTCCAAAACATCTCCAATTTCAAGTCCTCTAAAAGTTAATTCCAAAACATCTCCAATTTCAAGTCCTCTAAAAGATAATTCCAAAACATCTCCAATTTCAAGTCCTCTAAAAGTTAATTCCAAAACATCTCCAATTTCAAGTTGGCTTGGACAAGTAAGCAGAATTGAAGAGTTTAGATGCCCAACAGACTTCAGGACTTGAAAGCTAGTGAGCAGAAGATCTGCTGGAGGACCAAAGAAGAGTAGAAAGGACAATCAAACAGGTTCAAGTTACGATCAAGTTATTTTCATAATATTCACTTAAATGTCTCGTAAATGGAATGTACCATAGATGTTGGTGGAAAAGTGTTAACTGATATAATTAGTAAATTGCCGTTACGTCGACGGTTACCGACTATTCTTTATGTTAAAAATTTTGCTTAGTGGTCATAGTTGTAATGATTTATTTCAAAATTTATTATTATTATATCTACATTATTTTTAGTTCTGTTGTTGACATGTCTAGAAAAATGTATCATTAGCTGAAGTAGCAGCATAATTGGTAATAATAGTTGTGACAGCAGAGTAGTAGCGTTTACATTAAATCTTAATACATACTATCGTGTTTTACAGTCAGAATATGATTGATTCTTCTAACAGTGAATGTATATGATGACAAATTCACTTTTTTATGACTAAACACAATTTCACATCTTTGACCAAGTAAGTTCCATCCGAGTGTTAAGCGTTTAGCCTTTCTACGAAAGTTCTAAGCATATAGGAATAATATATAGATGATAATATAAAAAAAAAAAAAGAAGGAAAAGAGACCGTGAAAAATCAAGCTAAAGAAAAAAAAGAATCGAATAATTCCCCGCTATTTCCACATCAAAACTTCACTCGGCTCTAACAAAAGGCCTTTGCAATCCAGTGGCCTTGCTGACGTCATGCATCAGGTGTTGCATCCGCTTATCTCTCTCTCTCTCTCTCTCTCTCTCTCTCTCCTCTCTCTCTCAGTCAATCAGTAAGTCAATCAGAAACGCATTAGTCACGAAGGAATTTAGTCCGTTTCCAGATATGCGCTGACTTTTCCTTCATGTTTCTCTATTGACCTTCGAAATTTTTTCCAATTTTCTTTTTGTCAGTTCTTCCTTTTTTTCGCTTTCAAAGGATTTGTTTGGTTTCTAATCTCTTAAACTATCATTGTTGCTTTGTGGTTAGTGCCACATTCAAAAAGAGACAGAAAAAAATGAATACGATATCTTATTTACAATTGCTTCTTAGAACGGATCTTAGCCGACTAAACCACTCTATATCTAAACAAATCCCGCAATCTCCTATAACAGTGAAGGTCATGGCACTTAAATTAGATCTAAATTAGCCCAAGGCTACCTGGAGCAGGTACTAATTTCACCTTGATGCCTTTCTCTGCCAATCATTGCAACATAGACGATGAGGCCAAACAAGGCGTTGCTGTTTTACTGCTTCTCAACCTCAGTTTGAGCGTAAAACCTCGATTAGAACTGAATATAAACAGCTAAGAAATGCGCCCAAGTTTCTTTGGCGCAATCTAATTTTCTGTACAGCAGCTACAGCGTATAATCAAGGCCACCGAAAATAGATCTATCTTTCTGTGATCTCGGAATAAAGCTGCATGAAGCACGGCCCATGAAACTATATCCACGGCCCGGTGGTGGCCTGTCCTCTACGTTGCCAGAAGCACGATTATGACTATATTTAATCTTCAATAAAACAAAATCTACAGACGCTAGAGGGCTGCAATTTGGTATGTTTGATGATTGGAGGTCGGATGATCAATATACCAATTTGCAGCCCTCTAGCCTCCGTAGTTTTTACGATCTGACGGCGTACTCAAAAAATTACGGACGGACGGACAAAATCAGCATAATAGTTTTCTTTCACAGGAAAGTAAGAATGACCAAACAATTATGAAATTCGGACGAAGACTCAGACTTCGAATAAAAGGGAAAAAAGAAATGTCACTCAAATCACGATTACTGCCAACATTGCGCTGCAGTACGGTTAATTTATACATAGTACGTTTTCTCTCATATCTTAAAAGAGTGTATACTTTTTTACCAATTTCTTTGTCCATTTTGCAATTTAGAATTCTATAAACCTTTAGGTGTTTTTCGAAGTTGAGAGAGAGAGAGAGAGAGAGAGAGAGAGAGAGAGAAGCCTTGCCTACACGAATGGAAAAACGACACGCCAAATTAAGCAGAATTTATAGGCAAACTGGTATGCTATAAGGTCGATCTCCTCTTTTCATTTGATTATTATTTTTTATTGATTCGGTAGACGAAACCTATTCACGTGGAAGAAACACGCAAGGGTCATTAACTTGAAATTCAAGCTTCCAAAGAATGTTGGTTTCTACCTCCCACCGCAGACCCCACACTGCAGCAATAACTGATCCTGATAAAGAGCCAGTGATTTTTCATCGCCCTGGGGGAGACACGAACCCGCGACATCTGAGTGGCATTCACGACACTGACCACAAACACCGTCCCAAGACCACCTGGCCGCCTTCACTGCGAAGACGACCAAAGCAATTGGCAGATGAGTTTTTCTGTTTGCTAATGAGTTACTTTAGCCGAGACGTACACAAGCTAAAGGCCCTTCGGTGTAATGGCCGTTGGTTTAAAGGAGTGACAATAACAAACATTCGATTCTGATGGGCCAACATATTGTGTGTGCACAATGGGCAGTGATGTTCGATGAAAGCTGTAATTTAATTAATTTAAATATATATATATATATGTGTGTGTGTGCGTGTGTGTATATTATTATATATATATATATATATATATATATATATATATATATATATATATATATATATATATATATATATATATATATATATATATATATAGAGAGAGAGAGAGAGAGAGAGAGAGAGAGAGAGAGAGAGAGAGAGAGAGAGAGAACATTTCACTTCGAAATTTCAAGTATGAAAAGAATTCATAAAATGAAAGCGGTAAAATTCATCATTTAGTTGCCTCATTGAAGGTAGAAACCTATAAATAAAGTTTTCAAACCTTAGGGCGTCTTATAATCTATGGACGATGGGAATCCTCAACTTTTTCGTTTGGTTTTATAAAGTTTTTTGTACTTTATTTACCGACCTCTTTATTTACTGATTTGGAGTTATGTACCTGCTAATTAGACGACCTTGGTGGTCGCCACTAGGGTGCAAAAGGAAGGAAGGGTTGCAATTCTATCCAGAGAGCACCTTGTTGCAAACTGGACGGCTATCATCCTCTGGAGTCTACCTCGTGTGGTATATAATAATAATAATGGAGAAACACATCCGTAATTATGTATATGTACATAGTTTTGAGGATGATATGTACAGTTTCCCGAAAGCCAATTGTACATATATCTTTAAATATATGTACATAACATAACTGTGGATTTGTTTATTCATTTCAAGATTCATGTTATTATGAGAATTATTTAAATCGTAATAATAATAATAATAATAATAATGATAATAATAATAATAATAATAATAATAAAAATAACAATAATAATAATGTTGCGTGCGTGTGAGTGTGTGTGTGTGTGTGTACGTAACATCTCACCCGTCTGTTGATACAGCGTCTTGAGGCGTAAGTTCCCTTGGTACGAATTAATTTCATTTAGGCGGAGGTCCTGTTAGCTGGCAATATGTCTGCTGGAAATGTTGCCTCGTCATCCGAATGCAGTCTGGCGCCATTGAAGGGAAGTGGCTGAGATCTGTTGGATTCATGGTTCGTTTTTTTTTACGGCGGTTATTAAGTTATTATCTCCTTGTTATGCGTCTTCCTTCGTTTTGATTCGTACTTGACGGCTTAATGAGTCTCCTTTCTTACCTCACAGGCAAGCCATATTATTATGGTTGGCATTATTATTTTCATTATTCATATTATTATTATTTTTTCAGTTATTTTTATCAATCCTAGTTGTCTTTTCCTTGTCTTTCTTTTCCTTGTTTTTCAAACAGACCTGTCATACTAATTACGACTATTGCTATTTATATGTACTTACTTGGTTGATTGATTGATCTGTTCTAATCAATTGCCGTTACAACAACTTTTCTCAAGTGCAAAGTTCTAAGGAACGGCAAACAAATGCCACTGTGTAGCCCGTGCTGAAGAAATAAAAGAGAAAAGCAAAGGAACTTATCACAACTTATATCACAACGGTTGAATAAAACACCAAGGTCTTCTTCTCACTGCTTACGATCCGAGAAACAGTTTTTTTTTTTTCATTAATAGCTGGTCTCTCGTTACATGAGGTGACTGGAACCATTAAGCCATTATATATATATATATATATATATATATATATATATATATATATATATATATATTATATATACACACACAAACAAACAAACACAGACACGACACAGATACATAAACTTACTCAAATAGTCCCCACTTATCTCTTTTTAAACACACTTGACACATAAACAGTTTTAGCCCTACATATCTTTCTTTTTCTTACCCACATATATTCACACTCACTTAACATCTCTCTCTCTCTCTCTCTCTCTCTCTCTCTCTCTCTCTCTCTCTCTCTCTCTCTCTCACTTTATATAAGTACCTAAAATTGAAAAACTATTTTTGGTTGTAAAAAAGGAAATGAAAAAAATCGGGGACTAAACTCCACCCAAAAATATTTTGCTTTGAAATATCAGGAAATGTCGATGGGATTCAAGGAAAGGCCATAGTCACCGAATCCTTTCAAATGGGGTTTAGATGTAGTTGACTCTGTTGCAGAGTATCGTCAACTAGAAACTGGTAGACTTTTAAAGGTCTATGCTTATGTTATAGTCATGAATGTGATATATATATATATATATATATATATATATATATATATATATATATATATATATATATATATATATAGTACTTTGGAAAATTGATAACACGTTCAAATTCAAACGACGACAGTAAAAAGCCAAAATGTTGAGTCTTATGCAAAACAATTCCACACACACACTCACACACACACACACACACACACACACACACACACAACATATATATAGTATATTATATATATATATATACACATATATATATACATATATATATATTAAATATATATATAATATATATGTGTGTGTGTGTGTGTTTGTGCAATTATTTTGCACAGGAGTCAACATTTTGGCTTTTTACCGTCGTCTTTTGAATTTAAATAAACGTATCAATTTTCCAAAGTACTACCTGTAGTGTACTGTAATAAACAATGTTTTTTACAAGTATATCTACTCTGCTCCGGACTAAACACTAACAAATGGACTGTAGACGAAACTAAAAAAAAAAAAAAAAAAAAAAAAACTATCTCCCGACCTATTAAACAAACATGGTCACTGTTTGAGTAGGCGTTTGTACTTATAGCCTGTGTGTAATTCATCAACTGATATGGTCTAAGTTCGTGAGTCTGTAATTTTAAATCCAGTTTGTGTATGAGAGAGAGAGAAGAGAAAGAGAGAGAGAGGAGAGAGAGAGAGAGAGAGAGAGAAACCTTTTACGACTCCCTCCAAATTCCTTGCCCACCTGTGTCCTCCCCCTGCAACCCCTCCCCTCTCCACTTCCTTCCCCTCTGGTCATTGGACATACACCACCCTCCACATACGCCCCCATCTCTACCAAATACCCTAATAGTACCTCCTTTCCTCTGACCTGTCATCAAGTCCACCCCCACCCATAACCTGCCGCCCTCCCCCCATCACCCGCTCCATTCTCCCCCCCCCCCACCCCCCACTCCTCACCTCCCCTTCCTTCCCTGTGGCCAAGCGGTAGTAAAGTTAACCCAACGTGTTGACTGGAATCATTGCCGCTTCCGGATCGCTCTCCGCTATTCAAACAACGCTTGTCGTTTTAATTACAAGTCTCTCCTATTTTTCTTTCCCTTGTTTTTTTTTTCTTTTTTTTTATTCTATTTTAGCTTGTCTCTATTTGCTCCCTTTGGCCATCAATATTCATTATGTGGTTTGGAAGCTCTTTGGGCCTCATTACTGGCGCTAATCATAAGCGAGGGAGGTGTTGGTGGTGCTCCTCGTCCTCGACGCTCCTCGCTATTTGCAATTTTGACTTTGCCCTCCCTTGACATGACTGCCATTTAGTGGTTTGCGCCCTGGCTTCCCCCCCCACCCCCCCTGCTCGATCGAGGAGGGGGAGGGGGAAGGGGGTGGGGGTGACTGCTTTTAAGTGTCCCTTAATAGCTTGTCTTAAGCATGGCGGTGGGTGTAATTTGCTGAAATGTCCATTAAGAGGGTGATTTTCGTGTGGGATAATATTTGTCTTGGCGGAATTGATGACTTTTGAAACTCCCGAAGGTCTTATTAAAGGCTGCGGGAATGAGATGAGAGAGAGAGAGAGAGAGAGAGAGAGAAGAGACAGAGAGAGACTGCTGATTGGTTTATAGAATTTTATACTCAAAATATTAATAACTAAATACACAATAAACACACACATATATAATATATATATATATATATATAATATATATATATGTATATATATATATATATATATATATATATATATATATATATATTATATACATAAGAAAACAGGCATAAAGAAAATGCTCCTGTTGCTTTCATTTATTAAAAGCATGATAATGAGAGAGAGAGAGGGAGAGAGAGAGAGAGAGAGAGAGAAACTTAGTTCCACATGTGAAGGCCGATGAGACCGGGACCGCCATGCCCATGCCAGGAAAACTGGGTCAGAAAAACCATTCAAGTCGTGATTAACAGCTGCTACTTTCTGGAAAGCATCTCTAGGTGGAGCAAACTACACGTGAATTGTTCTGATACTATCAGGATCAATTTCCTTATTATTTCTTGATCGCATTGTCCTTATAACATGACAATATTGTTTTTAAAGTTTTGAATTGGGTCCCCTTCGATTTATTGGTATTTTGGCTTCATCACCTATAACAGTATACCTTACAAGGATGACATCGTGGGCTTCTGGTTTCTGGTAAGGATCCTTCTGTCTTTGACAGCAGATAACAGACTTATTCAGTTTAAAATAGTTTACAATAATCAAAAAGAATGAGTTGAAATGTCATTAGTTAATAATTGCTTCAAAAGACCAAGTAAGGATTATTATTATTATTAATTATTATCATTTTATATATATATAAATGTAGAATCTGCTAGTCATTTTTACCAGATACATATATAATTGTAATAACCACAATGCCCTCTTAACTTCTCAAATTCTTTGGGTTTTTTTAATATGCTTGTCACTACAAAGTCTTGAGCGCCAACTCCAAAGAAATTTGAAGATATCATGATGTCCGACGAGGTCACCTTGACGTAATCAAGGTATATAGAATGGGTCAGGTAGAGTCATTTATGGGGGGTTGCAGCTTATCCCCCCAAGAGCCGCACCTCCTGGAGGACAGGTCAGGGCGAAAAGTCACTCAGCTTCCGTTTCATTCAAATGTAGGTCACAGGTCACTTCAGACATCTCTGCAGTGATTTAGTTTTAGTTTTACATTCTTCGAACACAACCATAGTCTTTATTTTTTATATCATCTAATTTACTGTTTAAATAATGCCAAACAGCTGCGCCGTGTTTGGTTGTTATTCAAATAGAAAAAAGGAGTATCCTTTTTCCGATTCCCTCGTGATGAGGAAACAAGACGGAAATGGGTTCGTCGTTGTAAGAGAAAGTACAACATTAACCCTACTACTAATCGTATATTCAGTAAACATTCTGAAGAAAGCACATATAAAAGAAACCTGCAGCATAAATGTAACATATTTATGTAACAGGTATGCAACGTATGAATGTGAGGAAAGCAATGCAGCTTCTTTATGAAAAACATCTAAAGCTTTAGATTTCATGGAAGTCAGGGACTTTTGAAGAGTATTTTCCGGGAAAGTACAAGGGACTTTATAGAGCTTGCTCACTCCTGGTTTGATGCGTTCAATTCAAGGGTACCTTACGACAGAAAAAAAAAACTCTAGGTATGCCTGTGGGATAAAGCAGAAATGGAGAAAATGCACTCAAACCAGGCAATGGAGTATTATACGACTTGGCACGCCATATTGAAAATTGTGTATCCTTGCCTTTTAAAGTGATATTGCTTTTTTTTCAGCTTTTGGATGTTTTTCTAGGATGAGAGTTCTGAATGGCCAAATTGTATCGAGTAAGAAAAGAAAAGAAAAAAGATGCGTAAATTAACTAAATTATGCCGTGACAATTCTAAAAGATTTTTTTTTTTTTGCTAGGTATTTTTAATTTCTATTATGAAGCCAGGTACTGTTTTCTGTTATCTATGTATATTTATGTTAGTTATTAAATAATGTATAATAAATATGCCTTTGTAAATAACTTTCAGGACAAATACTAATTGATTTTTAAGTCCTATCAAGTATATTAATCTAAGGCTTCTATTATATATTAGAAAGCCAAACATTATCAATCCACGATTTTGTGTGTACAGTGATCTGTAGGAATTCATAAGAACACCAAACGTATACAAGATTACAGAGTGAAATACCCCACAACTACCCCCGCGACCAAAGTGACTGTACCTCTCTCCCTTATTCTCTATACCTTGACCGTAATCAGGTCGGGAAGGTGACCTCGTCGTGCTTAAGGTATCGAGGGTTCGTTTCCCACTACCGGACATAATGATATCTTCAGATTTCTTTGAAATTGGAGCTCAAGGCCTTGTAGTGACAAGCGTATCCAAAAAAGACCAAAGAATTTGAGAATATAAGAGGGCATTGCGGCTATTATAATTACACATTATATATATTAGAATATATATATATATATATATATATATATATAGATATATATAAGTATATATATATATATATAAAGACTATATCATACATATATATAATATATACTTATATATATATATATATATATATATATACTATATATATATATATAATAATATATAATATTATTAGATATAATAATATATATTAATATATATATATCTATATATAAAATTATATTAATATATAATATATCTATATATCATATATAATATATAATAATTATATATATATTGCTATATATCTATTATTATTTAAATTATATATACATATATGTATATGTATATACATATATGCTATAGTAGATTCACATCACCAGTGCATGTAATGGCTAAGCCAGTCCCTTATGATGCTCCTGATTTGCACGAGTGTCATAAGGGACTGCCTAGACATCAGATGCACGGGTGATGTAAAATCTACTATAGCCAGCGGCACCTGGTGGCGGGCAACCGCAGGCCGGTATTGTTTGAACCGTCATATCATCGTTATTTTTCATTGCAGAAGAAAAGTAAGCACATATTTGGAATCCTCGTGAAACGTTCTATCAGCAATATGCTTTCTTTTTTCTATACAAATAATAACAAAGAAGATAGAATGGCTGGATATCCGGATCAAAGCACCACTCAGCTACAAAGCATCCTTCCACTATAAAGTCTCCATTTTTGGTCTGACTGTGGTTCAATTCGGTCCAGTAGTTTCGCTGTTTATAGCGATTATACATACATACATAGTCTGACTGTAAGCTTTATATATATATATTTATATATATATGCATATTTATATAAATGAATCAGATTCATTTCCGGAACAGAAAATAAATTCGTGACTCGCATCAAAATCGAACCGGGACTTTCATTGAAAGACAGGGCTGCTGCCAGCCAAGCCACACAAGCCATAAAAGAAGCTGGAACCTATGAACCACTGTACTTAACAGTCTCTACCTGGGTAAGCTATGTATGACTTTCAATTGAAAGACCTGGGTTCGATCCTGATGTGAGTCAGAAATTATCATACACACACACACACACACACACACATATATATATATATATATATATATATATATATATATATATATATATATATATATATATATAATTAATATATATAAAATATATATATATATATAATATATATATATAAATATATACAAACATATAACACATCGAGCTACGAATGTCTTTAATATCTAATTCGTTCTACCTAGGAATTAATATATTTCCATAAATATGTTAACCGAATTTTTTAGTTGATTAATAATTTCGTCTTCTCATGGGTTCGAATCAGCCTACGAAAGGACGAAATCATTATCACTAAAAAAATTCCCTTTCGGTTAACATGTATAAAAACTATAGTAATTCCGAGGTTAGAGCGAATTTTAATATTAAGACATTAAGCTCGATGATGTTTAATTTATATGAATCACGGTGATGTGATAGAAAATTCAATAGATATATATTATCTATACTTATAGTATATATAATTATAGATATATATATATATAGACATATATATATATATGTGTGTGTGTGTGTGTGTGTCTGTGTCTGTGTTGTGGGGGTGGGGGGTTGCTTATGTGTGTCTGTCTATGAAATAAGGTAACTTTATCAGAGTACCTAAATGAAATGGCATAAAGGTTATCAAGAGGCCTTCTTTTCTCACACTTTCTTTTCTTTTGTTAATTGAACTATTTACTCTTCTTTCTCTATCACCAGTTCCCCCTTTGTTAGTGATTCCTTTGCATCCGTTGTTTCTCTCCCAACGTCCTTCGTAGTCTACTTTCACTGATAAGGCTATCTGAAGATGAGATAAGCGATAAAAGAGTTTGGCATTAGGGGATTTCTGGGACTTATCGGAGCCTTATCTTTGATAGGAGATTTATCTCCCTTGGATTAATTAGCGTCAGCCACACATTGTAGGACTCGACTTCAACTGAAACCCAGGAGTGACATAGTTCCTCGTTGGACGAGTGGTTTTCGCACTCGATTACCAGTCTGGTGGTACGAAGTTCGATTTTCGGCTCGGCAAATGCGGAATCAGAGGAATTTATTTCTGGCGACAGAAATTCATTTCTCGATATAATGTGTTTCGGATCCCACAATAAGCTGTAGGTCCCGTTGCTAGATGACCAATTGGTTCCTAGCCACGTAAAAATATCTAATCCTTCGGGCCAGCCCTAGGAGAACTGTTCATCAGCTCAGTGGTCTGGTTAAACTATGATATACTTAACTTCAGGAGTGACATTTATTAAGAAGCTGTCGTGTTATGCGAGTTATGCTACACAGACTGTAATGATGTAGTTGGGCTTTACTTTTGTTATCCTTTGCTTAAACCTCTCTCTCTCTCTCTCTCTCTCTCTCGTATATATATTATATATATATATATATATATATATATATATTATGTATTATAGTATATATTATATATTCTATAGTATACATATATAACTATATATATATATATATTATATCTATATATATATATCTATATATATATCTATATGTATATATTTATATTTAGCGAATTCCACATATCCTGTGGAATTCGCTTATTTATGAAGTCACGTGCATCTACTGTGATTTTTTAAGCATACATCATATATATATATATATATATATATATATATATATATATATATATATATAGATATAAATAAAAGCAAAAGCCACGAATGGAAAGTGAAACAATAGAGTACCTCTGCAAGGCCTTTTGACTTCTTGTCCTACTAAGCAGTAAAGAATGAGAAGTTGAAAATCCTTGCAGAAGTAATCCGTTTTTTTTCACTTTCCTTCGTGGTTCTTGCTTTATATATATACGCAAAATATATGGTAAAGGTTGACGATGGTGCGATGAAGCATCCTCAACAACCTTTACCATGTATTTTGCTATTTTGTATATATATACGTATATAAATATATATATATATATTATATATATATATATATAATATATATATATAGATATTATATATCTATACACACAACACACACACACAAATACAATATATAGACACAAACATATATAAATATCTGACTCACATCAGGATCGAACCCAGGTCTTTCAGACACACACACTTACATATACTATATATGATCATATGAGGATATGAGGAGAGCCATAATTACGCCCAATCAAGAGATTTATGAATGAAACTTCGTTTGAGGACAAATTAGATGCAGGTGCCAAAGGTTTAGAGATTCACAACACTGTGTGCTGTATAGTCCAAACTCGGGGAGTTATTTATTGTGGGTATTGTAATCCTTTGTTCCTCAAATACACTAATCATAACTTGGTGCTCCTCCCGAAAATCAGAGTTTTGACAGTTACACACTGTTCTTAAAATTGTAAAAAGTTCTTCAAAAACAGAAAATGCTCACGAAAATGTCATAATGAAACATGGTGTGTTCAAACCAGAAATTAACCTTGCTCATCTTCATGAATTTTTAGTTAAATTTTAAGTCGTAGGTTCGATAGTTCTCAAGGTAAAGATCTGTTCTGTGACTGTCCATCAACTGAGATGAAAAGAAGCAGCATGTGAATACCAGTCATGTGACTATCTATCTATCTATCTATGTATTGTGCTCAAAAGGGAAAAAAAGGAAAAATATGCATATATATTATATATATAAATATATATATGTGTGTGTGTAATATATATATATATATATATATATATATCTACATATATATATATATATATATATATATATATATATATATATATATACATATATATACTATATATATGTATGTATGTAGAATCTACTTGTCATTTTTACCGGTACTTATGTAATTGTAATAGCCACAATGCCCTCTTAACTTCTCATTATAGAGCCTCGATCTCTTCATATTTCTTTGAAGTTGGATCTCGAGGCTTTGTAGTGACAAGCTTATCTAAAAAAGAACAAAGAACTTTGAGAGTTTAAGAGGGCATTTTGGCTATTACAGTTATATATTATATATATGTATATAATATATATATATATATATATATATGTATATATATATATATATATATAGATATGTGTGTGTGTGTGTGTGTGTGTTTTAAATTCTTTCGTCCGTAGGTAAGCTTCGAACCTGCATCCTGAGTATCAGAACGAGGTCACGGAATCTCAGGCTTTCTGGTGACAAGCGCATCCAAAAAGTGAAAAGAAATCGAAAAGTTAAGGGGTCATTGTGTTTATTACAATACGATATGTGTGTATATTATAACATATATGTGTGTGTATTTGAGTGTAGACATACAAGCAGGCAGGCAAGTATACAGACAGATCGAATGCGCTCGTAAGTTTCACATACACAGGTACACTAAGTAGAGATGAGTGAGAGTCTCCACAAAAGGAGAAATGTTTAAAAACAAAAAACGCCAGGCTTGAAAATTGAAACTCACTCTGAACGGTTGTTAAGGGAGACAGGAAAACATTTAATCCTAAACTGACCAAAAAAGAAAAAAGAAATCGATGTATTATACCATGAAAGCACAGAGTCAGTAGCAAAGTAGATAAATCCATGGATAAATCCATGAAATTCATTGCTCCTCACGTCAATTGGCATCAGTCCCGTCAATTACGAGACCAAAAATCGATACGATTCATGGAAATGAATTCATCAGCGAGGATTAAACGAGTTACCCCTGTCACTGCCGCCATGGCCGCCTTCTCGCAACTTTGTTTTGGTGTCTCTGGTCACTTTTCACAGACGCTTCCTTGCTCGCTCGCACGAACATTCTGTCATTAGCGTCTCATCTTCGCACACGAAGACAGAAATAAACACCTGAATTTTTTGGCATCTGGGTAGCATTTAGTCCATCTATCTCAATATACGTATTCTCGTAAGAATATCTAGACCTGGTCTTCTTCTCGCATATTGGTGTAGGAATCTTAGACTTTCAGTGATGGCATCCATATTTACGTACAGACCTCCAGAGACACATCACCGCTCCGCCTACAATATCTCGTTCAGTAACATGAACGTACTTAAACACACAAGCAAATAGCCTACACAAATGCGTTTATGCAAAGTGAAACATGATCTTCCAACCCATCAACACTTCTGGCACCTATTGCTTCCTGATGTTAACATGCGTATGCACACTCAGGCAAACGAACAGACTCATACGATCATACGAGTATTCGAAACCTTGCATTCTTCTGGAGATTTCCTCCAGAACCTCCTCCTACCACCTTCTACAGACACACGCACACACTTCCAACCCTACCGTGACAAGAGCTCGTAAGACTCTAGCAAGGTCCCCTCTTTTTACCAACAGGTTGGAGCATCGGGTGACATTGGCACGCTATATGCAAATAGGGACACTTATCCGAGTCCCGAGGGACATCTAAAGGAAGAGGGGACACCGGACATTTAAGACACTTACATATCTGATATTGCCTTCGTAACTTGTCATTTGCGACCTGTGTATTCCAAGGGGGAATGTCTCGATTACACAGAGCAGGACTCTAATTTGCCGGCTCTATCTGGCCCGGGGATCTTCTGATATATCTGTCGCTGCTTTACGGAGGGAGGGAGGGAGGAATTCGTTCACATAAACCAGTTCTCGAGTCATTTCTTCTGAAATTGCGATGAAAGTTGTAATGAAAAGAAATTGATATAGCGCTGCCAAGTCTATTTATCCCTTTTAATCTCACCCTCGAAGTTAATCCGTTATTTATGGCTTTACCTGAGATCTTCATATACTGTAGTATATGTACTTCGTTTTCTGAAGAAACAGCGCAGAGTAAATTCTGATTGCTCTCAATGAATTTTCGTTCTTTCATTGTTCTTATGATATTATCAGAATGTGTTTCATGCATTCACACTTAAAATCTGTGATGGTGGTTCGGCGGAATATCTTTTCAAGCCATTTGATTATTCTATTTTAGCAGTTACGTGATCAGGATTTTTGAGTGCTGTTGCAGGCTAAATAAACCATTCATCATCAGGAGAGAAAATTCATTGGCCATTAATTCCACGGCTCCTTCGTTGCTTCTCAGGGTGAAGATGCTGCCGCTGGATGAGAGATTTGTTCCGCTTCGGCTGCCCCTCTGCCTTTCCATACTGAAATGTCTTTAGGCAATACCAAGTTGCCCAAGAATAAATGAGGCGTAGATTACTGCCCTCAAAGGAATGGTACA
>NC_087216.1:40158373-40170873 GCF_015104395.2 Macrobrachium nipponense
TTCACTTAATCATTAAAACATAATAAACAAAATCTTATGTTTTCCTATTATTAAAGCTGAAAGGAAGAGCAAGAGAATTTCATTACATATATATATATATATATATATATATATATATATATATATATATATATATATATATATATAATTATATACGTTCAACATTATATATATATATATATTTTATATATATATATATATATATATGTATGTATGTATAACTGAATCATGAAATATATTTTTTCTTTTGAATGTCTGACTCTCTTATACGCTTCTATCACCTTGAAGATTAAAGTACTCACTCACAAGACATATATATATATTATATATATATATATATATATTATATATATATATATATATTGTGTGTGTGTGTGTGTGTGTATATATAGTGTGTGTGTGTCTGTGTGCACGAAAGACGTGATTGTCTTTTATTCATCTCAAAAGACGTATATGGAGCAAGTTGGACCAACATGAAATGGAGAAGTGAGAAGAAACCAAGGCGAAATGACCTGGACCCTGTCTGAGGAATCCATTGTTTGTCTGTTTAACGATGCAATGAGTCATTATATACCTAGTAGTCAGTCAACTGTGGTGTGTTTGTGTGTGTGAGTGCGTGCGTTATATGTTAAGATTCGGTATATTTCTGTACATCAACTAAAATACTCCCCTTCGGTTAACATATATGACAATATAATAATTCCGAGGTAGAGCGAATTGGATATTAAAGGACATTTGTGTGTGTTTGTGTGAGTGTGTGTGCGTGTGTTTGTATTTGTGCGTGTGTTCATGAATCTGGCTTAACAAGGGAGTCCGTGACTAATACATATATGGCTGAAAACTGCTGAATTGTTACTGTTCTGTTAACCCTGTTTTTAGCTGAATTAATAAGGACAAACGATCGCATACCGGAAATAAATCCGGTATTTTACTATCCCCTTTTCACAGTGAACAATTTGTATGAATGGCCACGTTATCCTTTTTACTATAAATATCGTAGAAATGAATGAGTTTTAGTTAGCCTGTTTAACAGGAACTGCTACGAAGTCAAGATGATCCTCAACTAACTACGTATTTCGACGTGTCGGTGGCAAGGTCTAAATAAGTCTGCGGGAATTAACCGCCCCATTTCGAACTTGTCATTATTCAGTTGTGAAATGTCTCTGGATTTATCGATCGTCTTCTTCACTCGCTCTTCTTATCACTGTTGAAATGTTTTATTCCCCCACCCCCGACCCCAGGTTTTTTTCTTTTTTTTTTTGTACGGTCATAAATGAACAGGCCGACATCACAATTTTCAATGCTAACCTGCGAATCATACTTTGTTCATCGATCACTATCACCTAAACTCCTAAAGCTTCATTCACGAGGCAATTCATAGGCAACGACGATAATGAAACTGATGATGAAGATGTCAGCAACTTCAGCAATTTCAAAATTCAAAAAGCTACACACGAATGAGGCACACAAATGAAGGAATAAATGTGGAGACCTCCTTACGCAACTGCATGATATGGAATGTGAAACTAATGTTGTGCTTTCAGTCTTCATTTCGCAGATGTAAATCATATAAATACTATTTGCCTCGGTTAAGAAAGCTACGTTATAGCTCAATGAGGTCCTTCTCCGTATACTTGACTTCCATCCTTAATTAATTGCACTCGATGCTTCCAGTTCAGAGATCTTGGCTGCCTTTACAATTTACAGAACCTTTGAATACAGACTTCATATGAAGAACTCGTTTGCAAAGTGGAAATATAACCGTCTGACTTCATATCCTTCCATAAGTTGTCTCTTCATAAACCAAAATATTTCCTAAGAATTCAAGCTAATTTTGTAGTCCTCCGCCCTTTTCACATGGTGGTACTATAGTTGTCAGACCTAAAAATCCAGTAAGATAAGATCTCCACCATTTTCTAATAATTCCTTTAAGTTACTACACTGCAGCTGACACATCACGTTTGCTTTTACCAACTATATTGTTTGGGTTATCAGTTCGGCTCAAAATCCGTAGAATGACAAAGTTTCTGTAGAGAAGATAGGCTTACATAACACTTAACGGCATCCATCTTTGGTTTCTCAAGGCTTTACCTAAGAATTCTTCTTAGTATTTTACATTTTATTTAGTTTGTACCACATACTCAACGCTTGCATTTATCATCGCCCAGGAAAGCATACTTCCGTAGAGCTCTTCAGTTATGTTCTCATTCCTTTGCTTCTTCTGAAACTATTCAAGATACTACGAGACAGAATTATGGATTTCAAAGATCACTTTTGACTCCAAAAACCGAATATCATATCATCTGGAGATCTCCTATCTTACTTTATCTGATTGCCCTACCTCAGTATATTCGAGAAATCGATAATCATTCGTTGCTCAGGAACATTTGGAGATTTTAACAAACAAAGTCTCAAAGAAAGTCCCTTTAGGTGCTATAGTAGATTCACATCAACCATGCATAAGATGTCTAGGCAAGTTCCTTACGACGCTCCTGATTGGCTGTTGATAAGCCAATCACAGGGCTGGAAACTCTCAGTCTCTCTCTCGAGTTCACATAGACAGGATGTATGTTCCACCTCTCCTGAGGGATACTTTTGAAAGACGTGTCCCTCAGGAGAGGTGGAACATAGATCCTACCCATGAGAACTCGAGAGAGAGACTGAGAGTTTCCAGCCGTGTGACTGGCTTATCAACAGCCAATCAGGAGCGTCGTAAGGGACTGGCTTAGACATCAAATGCACGGTTGATTTGAATCTAGTATAGCAATCACTCAGTTTATGCTTGTACTCCTCTCAAGTTTCCTATCCAGCTGCTAATGTCTTTCGTAGTTCATGTTCTACATGAGTCCTTTGCCTACCTCTGATTGCATATCTCACTGATCCGATTTTCTACTTTCTCATCTATTTTTCCAATTCATGCCTATTGTGAATCTTGTCTATACGATAAATACTTAGATAGACCTATCAGTTCGAATGTAACCGACAAACTATGGGCTTGCTTTAATCATTCTGAGACAAATTTCATTATTTCTATATGCATCGTGCCTTCCCTCTTAATAACGTTTCATAGTATGGAACCAGAACCTTTCAGAATTCTTAGAACTTTGACCTTAGAGAGAGAGAGAGAGAGAGAGAGAGAGAGAGAGAGAGAGAGAGTTAAGACAAAGACTTTCCTACTAATCACTGACCTAGCTTATACTTCAGTTTCGAACTTACTTCAGCTCTTCCTGTAACTAGAGAGGTTCATCTTGTTGAATGCTGAAAGATATTAATGAAAAGGCGATTTCTGAATGTCTTATTCTCTCGTACAAGTCTGAACTTTTCGAACAGTAGTTTTGGTTTCCTATGAAATTTGCCAGGTGGGTGGCATTGCTCCGTTGCAAGCCTTGAAATTATGATTATTATTATTATCATTATTCAGAAGATGAACCCTTTTCATACTGAATCAGGGACCATTGACTTGAAATGCAAGCTTCCAATTAATATGGTGTTCATAAGAAAGAAGTAACTGAGGGTAATGGAATATAAAGAAAGAATAGATAACTTATTAGAAAAGAAAAATAAATGAACAAATTGATAAATAAATAGATACAAATATAAGTAAATTATTAGAATTCAAGGAGAATTGCATCTGAGTAGTAATGCTCTGTATCCTCACTTGAACTTTTGAAATTCCGATTGCACGAGATCCTAAGGGAGACTGTTCCACAGTCCAACGGTGTGAGGAATAAAGGACCTCTGGAACTGAGAATTGCGAAAGAGAGGCACATGACCTTTCATACTGGTGCTGCTGTTCAGCAAATCTTGTTGCTCTACGTACGTTAAGAGGTTCAGGGATCAATTGTGAATGTAAAAGATCTCTGCTAAGATATAGCTTATGAAAAATTGACGAACTAGACACCATCCGTCTAATGGTCCAAGCCATAACTGCTCATATTAGGAAACAGAAACCTACCACACGAACCACTCTATCTAAAAGAGATTAATCTCTGGGAGAAGCAGACATCTACAACAGAGAACAGTAATCTAGTAAAGGAAGGACAACTGACCTGAAACAGGTTGCGCTGATCCTATCACTGAATACGAGTTCTTATGTACCATATCTAACTTATGCGTAGCATTTGCTGACACTTTCATGAGATTTTTCTCAAAAGTAAGATGTCAGTTGAAAGTTACGCCTGGAATAGTTAAAGTTTCGGACTCATTCATCAGAGTCTCATCCACCTGAAGGGGAGGATGGGGTCGAAATCTGTACGAGATTTGCTAATCAGTAGTGTTTTCATTTTACTGGAGTTCATCTTCACACCCCACTGACTACACCAATCACAAATCCATGTCGCTATTGAGTCAGTAATAAGGACAGTTTCATGTCTCATAAGTGGAAGCTTTACTACATCCACAAGTGTTGCATTATCGGCATTCTGAACAATCTTCTTTTCCAAGCCAACAGCCATTCACTTGTATGCACTAAGGATAGCAGTGGTCCAAAAACTCCAGACACAAAAGGTCTTGGTTCAATAAAGATCCCATCAATAGCAGCTCACTACTGCCTACCTGTAAAGAAATCTTGAAGTAATCTTGAAATATATCTATTCTCCCTACGTTTCTCATGCTTATACATATGTGCCTTGTGGTTTACTGATACGGAAGCACCACTAAAATCTATTTCATTACTCTGCACTCAAAACCTATCAAGGTTCTCGTGCACTCCTTCCTATATGCAAATTAACTATCAGGTAAAAATCCTTTAGATTCCACATACTTATATAAAGGCAGAAAAATAAGTTTTTCTGCAACTTCGGAGAGCACAGGGAAAACAGAAATTGGCCTGCAATTATTGCAGTCGTAGATATGCCACTCTTGGGAACAGGCAATTTATTACTGGTCTGTGGTGAGGTTAGACTGTTAATGACTGTATGGTTTGTTCAGCAATTTGTATCAGTTGTAGATTGTATGCTTGTATTGATAAGTTCCCCTATGAGTTCGAGATGATATTAGCCCTTTTCATGACCTGGAATTGAATGTAGTATCTTGGCCTAGTATACATATGTATGTATATATATATATATGTGTGCATATACATACATACATACATACATACATACATACATACATACATACATGCACACACATATATATAAATATATACCCATCCCATTTGACTCACTATCAATGTACATAGAGACCCCACTGATGTGCTATAATAGTATGCAGAGGTTGATTGGACTTTTTTCTAACTAAATGCAAATTTCCTGTGTCAGTTAGTCTTTAGAAGTGTAGTACATTCATGAAGCATAGCACTGAAATCCATCAAGATGATTATAACTCAAGTTTGTGAAAAATTTAATTTTTACAAAGCAAATGTGTTTTCTTTATCAACATTTTATTCATTTGTTTATTTTATCCTTTTTTACATCTGTTTTTTATGGAGAGGGGTGTGGAATTTTGGAGAAAAACAAAAGCAAACCACACGAAGGTTGAGAATTCACGAAGGGAGGAATGGAGCGACTAAAAAGGTTGAGAGCCAGTGTCTTAGGTTTTCGTTCATGCTGGACATTCCCTGACTGGTATGTGGTGACGTATTAATCTGTTAATGACCGCATGGTTTGTTTGGTCATTTGTATCGGTTGTCGGTTGTTTGTTTGTAATGTTAAGTTCCCCTAAAAGCCCGGAATGGTATTAGCCTTTTTCATGGAATTATTGTGTCTTGGTCAAGTGACGAAGTTGAGGGTCGTCATCACGGGTGATCCAGTGAGGAGGACATTTCACTGATAGATCAGATTGCGTCTAAGTTTGGTTCAAGGGATTACAGTACTTGAATGATCTTGATTACACTTATAAGGGCAGCTGTACTTTTGGAGGAGCCCCGTCATAGATAGAAGTAAATGGTTCCTAGATGAGATGACTCTTCCTCTCACAGTGTGCTGCTGCAGGTCATTAAAGATAGTCTCGCTGGAAATTGGTCCAGCGGGACGAAGGATGATATTTCCATAACGCGTAAATCATCCTTTTCTAGTGACATCCATCTACTGGCTTACAAGTTGAGCCGAGCTGTTTCCCTGCTAAGCTAAAAAAAGGATTGGATTTATAATAAAAAATCATATGAATTAATATCCTATTATTGTTGTATTCAACTATATAAGGAATAGTTCTTTGCGTGACATCACCATAACGTCATTATCACATGCCAGTAACCCATTGCATTTTCCTTGCAGCGTTCTAAAACAATAAGATTTGCAATTCTATTGAGAAGGCTTTGTCTGTCTATCTGCACATTCTTGTTCGCCACCAGATCATAAAATGACTGAGGCTAGAGGGCTGCAAATTCGTATGTTGATCATCCACCCTCCAATCATCAAACATACCAAATTGCAGCCCTCTAGCCTCAGTCATTTTTATTTCATTTTAGATTAAGGTTAGCCGTGAATCATGCGTCTGGCACCGTTACTAGAGGTGCCAGCCCCCGACGCATCTTCACTTCACAACATCTGGGGAGGAACTGAGTGCTGCAGATCATGGCTGAGAGTTTCATACATCATTATACACTGTACAGAAAACTCGATTGCGCCGATGAAACTTCTGCGAGTTTTTACTTGTTTTTATCTAGTGTGGATGTTTCTTTCCAATACCTCGAAACTACTGGATCTGCATTCCATTAACTGTAGTAACAATGTCCTCTTTAGACTATAGATATAGCAAAGTTGTAATCGTGCCAGTGCAAATACTACTGCGCACACAAACAATTCTATTTCAAAATGCTTTTTATGCTTAAGAGATATCTTTCGATTTGTGACTTTGTCAAGTTTTCATCTCTCGAATTTTCCTATGAAACCGAGACTAATTTAGTTCTTTCATAACAAATTCAACTAGTCTATAGAAAGAAAGAATCGACTATAAATCTTCTTCTTTCCAATGCTTCCCTTCTCGGTGTTTATAGGAAATAGATTATAGATTTATGAAGATTTGTTTAAGATAATGGAAATCTGGAGCTGATAAAAGTTTGATTATTCGTTTTCCTTTATCTTGACAAATGAAAACACAGACGCGCAAATCCCATGTGCGTTATCACCACCAATCAATTTTTGATTTCTTAATACTTATAAATAATAAGTGCAACACTTCAAAAATACTTATTAGTCTTTGCAATACCTAAGCTAGTGTTGGTTGTATTATCGTGTGTTTTTGCAAAATTCCCATCCATTCTTATAACAAGAAATAAATACTCTGTAACAAAGATCTTGAATCGAGTATCACAGAGAACATGATTATTCTCTTTCTTCAATTCACTGATTATTGAATTGAATATAGATTTTAGGCCAAAGGCCAAGCACTGGGACCCATGAGGTTATTCAAGGTTTAAACGGAAATTGACAGAAAAAGATTTGAAAGGTGTAACACGAGGAAAGCCTCAGAGCAGTTGCAGTATGAATCAAGTGTGAGGAGAGGGTGGAAAGTAAGATGGAAGAAAGAGAATATGAAAGGAGGTACAGTAAATGGAGCGAAAGGTGTTGTAGCTAGGGGCCAAAGGCACGCTGCAAAGAAAATTAGTAATAGAGTGCACTGCATGAGGTGCACTGACGGCACTAACCCACCACGGGGTATTCACTGATTATGATAGAATTTATATTAAGCAAATCAATCCCAGAGAATTTTCTGTTACGTGTTCCATATCAATCTATTTTCATTTATTTATCATGAAAATGCAGTTTTCAAATTTTACCGCATTTCAATATAAGATTTACATTTCATTAATGAAAACCTGATTTCACTCAGTTAAAGACGATTCAGTGATGATATTATACATACAAATTTTACTGATTGACACGTCCGTTTATGTATGTATACATCTCTAAATGTAAACCGTGCATATGGCAACGCGGAGAGTTAAACAGGGGAATGCAACTTTCGTCTTGCAATCACAAGCAAAGGTCTTCTCAAGTCAAGGCAAAATATCTTGCACTCCGCTCTCTCTCTCTTTCCTTTTGGCCGTGTATCTTTTATTTCACATTTTACTCCCATAATAGATGTTAAAAATCTGAGTATGTGTCTGCACATGTACATGTACACACTTGTATACAGACACACACACACGCACACACACGAACATATCACTATCATCATCATCAGCCGTTGCTAGTCCACTGCAGGACAAAGGCCTCAGACAAGTCCTTCCCCTCCCGTCTGTGTATGGTCTTTCTATGCCAGTCCATACCCGCAAATTTTCTTAGCTCGTCAATCCATCGTCTTCTCTTCCTTCCCCTGCTTCGTTTGCAATCTCTAGGGACCAATTCTGTTATTATTTTTGTCCATCTATTATCTGACATTCTCATTATATGTCCTGCCCACGCCCATTTATTTGTCTTTCTTGTTAAAATATCCTCTACTTTGTTTGATGTCGTATCCATGTTGCTCTTTTTCTGTCTCTTAGTGTTATTCCTATCATTATTCTTTCATTGGCTCTTTGCGTTGTAACTAGCTTATGTTCTAAGGCTTTAGTAAGGCTCCAAGTTTCTGATGCATAAGTTAATATTGGTAGGACCATCTGATTAAATACTTTTCTTTTTAGAGAAAGTGGCATTTTACTGTTCCTAACCTCATTTTGTTTACCAAAAAGCTTTCCATCCCATGTTTATCCTTCTTTTAAGTTCGGTCTCATTCCCTGAGGAAACACTTACTCTGTCCTAAATACGTATATTCATTAATTATCCCTAGAGCTTCGTCCATAACTCTTATTTGTTGTCTCTCTGCATTTGCATTGAACATTATCTGTGGTTTACTCATATTCATTTTCAGTCCTACATTTCTGCTTTCTGTATTCAAATCTTCTATCATCTTTTGTAATTCCTCCCTGATTCACTGAGTTGAACTATGTCATCTGCAAATCTTAAGTTGTTGAGGTATTCCCCAATAATGTTAATTCCTACATTTTCCCAATCTAAATTCTTAAAAACTTCTTCTATAGGCACGCTGTGAATAATTTAGGAGAGATTGGGGCCTCCCTGTCTAACTCTCTTTTCTCAATCGGAAATTTCTCGTTGTCTTTATGTAGTTTTAGATTGCTGTACTACCCGTATAGATATCTTCAACTGTTCAAACAAGTTTCATCTCTTTCTTGCTTTTGAAGGGTTATCATTACTGCTGAAGTTTTGACAGAATCAAAGGCTTTCTCATAGTCTGCAAATGCTATACATAGTGGTTTGTCATACTCTGTTGATTTTACCTTTAGCTGGTTAATTACATGGATATGGTCAGTTGTTGAATACCTGCTTCTAAAACCTGCCTGCTCTCATGGTTGATTAAAGTCTAGTTGTCTTTCCATTTGCCCTAATATGATCTTTGTAAATATGTTGTATATTACTGAGAGTAAACTTATTGGGGGTTAATTTTTCAGGCCTTTTGTGTTTCCATTTTTTTGAATTAATATAATGATGACGTTCTTCCAAGCTGTAGGTATAAAGCATTCTTGCAAACATTTTCTGTAAAGTTCAGCGAGTTTACTATTATGAAATCCCCTCCATCTGTTATTAAATCAATTGTTAGGCCATCTTCTCCCGCATCTTTGTTTCTTTTCATGCCTTTTAATGCTTTCTTTTCTTCTCCTACTTTTACTTTTTGCACCGATTCAGGTGTTTCTATTATTTTTACTGACCTGACAAAGTTGTTTCCTATATCACTATTGTACAGCATTGCATAGAAATCCTCAGCAATTTTTATCACTCCATCACACACACACACACACACACACACACACACACACACACACATATATATATATATATATATATATATATATATATATATATATATATATATATATATATATATATATATATAGCGTGAGTACAAAAACCTCACTATCGGCTGCCAACCAAACAAATACCTCTGTTTATTGATTTGACCTATTCAGGCATCCCAAGCCCACTACATTAGACACCTGGCCTAATTCCATTTGACAGTTTGATGAGGACCTCCAGAGTGCACACAGCTTCCCTCCCCCTCCCCCTCCCCCTCCCAATCTTACCCCAACCCACCCCATCCAGTTTCGATATGAGATGACAGATGACCTTCCTTCCCAAAGAGAGAAAAGAAGAAGAAGAAGCCTTTGAGAAAAACACGGTTCAGATTCGAGGTCTTCCCATCGGTCACCAAGAGTACGTGGAAGTGACAGACCCAAAGCAAGTTGGTCCAACCATCTGAGGTCCAGGACAAAGTTTTGGAGCCTTTGTTCCACATGTTGTCCCAACGGTGGGACAAAAGACGAGTCTCGCAGAGAGTGAGAGAGACTCCCCAAATACTGTGCACTTGAGGTCGATGTCAACAGACTTGAGGTAACTCTTTCCAAACAACCATTTACAAATAACAAGCTGGTCTTTCTTTCTCTTCTCTCCTTCTTCGTCTGTTATTTTTGTCGCATTCAGCTCCTTTTTTTTTTTTTATTATATTATGGAGTGTTCACCTTTTGGCTCCTTTCCCTCATTTCTTATATTCCATCTCGCTCTCATTGGCCTTCCTTGCTTTATCTTTCATCTGTCTCGAGGTTTTTCCCTTTGTCGCTTTCTGTTCCTTGATTTTACTGAGGTAAAAAACATTGGAATGAGTTAAAACCTATTGACATGAAGCCGAGAGGTCCAAGACAATACCTACCATTTTATCTTAGTCATAAATTGAACCAAATTTGGATTTGCATTGCTTAAAGACTGAATATTACATACCAAATTTGATGCATATGATAAACGTTATCATTATTCTTAAATCTGTTATACCTCATGAAATGTCACTGATATCTTAAGCTAGTCTCGTTCCTATTCAGAATGAATGAACAACCAACTTTACTGAAAAACCACGGGAAACTGACATTCATCCACGGTCTTGCAAAAAAAAAAAAAAAAAAAAAATGCCAAGTGAAAATGAGCAAAACAATGATCAATAAACTTGATAGCCTGAGATTTGCGGCATCTTCTGTTGTCTTGAATTTCACTTAAATTTAGATGATTAAATATAATTTTTTATGAATTTTTTACAGAAGTATTTTCACGCAAATTTATTTCAGAGTAATCATCTTGGACTTTAACAAAGAATATTCAATTCTTACTCGCACTCCGTTGGCTTTCGGATCTCATTTTAACCCATTATTTTGCACCTGGGCACTGAGATCAGTTCCTGCTCTCAGCCCTGCTTTTTCGTCCTGGCTTAGGCCGGAAAGAGCGCACAAGCAGTCATGGCAAAGCTCAGTTCATTCAAGGCCATTTTCCTTTTTCTGAATTGCACCAACTTTCCTGTTGCTTAGAATATGTTTTCACTGCATCTTGCCAATCCCATTTTGTCCAGAGGATTGCTTTTGACTGATATAACTATTCCAGGTATTCCATAATAAAAGGCGGAAATATTTTAGTAAATTTGTTATTCATTATATTTATGATACATACGCTATATTGTTCCCCTTTTCTCTCGTTCAAGATTTACTGATGGTTAAACGCGGAGTTCATGACCCGTCGAATAACTCTATTCCACGGAAGAAAAAATACACATATATTGTCTTATTAGAGACTTCTTTTACTACTAAGAGTAGGCTTAGGATATCAGATATTTTATCACATTTTTCCAACTATACTTGTGCCGAGACTCAGCAGTTTAATTTTTTCCTTCAAGTTTCAAGCGAGCTACATTTTCATAAATAAATAAAGAAAACGTTTATGAGTTATCTTTAAATCCACAATTATTAAATACGTAGGAAGTGGGAGGAATGTAGGTGGTTTCTAAACTATTTTTTCGATAAGAAAGAAAGATAATTATCCTTTTTAAGATAACATGATAATAATTTCAAGAGGTTTCATCCAAATAATAATAATAACAATTCAAACTAATAATAATTAATAATAATAATTAATAATAATAATAATAGATAATAATAATAATTAATAATAAATACATAATAATAATAATAACCTTTAAATTAAAAGTAATTGCTGCCTCAAATGCCGTTAATTTTAATAAATAAGGTTTCTTCTTATTTTTCTAAATTATTGTTTTCTTCATTGTTGCTCACCAAAGTTTTTAAGCAACATTGAGAAAAGAAACAATAATTAGGGGAAAAATAGAGAAGAACCTTTATAAAAATTAACGCAGCTGAGGCAGCAATTACTTTTAATAAAACATGCTTAAAAGAGGGTTTACTTCCAGCATACAATAATAATAATAATAAAAAAAAAATAATAATAATAATAATAATTTGGCCAACTGCTTCCCTCAGCTGATACTCTGCTCTGCGAGCACCTCAGGTTTAGAATTGCTGTTGACGGTCCCTATATTTTTGAAAGAAACAGGAGAAACGACAGGCCAAACGTATAATACCATGCAGAAAAGTCAGGATTTCAAAAGTGACATGATGTGAAACGGAAGACCTAAATACCACGATTGAAGAGATACTCGCATTATGAATGTGATACCTGGTGCTTTTTCTGTTATTGAAAAGAAAAATAAGACACGATAACATCAGAAAC
>NC_087216.1:40173373-40185853 GCF_015104395.2 Macrobrachium nipponense
CTAGTTGCCCTGACCGGAAGACTTAGGGGGAAAAAAAGGCTTTCTTGTGTCTCTCTGACGAGATGGAGGTCTCTGTCTTCAGTGGGTTAGAACATGGAGTACTCAACAGCAAGACATACCGTGCGTTGCTCTAGTGTTTTTACAGTGTGTCATATACGCACTCACGCATACAAACAAACATATATGTGTATTACACACACACAACACACAAACACACACATATAGTTCTTGGCTATCTAGCTTTTCAATTTTCCTTCGTGGCAAAAACCTTTATATATATATATATATATATATATATAATTATATATATATATATATATATATATATATATATATATATGTGTGTGTGTGTGTGTGTGTGTGTGTGTGACATATAGTATATAGAAGTCCGGGTAGGACTCGAAACCGCACCAGAACTATTAGAATGAGGTAAATTTAGCCGTTTTGTATCTTAGGCTTTGTAGTGGTGAGGTTAAAAGGGAATTACGGTCATTAATATATACATCGTTCTAAAAAATGTCCTGAGAAATATATAATAAGCTTTAAAAAAATCCTCCAGCAACTGAAAACTGATTTTGTAGGTGTTTGGTGTGAAAACTGTTCATTATTGAATCACTTATCCACTTTGATATGAGGGTGGGGGCACGGAAAGATCCACGCAGGTCACGGGAAAGAACAGAAAGATATGAAGTCTGTTGTATGAGCTATTTTAGGTCTGAACAACTTCTAAAGCAAGAAAATGTCTTGTTAACCACCCGAAATGAGGTGCCTTGTCTGTACAGACTCCACACATCCAATTTTGATACCTTATCAGAACTCAAAGTTTACCCTACATCACGAAGATCTTCATACAGGCCTGATCCTTTTGCTTCTATCGATAAGAGAAAGTAATATACAGTAATAGGCATGTATTGCGTAAATCATTTTAAAAATTTTATTTTCATTTTACACAGAGCTACCTGGAATTTTAATATATACAGATATATATGTATGTGTAATGGATATATATATACAGTAGCCTATATGGGTGTGTATATGTATGTATATACATAGCAAATTTAACTATATTGATCTATAAAAAATATTACTATATATTTTTTTTATTTTGTACATGAATTGCATATATTGTATATGTATAGAAATGTAAAATGAACTTAAAATGTATTTTTTTAAATAAAAGACAGAAAACCAAAAGTTCAGATGTCATAGTTTTGTTATCTCTCTCTCTGTCTCTGTCTGTCTGTCTGTCTGTCTCTCTCTCTCTCTCTCCCCTCAGGTCCGTACTATTTTAGTTTGCTCTGTTTAGTGCTATCTTGAACACTGTTTTGACCGTGACCTTTTTGATGTAATCAATGTGACCTCATCGGAAGACGCGACATTGAACATGATACATTGGAGGAGTTAAAAACAAAATGACATGGAAATGATATGATAGTCATTGTAGATAGTTTTTCTCCTCTTCAGTCCTTATCCAGTGTTGATAACATGTCGGTAATATGATGACTAGAGTAGAAAATCTTTTTTGCTAAGTTAGGTCTTGAAGAATAATACTAATTGTTGCCTGGATGAATCAGCTGATGGCAGACTAACATCGGGACCTCTCTCTCTTTCTCCCTTCTTGAACAATAAATTTTGGAAACCATTACTGAAAAAATCTGCTGACAAACTTACCCAAATTTAGTGTTAAAGAAAATAACATTTTGAATGGTTACTTTTCTTTTCTATGAATTCAAAGGATAACAACCAACCTTCATAACTAATAGGCCTTGCATATTTTCTGTTTGATTATTATTATTATTATTATTATTATTATTATTATTGCTCTCACTATATTAGCGTTATATTCTCAATTACTCAAATAAATTTGTATTGAACCATATATCTTACGGTCATTTTCTATTTCAGTGTCGAAGAAGTCTGATCAGAATCACTTAAAGACAGAGGATTATAGGTGGAGTCGTGTCCATTCATCCAGCTCTTATGATCGACAGTATCTTCAAGTATTGGTAACCGAATAGATTAGGCAAGAGGTAGACAGGCAAGATAGATGGCGATTCGCTTTCATTCTTTTTTCTCTTCTTGTTTTTCTTTCTCTTCCCTTTCTTTCCTCTCTCTCTCTCTCTCTCTCTCTCTCGTGGCCTCATCTCCATGGGCGGCGGGCGATGCCTGGCGGGGAAAAAGGATTTTCCCCGGATAAGAAAGTCACCTGAAGTGATTTGTCAACGGGGATGTTGACCGACTCTTCTTTCATAGTTTATTAGCTAATATATTTCATTTGCAAACATTCCAAAGTGCACTGCAATCCCTCCGAGTCGACTGTGCAATTATTATGTTTGATCCTGACTATTGTATAGATACGTGTGGACCTAAAGTTTATTTTCGTGTTCGCATGTCTGCATTTTTGTGAGAGATGTGTTTGGACGTGTCCGTTTGACGTCTCTGAGTCTCTGTCGTGATATTATTATCTCAAATAAATTATCAGAGGTCATAATATTTGAGGCTTTTCGTTATTGACTCTGACGTCTGAATGTATCCGGCGTCGTCAGTATTATTAGTATTTTGATTAAACAGAAAACCAGTGGATGCCGCCTCGTCTTCCAATTCTCCTTCTTCCACGATCCCGACGACGTTCCCGCCAAAATTCCTCGGTATTTCCCGCCAAATCTCAGCTTCTCCAACCCCCAATATTTTCCCTTCCAATCTGCTCGGATTCACTCATGTAATTTAAATGTTGTAATTAACTCAGGATAGGAACTCATTAGAAAATGGCGCTCGACGAACCGAAAATGTTTCTAATTACAAAACTTGTGCTCAGTCAGCTTTTAAGCCATTTCTTTTTAGTTTCCGCTGCGATGCAGTTTCATTCCAGAACTCTTCGTCGCTAATGGAATTTCCTTCCTGCCTGACAGGCCGCTTTCTGCGGCCTCTAGTTTTCGGTAAAATCGTCTTCTTTGGTCATTTCGCCCCGCCATCAACTGCACTTTCTTCTAAACCAGCGTAACTGCTGTCATGAGCACCCGTCGTGAAATGAACCGGTGGAACCAGGGATTTGGACGGCCAGGCCCGCGAACGATATAATTAGCCTCGCTGGCAGCTTCATCAGGAATCCGTTAGCGGGAAGGCTAAGCCGAATCCAAGGTTTCGAAAATTGTCAATATTTGCTTACTCCAGCGAGCTCCACGAACTGGATGGATTCTAGTGGAGTTTTTTTTTTTTTCTCTCCCTCTCTTCTCGCCCTCCTCTCTCTCTCTCTCTCTCTCTCTTCTTCTTCTTCTTCTTCTTCCTTCTTCTTCTTCTTTTTCAGCGAGCCAGTGTTTCATATCAGAATGGATGGTGATAATTTAATATATCTCATGTTGGCACGCGGGCTAATATTTGGTTGCGGGCAACCTTTTTAGAAGCATTTGAATGGGTGCATGTGAGCTTTGGTTAGGTTCTCAGAAGTCCTTCGAGGCCCTCGGGGAGGGAAAAATATGCGATCAAGAAACGCATAAAAGCTGACGGATGTCGTCGACCGAGGCAGAAAGGGTGTTGGGGGAGGGGCCCCCTATGGAGGGGTGTGCAGGAGACTACTATATTCAGGACTTTATTCATTGCTGCAACATCAGTGACGTCGGAAACGAGGCAATGGGAGAGGGACGCCGAGTTTTGCCGTTCAGGTTACCCTGCCATTGTCCGTCAGGAATATTAATCTCAGCCATTGCCGGCATTATCTCGGCTATTTAATCTTCTATTTGAAATACGGTTATTGTGTTTGTTTCACTGTAGCAGCTTAGAAAAAAGGTTAATATGGCTTGAGTAAAGAGGGGATAAGATGCAGTTTTGTTTTTTGTTGTTTTTTAACTCACCATCAAAGGACGTTAAAAACATGCTAAAATGCTGACTTGAAAGGGCGTATTTTTTCCATCTTTTCTTTTCCGCCCCTTTTTTTTTATCTGCATGCCCAGAAAAAGTCCTTCTCCAAATAAGGTCGCTGGAAAATTTTAATGTTTCAACATGCCCGTATTTTTTTTCTTCTTCTTCTTCTCCAAAGCGTTCTCAAAAAAAAAAAAAGAAAAAAAAAACACCAAAGGAAATGATGTTATCGCCACCTTCGGTGCTTCTCATCATACTTAATTTGCTCTCGAAACGTCCGGTGCAAACAATACTTTTTATTTTGTTGCTAATGTTAACTTAGAAGAACATAAGTCAATTTAGTTTTATTTCACAAATTAAGTTTCAAATGACTTACAGTTCAACGAAGGGTGGCTGAACCGCCTGACTTTGTCTTCAGTAAACCAAAATAATTAAACTTTTGTTCAAAGTAGACATAGCAGTATCTATCATATTAAATACAAATTTTTGTCGCATTTTACTTGCAAATGTTAGTTTGAAGGTACCTGAGACGCGTTCAGTCTCCAGACACTTTGATTCGGTTTACAGTTAGATCCATCAAACTTCGATGCCATTAGTGAGCTCATGTTCAGAACTCCAACTCAACGGAGCCTTCTGCTGTGTCTTTTTGTCCCCACCCCCAGCTTTACCATCATACTGGTAGTATAATGAAACTATACAAGTATACGGATGATGACTGCATATTCACAGTTTTGTGACGTTCGATCTCCTCTTCAGGATCAACCTCGTCGGAAGATAGACGGATCGTTTCTATACTGTATCGTACTACAGTTATTACATTCAACCTGTGGTCCTCTTTCAAAGTTGTCTTCCGCACCACCCATTACGGTTAGTGGAACTGAGCCTTCTCAATTCTACCTAACCCTTGATCTTTACTTTGTATGTCCTATTTTGAAAGAGAACCCAGTCAGCTCTTCTAATTAAATACTAATTCTATGGAACCTTAACTCCAAACAGCCCCCATCCTCATTAACTTTAACGTAAAGCCGAATAAGTATTAATTCCGAATGGTATCACAATGATTTCATTTTTCCTTTTACAGCCATTACCCATAAGTGAATAAGTGAATCTAAATCGTAATATTAACTGTCTTTAGTTACCCATCTTTCAGTTACGAGAAAGATATTAGGCAAGGACAACCAATGTAAAAAATGTCACTTTTAGTTTTCTGTAAAAGATGGTAATTTGTCTGTCCGGCCACACTTTCTGTCCGCCCTCAGATCTTAAAAACTACTGAGGCTAGAGGGCTGCAAATGGGTATGTTGGTCATCCACCTTCCAATCATCAAATTTACCATTGCAGCCCTTTAGCCTCATTAGTTTTTATTTCATTAAGGCTAAAGTTAGTCATGATCGTGCGCCTGGCAACCCTATAGGACAGCCCACCACCTGGCCGTGGCTGAAAGTTTCATGGGGCGTGGCTCATATAGCATTATATCGAGACCTCCGAAAGACAGATTTAGTTTCTGTGGCCTGATTAGACGCTGTATACAGGAAACCCGATTGCGCCGAGGAAACTTCGGCGCATTTTTTGACGAGTCCATAATGTGTGCCACTGGAAATGAGATGGAATGGAGGGCGACCTCTTGAAGCAGTTAGAAGCTGGAGACAGCCTGAGACACTGTCACCCAAGATGACTTTTATGTCTCCTAAAGAATAACTTGACAATATTGTTAGCAAACGTCACTTGAGGTCATTTCAGACTGGCGGGAGACAGGTAGAGAGAAAGAGAGAGAGAGAGAGACTTTTCAATCCAACATCTAGATAACAACAAAGCTGTTCAATGTCATCATGCCCTCTGACCTTGAAAATGAGATCAGGATCACTTGCACCGCGGTCATTAGATGAGGTCAATCACATATCACTATCAGTTCTCTGGAAATGTTCTGCACATAACGTATGAATAGAAAAAAAAATTACAAAACCTTGAGGCTTTATCATATACAGTGGTAAAGAATAGAACAGAATACTGAATTTAGGCTAAAGGCCAAGCGCTGGGACCCACGAATTCATTCAGCGCTGAAATTGAAAGTGAGGGGTTTGAAAGGTGTAACAGGAGGAAAACGTCGCAGTTGCACTATGAAACAATTGTTGGAGAAGGTGGAAAGTTAGATGGAAGAAAGAGAATATGAACGAAGGTACGGTGAAAGGAATGAAAGAGGCTTCAGCTAGGGGCCGAAGGGACTGCAAAGACACTTAGGTAATGTCTACTGGGGTCAATTTATGAGGTCGATCACATATTACTGTGAGAATGTTCTGCACACATCATGAGAAGACAAAAGATGTATCAAATATCGAGGAACGGTCACACTCTAGCCAGATAAGAGGATGGGGCAAGCATTCTCTACAATAACAGGAGAAAGACTGAACAGTCGCAAAACTAGAAGCACAAATGATCTAGGAACAGGGGTGTTATGCGGTGGACATCTTTAACTCGGACACGATTGTTGTTGCCTACAACACACAACCTTATACAAATATTATTGTATTTCTCTGCCATCGGTTCTTCACAAGTTCCTTATTCTCTCTCTCTCTCTCTCTCTCTCTCTCTCTTTATCTATATATATAATATATATATATATATATATATAATATATAAAAAAAATATATATATATATATATATATATATATATATATATATATATATATATATATATATATGTATGTATAAAACTCTATTTATCTCTCATTCATATTCTTCATAGGATGCATCCCCTCTATCTATCTATCTGTACATTCGCTATCTGTCTGTCTGTCTGTCACCCAATTTTAGTTCTTCATGATGAGTACAGCGCCATTCTCCCTCCACCCCATCCCGTCCCCCCCAACTCACCACTCACAGCCAACCACCCATACACACACTCTCTCTCTCTCCAGTTCTTCGCAGGTCTGTATCTTCGGGTATCTTCAGTCTTCCACCACCAGGTCCTGTCTCCATTCCTAACCTCGTCCAGAACCCGGCCACCCAGCCACGCTCCCCCTCCCCCTCAAACAAACTCCACTCCCCGGCCCCCAGGGGGAATGGGGACGACGGGAGGTTCCTTCCCCAACTGCCGCTCTCCGGGCCTCACTTTTCCAGTCTTGTGTTTGCTCAACCCGGCTAATGTAAGGCATGAAAGTTTTAATTAATGACTTTTCAAAAATCAACCTCATGAAAATTTCACCTGCTTCCTCGCGCCTCGGTGGCGGTGGTGGAGGAGGAGGAGGAGAAGGAGGAGGTGGAGATGAGGGAGAAGACTCTCTCTCTCTTGCTTCAACTTTTAATCTTCATCAGGATCAGTCTACATATCCGTTTCCACCTGTCTCTCTCTTCACCTCTTGTAATTGGTCGTTTTTCAGTTTTCTCGTCCCTCCCTCTCGCCCCCCCCCCCCCCCCCCCCCCCCGCCCCCCCGTCCTCTCGGTCTCTCAGGTAGTTCTCTCATCCGCTCTCCTATTTCTCTTTCCAGCTACTTGAATCTTTCTCTCTCTCCTCAGTTTTTAATTCTCTTTATTTCTGTTTGTGGTCGCATCTATTTCTCACTCTACCGTTTCTGTCTCTTGTCTCCTTTTAGCTTTCTGTAAAAGAAAACCACTGAGACGGTAACCTGTCTATCCGTCCGCCCTCGGATCTTATAAACTAATGACGCTAGAGGGCTGCAAATTGGTATGTTGATCATCCACCCTCCCATCATCAAACACTCAAAATTGCAGCCCTGTAGCCTCAGTTGTTTTTATTTTATTTAAAGTTCAACTTAGCCATGATCGTGCATCTGGTAACACTATAAGACATGACACCACCGGGCGTGGCTGAAAATTTCATGAACCGCGGCTGAGAGTTTCATACAGCATCATACGCTGAACAGAAAACTCGAATAAGCCGAAGAAAATTCGGCGCACTATTTGCTTGTCTGTATGTCATTCTCGCTGTCTGTTAGCCAAGATTTCCTCATGAACGTCCTTCGTGATTTTCTCCTGGAAAGGCTTCGAAATTTATTGCTCTGGTTGTTTCTCCTACATCTCTCGGCTTTTTTCATCCGAAACTTCCATGTCAGTCATCCTCTGAGATTCCCAGCTCTCTCTCTTCCCGGCTCAACATCCGAATCTCTTTCTTCCGTCATTTATATTGAATTCTCTTCCTAATTCTGATTTCTCCGAATCATGTGATCTTGCTTACCTCAAGAACCATATTGTAATATTTTCCCAAAGTTAACTATCTTAGTTTAGCCAGACCACTGAGCTGATTAACAGCTCTCCTAGGGTTGGCCCGAAGGATTAGATATTTTTACGTTGGTTACGTAGCAATGGGAACTACAGCTTATTGTTGGATCCGAACCACACCGAGAAATGTATTTCTATCACCGGAAATAATTTCCTCTGATCCCTTGTTAGCAGAGCGGTGCATACTTTTCCTAATTTCCCCTCTCATTCACTAGTTTCCTGGGTCCTGGTCTTGATACGGACACTAGATTACCACACCGAATTTGCGTTGCAGCATCCTACCCTAAGAAAGCAGCCTTATATAATAGTGGGGGATATTATAAGTAGAATTGTGCAAATTGTGATACAAGCATGAAATTTTGCACACTGATTGTTTAACCTGTACTTTGCAAAATTCGGGTCCTGGACAAAACAACAATATTTTTTTTTTCAAGATGGCCACTCCTTTTTTACAAAATGGCGTCGTTCACAAATGTTATCATGACAAGTATCATCATATAACTGGACAAAAAATTTAAATTAGTGAAGAATTTCTCTACTCATGACAATTTGGCATGAGAGCAAGAAACCCAAAGTTCAATGAAAGCCACTCCCGGTTTCAAAATGGCTGCAAAATGGTAAAAAAAAAATGCCGTTTTATTATTTAACGTTAACGAGAATTGCAAATTCTGGCTGCAACCATTCTACCACAAGTACAATTTACCTTATTAGGATACAAAATAGCCACAGTAGACTGCTTTTTGTCGATCCTGGCAGTTACATGAACATAATCCTGTACGAGAAAGCTCAGACCGATAGCACTTGCAGTTACCAACACAGTTTGATTTTTTTTACCCACATTTCAACAGTTCCTGACAAGATGCAACAACAGAAGGGATGATGTCCATTTGGGTTTCCATGTTTCACTGTCTTTATCTTTTACCCAACCCCAAATTTCAGAACTGGGCCCTTCTTACAAAAGGGAGAATCACAAACCGGTCGCCATCACTGGAAATGAATGCGAACCTTTCAGAGGCACTACTGGAAATCCAACTGCAGGTATCATTTTATTTTAAAACCCATAATCAAGAAAGTTTTTCAACAGACCCATATCCCTAGAGTAGTCAACAAGGACCTAATTAATGAGAACGAGAACCTGGCCATTGTTTCTAATTCTATACCCCACTTTTGTGTCAATACTCGTGTTACCTACTTTCTTTCCACATTTACCAGTGATCAGGGCTGAAGTAGGGAGAGACCGAAGCAAATTATAGCATTTATTCTGTAAAAGACTTTATATATATATATATATAAATCTATATTATATATATATGTATATATATATATATAAAATATTGTGAGTATATTTACACAGATCATCATCATCATCATCCTCAGCCGTTGCTAGTCAACTGCAGGACAAAGGCCTCTTACATGTCCTTCCACACACACATATATATATATGTGTGTCCTTAGGTTAACAAGGACAGAATAGTTTTTTCTATTTCTCTCTCTCCTTCAGGAAAAGGACCTATGCCACTCCTCCCGCCACCCTTGGGAATGCTGGTACCTACTACCATCTGGTTGTGGCTCAGTGGTTATAGCGTCGCCTCACAGAAGAGACCGGAGTTCAACCCAAGGACGGTCCAAATTTTGGGGCCATTTCATGAAAAATTATTTGTACCTTTATTGACCTGATATGTGAATCATGTACCATAGTAGTTAGTCAGCTATTATGAGTTGCAGTCCAGTTGGAAAAGGGATGGGGGTGACCATCATCATAAAAAAAAACAAAAAAAAAAAAAAATATATATATATAAGAAAAAAAAAAAAAAAATATATTATATATAATATATATATATAAAATATCTATATATATATTAGTATATATATATATATATATATATATAATATATACATATATATATATATATATATCTATATATATACTATGTGCGTGTGTGTTTGTGTGGGTGTATTCGGTTGCAAGAAAAGCTTTCTTCACTTCTTAAAAATATTTATTTGAAGAAATTAAACACATGACTTTCCAAAATACTTTCTTACCAAAAATGTTAATACAAAATTAAATTTGATTTTTATTAAAGGTAAATAAACAGTTTCTTTTACAGCAGTTTTGCACTTTGCAAAAATGTTACATAAATGATATGCAATCACAGTAAACGTAAAACAGAAGCTAAATTAAAAGAGGAAATGTCTACGGAGCCGCCGTTTCGAGCATTAAAATATTTGCCTCCTCACTCGGTTCTGCCGCTTCAACAGCGCCCTCGGCAGAAGAAAAATACACTGTCCCACTTATTCTCGATTACCTGAAAGTCATTTGGGAAAACGTAGAGCGAAACAGAACAGCATTCAGAGCAGCAAAACGGAATGGGAGACAACACCACGAAAACATGACTCCTTTTGAAAAGCAAGAAGCAAAGGCTAACACGAGTCTTCAGGGGCAACTCTGAGGACCACAGTTACTCCTCTAGTGTAATGCGTAAGCCTTGACACATCTGGCAAATGGAACAGAAGTATACTGATTTGTAATATCTTAGGCTTATATCAACAACTGGTTTTCGAAATATTTCTATTGGTAATAACTTTAGGGCCATCTTCAAAAGGGAGACAAAATTGTATGAAAGATTTCACACCTGATAGTTGCTTCGTTTATAAACTACCTAGGACGCGTAATATATATATATATATATATATATATATATATATATATATATATATATATATATATATATATATATATAATATATACATAATATATATATATATATATATATATATATATCTGAATTCTATGTGAGTTTACGGTTGTTTTACAAGAAAAAGCGAATATGTGGTAAAACAAATGAATGCCTATCCTGCGCACGATTCACGGCTATTTTTCCATACACGAACGAAAACGATTCATTTTGCCGAGAAATAAATACCGGAAGTTTCTACATATAAAAAAATCTTGAGGACCGACGAAACAAACAGGAAATACTTACGTAGAATGTATTTTTTATACTCTCTGTACCAGCTGTGCTCTACTCTAAAAAAAAAACCTACCTAAAAAGTTCACCTCCGAAAAGAAAAGATATCCGAAAAGAAATGTTTCTGTAACTTTGATTAGTACCTTTGTCAAACTGCTTGGCAAAGAAAACTCTCCTGACGTAGCGACGCCAGGGCAACAAAATCAATCAAACAATCAGTTATCAATGAGAATGACTCAGACATTTTGACACAAAAATCCCGCAAAAAGAAAAAAAAAAGCATTAGAAAACTCCGCCGCAACTCCAGCTGCGGTAATTTCCCGAACCGAAAAATGGAATTCCAAATATGCTTCACAGCAGAAGTTTGGCATTTCGGCACATTCATTACATGACTTATTTTGCGGACAACATAATCATCATTCCATTTTTAACTGTATACAATATACTTCAAACTTCAAAATTATATTGTCCTACCAATGGGCTATATATGCAACGCAAATGTTTATTCAGCAATGACTATAAAATTATTTTCGCGTATATTTATCGCTTGACAAACATTGGAAGGCGCTGGAGCGATGTTAGCCTGTCGGGGAGAAGAAAAATCCATTTTCCGTTCGGATGAAATGGAAATAGTCCGCTCTGTCCGTCGCGGAGATTCCGCACCAGAGCGAAAAATAAGGAACTTCTGCCCACGACAGGGAAATCAAAATACGTTAAATGATGCCGAAAACAAAGGGAATAAGAAAAACAACGAAAACGATCCCTTTTTTTTCATGGGGAAGAACTCCTTGCCCCGGAAAGAAATGAACATAATAAAGGAATGAGGTTTGAAGTTGCAATGACCATGAAAAGGAATGGGGTCACCTGGGAGAAAGCCCACCCCCTTCCCAAGGTATTAAAACAATTCACGAAACCCATAAGAAATAAAAATGGGACATGAAAAGACTCATAAAACCGATAATAAGGAATTGGAAAAGGATATAAAAAAAGAACTCGCAAATAGATAAGAAATGTAAAAGAGACGCTGAAATCATTCATGAAATGATCAATTACAAAACGATATTACACCGAATTCACGAAACCAATAAAAAAATGAGAAAATAGAATCAAATCGAATTTACGAAACTGATAAAAAATGAAAAAGGGGCGTTAAAAGAATTCACGAAATCATAAGGAAGAAGATGAACGAGAGGGACAGTCAGTCAGTCACTCGGCTCCACAATCGTCTTGGAGAACCTTCCCGTAACACTGGACTGGACAGTCATTGAGCCAGCAGTCGTCGCACAGGTGAGGTCCCACAGCGGACGTATCGATGCCCTGGGCTTCCAACTCCTCCCGGAGACGCCGGACGCGTTCTTCCATCCTCTGGATTTCCGGCTCGAAGGACCTGGAGGACTCTGCCACCACCATGTCGCAGAA
>NC_087216.1:40186353-40247053 GCF_015104395.2 Macrobrachium nipponense
AAAGGACCAATGGTTTGTATTCGTATTGGAACAAATGTGTATAGTGTGGCACAGTGTCGTTATTACAAAAGGCAATAACTTAATAATACTTAAGAAAAGGCACGAAACGGATAATAAGAGAAGAAAAAGATTTTCACAAGGAAAAGGAATACGATAATGATTTTTCTTAGCGAAGGGATTTTGTTACTCCAAACATTAGGCTTTTAGCCATTAGACATCTGGTTTTCATCTCCCCCAAAAAGCCTCTGTCCGTACCAGCGATTAGTGACCAGCGATATCGCCCAGGCATATTCGAGAAATTGGAAACTACTCTCATTAGCGCCTATGACTAATCGCCGTTCCCTTCGTGAACAGGTCAGAGAGAGCCATCTGGCATACGTTAAAAGGAATTCTATGACCCGTTGTTTCAAAGGAGGGAGTGCCGAACTACTTAAGTGCTCCACCCTCCCAAATATAGGCCTCTAGTATCGACGAATCAAAAGCCATGAGTGTTGGTCATAAGACAGCCCAAAAGGGGTATCAACGAATGACCTATGAGGTTACCAAGGCATACGCCCCTAAGAAGCCAGGACATGAAGAAGGAGGCGTATACAAATTCAAAGCCTACGAATTACTGTAGAAGACCTGACAGGAAGGCGGTCTCGTATGAAGTTAGTAGCCACTAAGAGACAAAAGGTCTTTCAGAAAATGCCACCAGTCAGAATCCAAAATCCAAAGGCGGGGCTAAGGAGATTTCAACTGAACAAAAAGGCGAGACAGAGAGAGAGCAGGGAGGGAAAAGGGAAAAAGAGGCAGAGAAAAAAGGGGAACAGAGAAGCCAAGAGAGAGAAACGGGGAGCCTGAGGGGAGAACTGCAGTGGCATGGCCGTGAAACAGAGAAGGACAGAAGAATCCCCAGAAGAAGAACAGGTGCAAAAGTGTGGTGTGCGAAGCAATCAAAGACAGTGAAAGTGACAATCAATACTCAGTAAATTTCCCTCGTGCCTATAGACTCGTAATTGCAACAAGTGCCAATTAAGTTTTATCAGTCCAAGAGCCCAGTAACTCAGAAGGTGGAAAACATGTGTAAGAACCCCTAACGAAGAATAAACTTAATGCAAAGAAACATATCAATTAATTTCTCATCCTAACAGAACCCCTTTACCTAATTCCCCAAAGTACAGCCTCCACGGCACACGTTACCTTAGATCTGTGCAAAGAAAGTAAGTACCGTCACAGATTTATTGGTGGCAGAGCGACGGGATACGATGAGATAAAGATTGATATAGTGACAAGATTAATTGATGTCGATAGGATAGGAAGAGACAAAAGACACAGCAAAGAAATGGTGATTAGCGACGTGATACGAAGACACGAATGACAGTTAAAGACAGCGGCTGCGAAACGGAATCAAAAGTTTAGTGTCGGCATAAGAGATTTCAATCCATTCACGCCACTCGAAAAAGAAAGTTCTCCCCAAAGACAGTTTATCAGTTGCTTCCCCAAATTCAAAGACAGTTATCGAGTCGTAACAATAAAAGCCACCCACACTTTGCGAAGAAAAACTCCACTCCGAAAAACAGTGAAAGAACTTCCACTAGAAGAACAAGATATCGAAAGCGTAAAGAATATATCAAGAGGAAAGAAAACATAATCCCGAAAACGCAACAGTCAACGCAATCGAGAGAGAGAGAAGGAGATCCCCTTTCCCGAAGAGAAGAAGAGAGAGAGAGAGAGGGGGAACCAACACATCATTCAACGCGCTGGTAGGCGAACGCAAGCTGTCAGACGTAAACCCGGGTGTCGAAGACGACGAAAGAAGTTAAGTCCAAATAAATGTCCCCACACTTACATAACATTAAACCTTTTTAAAGGAAATTACGCGATTAACATTTCAGTTAGACAATTCCTGGTATTTCAAGATTAAAAGATTTTCACACTGAACTTTTTTTTTGGCAACGAAACTCTACGATATTTCTTAATTTTACTAATTATAACTAATCAGCTACTAAGACCTTTTCCCGAACATTTGTATTTACTAACCAATAACTCTAAATTTTAATTTTAATTTTGATTGTGTCATTTTATGTTATTTTTGTGATTTTGGTTGTTTTTTGTGATTTCTTATACTTTGATTTTTTTGTTTTAGTATTTGCTTTTTACTTGTTACGTCGAGTGAATGTTTACTTGTTTTTATTTTGTTTGTTTAGGATAACAATGGTAATTCACGGGAGGTCTCTCGTTAGCGTACGGTTTACGGTCAGTTCAGTATCGTTTTACCAGAACTGTTAAGAGGGTTTTTGTTGTTATTTAAGAATCGCTTACCGGTAACGTAAGACTTTGAGAATATTTCTGGGGAAAATTCTTTTTTTTTGGTGATCGAATACTTTAGTAAAAACAGTTTATTGTTATTATTATTTTCTTTTCTGGATATTACTGTCATAACTTTGATACTTTTAATGATACTCAGTACTTAAGAAAATTTCCATTAACGAGTCGATGGTCAAAGGGAGACCGACTCCTTATCAGAACGTAAGAACGCCTGTGCTCACGAGAAGTCAAACAAGGAAATTAACCATGCCGGAAGGTACACAGTCCGCGAATTCGAACGCAGCAGTAATGGGAACACATAAGGGACATGTAATTAATCATATAGCTAAATTTTGCGGAAGAAAGGATGGTCAGTTAGCTTGTAACTTAGAAAACTGGATAGAGCAAGTGGGGACACGCCTAGATAGCATAACGGGGACAGATAGAGAAAAGCTTATTGAAGCCAAGAGTTACTTGATTTTGAAGCCGGATGCGACTTAGAACGGTACGATTCCACTCCGAACTTACCGAGATCTTAAGAATTGGGAAGAATTGAAACGGTATTTTAGGAAGGTTTATTCCACAGTTGGTGAAAGAGATCCAGTTACTAGCTTGGCAAGGATAGTGCGTCAATTTACGTTAGACGAAAGACGCTATCAAGAGTTTAGCTCTCAGCTGTATAACAATATGAATGAATGGGGTAACTTCATGGAATCCACAGGTTGGATAGAGGTAGAAGGAGGCAAGCAAAAAAATGCTAATGAGTCATGTCAAAAAAATATTTAGACTAGCAATAATGATTGGGAGCCTGCCAACGGAAGTCATTGCAAGGATGACTCGTAAGTGGGAGACATCCGATGATGTAGCAGAGATTGAAGAGGAGGAAACAAAAATCCTAGGTAGAAGACCTGAAGGGAATCCTATATACAGACCTTTAGTCGCTATAGGACAAAAAGAAAAGGGTCCAAATAGATCTAGGACACCATCTAGAAATCAGAATAAGATGCCAGGTAAATCTTCTCAAGGAGGATTTTCGACAGTCACGTGTTATAACTGTCAGAAGAGAGGACATTATGCCAGTGACTGCCGAGGGATGGCCTTCTGTCCTTTCCATAAGAGAACAGGACATAGTGCTCGAGAATGCAGGAATAAATTTGTTTCAGCTCCTAGAGGTAGATCTCAGTCGAGAGGCAGAGGTAGAAACCAAAGTCAATCTCCCCCAGTTAGAGGAAATAGAGATTCCGCTCCAAATAGATATCCCAATCAAACAGCAAGCATAGGGTATCAACCAGTTCAGTCAATGTCAGACGACGCAATGGGAAATTTTCTGCTTACTGGTACAATGAATCTCCCTCTAAACAGAGAAAGAAACGTCCGGAATGTCAAGGCTAAGTCAAGCTACAGGCTTGTTAGCAAAGTTGATGTAGGGAATGAATATAATTATAGACCATTATTTCCTGCACATGTCGGTCTAGAGAAACCTATTGTTACCTTCTTTGATACAGGTAGTCCTAAGAATATAATGTCAGAAAAGGTGTATCGATTGTATTTTTCTCACTTAATTTTGAACACAGCAGTAGATTGTAGAATCACAGACGTCCAGGGCAATGATATCCACGTAATTGGACAGTTAGATTTTCCATTTAGGCTAGGAAGAATTGCTCTAAGAGAAAATGTTCTGGTAGCCAGAGATATACAATTAGCTTTTGCTCATTTGCTGATAGGTTATCCAACTATGGCTAGACAAGGGATAGGCATTGATGCCCCTAGAGAACAACTAGTGATTAACAACGGTCGTGAGATTTCTAGAATACCAATATGCAAGTTAATTAAAAGAACCCAGACTCAAGAGAATCCCACACTGAAAGGTATCTTAAAGAAGGATAAGACAGAGGGAAGATATCCGGAATGCATCACGAGTTCACAACAGATCATTAACCTCTTAGAATCAAATCAATGCACTTATTTAAAGTTAGAAAGGGAATTAAAGACTTAAACCAGGAGAAGTACGTGGGTAGAATGTACAGTAAATCCAATTTTTGAAGGGAAGGAAATTGCTCACGCTTACTGAAAAGTCGCAAGTAAACGGAAATACATTATTCTTCTAGTTTACACGAAGTCAGACAGGGCAAAATAGCGTTACAGATTACGAATAACAGAGGAGGAAAGGTTAAATTAACACCAGGTACAGAGATAGGCTTAGCAGAAGTATACTCCATACCTATCCGAGTTGTAGAAAGGGAAACGGTAGCCGCGATCCGTAAAGGAAATGAAAATTATGCTCAGGACATAAAACTGAGAAGAAGAGCTAAAATAGGATCTCATTTAAGGACATTAAGGAAAACCATGTTAGAGAAGAAATTCATAGACTTATTGTGCGAATATCAGATATAGTCGCTCTAGACGGCGACACCTTGGGAAATACACGCGAATAACGCACAAGATAGACATTCCATCAAACACCAAGCCAATTTACATACCAGCTTACAGGAGTAGCACTTCCCAGAAGGATGATCATTGAAAGAGAAGTACAAAGAATGAATAGGCAAGGAATAATACGAACCATCTAAATCCCCATGGTCTTTTCCACTTTTGCTAGTTCCTAAAAGGACAAAACTTACAGAATAAGTTGTGGATTTCAGAAAATTGAACCAAATTACTGAAAATGATCCTTATCCAATGCCGTCAATGCGAGATCTTATCGCCACTATAGGGTCCAAGAGATACTTCACCACTATAGATTTATTGCAGGGATTCTTGCAAATCCCTCTAGACGAAGAAAGTAAACCTTTGACTGCTTTTTCCACTAGTAACGGCAGATACCAGTATGTAAGAATGCCCTTTGGTCTAAAGTCAAGCCCTGTAACTTTTGTAAGATTAATGGATAAAATTTTGGGCGATTTACTAGGCAAGGACGTACACTGTTACATAGATGATTTGGTAATAGCAACAGACACTATAGAGGAACACATAGACTTAGTCAGAGAAGTCCTAAAGAGATTAAGAAAAGCCAACCTGAAGCTTAAACTAAAGAAGTGTAACTTCCTTAAAAGGAAAATAGACTACCTTGGTCATACACTAAGTGAAAAGGGCTAGAAGTAAACGACTTAAAGATTAAGTCAATCAAGGAATATTCTACACCTCAGTGCAAGAAGGACGTAAAGTCATTCTTAGGTTTAGCAGGTTTTTACCGCAAGTTCATAGGGAACTTTGCAGTCATATCAGCTCCACTAACTGAACTTTTAAAGGAACACGTCTCATTTACATGGACAGACAAGCAGCAAGAAGCATTTGATGAGTTGAAAGAAAGATTAACACATCCCCCAGTACTTAGCTTCCCAGACTTTGGCAAAGAATTCTTTTTAGCCACGGACGCAAGCCACATTGGTATAGGAGCATGTTTAATGCAAAGACAAGATAATAAGTATAATGCGATAGCTTATTACAGTAGGAAATTAAAGCCCTCAGAAGTGAACTACTCAGTAACAGACCTCGAGTCTCTAGCTATAATAGACGCTTTAAAGCATTTCAGATATATCATTTTTGGTTACAAGATAACCGTGTTCACGGATCATTCAGCCGCAGTAGAAATGCTAAAGAACCCTAATTTTTCTGGACGAAGGCCCGTTGGTTCAATGACAGCCCAAGATTATGATATAGAGGTGAAATATGTCCCTGGGAAGACGAATAAGGTAGCAGACGCATTATCAAGATATGTGTCACAAGGTGATAGTATAAATATGATAAGTCAAGAAGAAGAAAAGAATGAAACAACGCGCAATGACGTAAATGTACTCACCATGTATTATACAGAGGAGCTTTCCCGGCAAAATTTCATAAAGGAACAAGAAAGAGATGAAGATATAAGGGAACTGTTCAAATACGTTAGAAACGAAAGAAAACACAGCAAACAAGAATTAACCGAACTAGGTAGGAAGGTTGGATGTCCCACAGATGCACTAACGGACATAGATGGCATATTAATTTGGATGTGTCACGAATATGACCCATTTGGTCAATTTCTAGGTGTACTGCACAAAAGGTTAGTACCTAAGAGTCTAAGAAATAAGGTCATTGAGCTAATGCACGACGATGACAATGAGAAGCTCACCCGCCAGGAAGGGATGAGACTATTAGATTAATCCAAAGAACTTTCCATTGGAAGGGAATTCACAAGGATGTTAGTAATTATGTGAAGAGCTGCAATACATGCAACAGCTACAAGGGAAGAACAGACAAGGAAGTACCACTAGGGAAATATCCTATCCCACAGACTCCTTTCGAAAGAGTATCTATTGATCTAATCACAAATCTTCATACCACGAGTAAGGGAATAAGGAATATACTAGTATGTATCGACGCGCTCACGAGATATACAGAGTTGGTACCACTAACTAGTAAAGTGCCAAGGATTGTGCAACCGCACTCTTCGATAAGATATTTTGCAGATATTCTGCCCACAGCTCATTATCTCTGATAATGGGGGGACCGAGTTCAACAATCCTCATTAGTTCAAGCAAAATTGCAACGCCTTTAAGGTAGAAAAAAAAGGTAGCGATACAGCCGTATCACCCAGCTAGTAATGGCTTAGTAGAAAGAATAACAGGAAGGTTTTAGACGTATTGGACGTCACACAGTAGGACAGGATCCTGACTGGGACGTCAATTTACCTTTAGTCCAATTATCATTAAATGCAAGGCATCATACGAGTACTCGAGCAACACCCATAAAAGCTTTGATGGGATATGAACCCAGATTACCTTATGCATGGCTGAATCAGCCAATACAGCCTAATTACTCTGAAGATATCATGAGATAAGTGAACCCCCCCCCTCGGAAACTTTAAAGTAATACACAATGCAATTGCACAAGAATCTAGAAGAAGCCCAGCAGGAATATGATAGAGAAGCATCAAGAAAGGATTAAGGCCTGTAGACTACAGAAAGGAGATGAAGTCTATATTAAGAAGGAAGTAAGAAGTGTATTAATTATAAGTTTAGCCACAAAATTCACAGGACCATACAAGGTCGTAGACGTACAAGAAACTAAGATAAAGGTTAAGAAAATGAATAACCAAATGCCTTCCACATATGCTGAATCATTAGAAGAAGAATTTTGGATAAACAAGGACAAGGTCAAGAGAACCAAAGAAGTTGAAGAATCCAAAATGACAGAGACGTCAGAAGAAATTCCAGAAGAAGGAACTAGATATAACCTAAGAAATAGAAGAGTCACTTTTCAGTGAAACAGAAGAACAAACCCATTAATTCATCCAATTATTCCCATGTATTTATTTGATTTCGTTATTGCTAAGTTTACCTTCATCGGTCGACTTAGGAATAATCTTTTATTGTTGCAATTCTTACTTTAATTAGTTGGTTTGTAGCAATTTTTTTTGGAGTTATGTGCACTAACTTCAAATTTATTTTGACTTGAAGGGAATTATTTGGGTATGTAAGAAACAGTTCAATGCGCAGTATAAGAATTTCAAGACGTATATTAAGTTTAACCGTTCCATAAGAACATTCTTAGAAGTAAAAGATAAATAAGACGGGTTTAAGATAGACATTAAGTGATTTTAAGATAAGAGAATTCGTTTCAGAAAAGATTAAGATTTTGAAGGGGTAATTAACACACTTACTTTGTTCAAATCCATTAGATGTTGATTGATGAAAAATTTACTAATAAGATATTAATCGATGAAGACTCATTAACAAGATAGTAGTTGTTGAAAACTTACTAACAAGATATTGATTGGTGAAAACTTAATAATTGTTGTCACAGTAGAAGAAACCTACAAGTATTAACCACTAACCGGTTCCTTTAACCGAGTTGCCAATTTTGTTTTAGTATCAAGCAGTGAAGTTATATGTTTAAATGTACAAAGTTTACTTAGAAAATTACAGTAAGAATGTCCAATGAAATTTTTGTATAAACACAATACACAATCTCAGTAGAAAGTCAAGGACACACTTGTTATTGCATACAAATACACAAGGATATTTTCTCCCAGGACTTGTCTCCAAGCAGCAGGTCGCAGCAAACAAGAAGCCATCAAGTGTCGTCAACAAAGAACGAATTTATTTTTCCATAAAGAAAGATGATATCCACCTAGATAGAATAGGACAGAGGACTGAACCAATCATGTACTGTAAACTTTGGATAGTTACCATTATTTTTTGCTTCTACCATGCATTTATAACTTTGTGACTTAAGGGCTTATGTATGTTTAACTTTCAGTTTTTCTTATTTTTTGGTGATTTAGTTTTGTTTGCATTCAGTTTCACGTTTCTTAATGTGATTTACTCATATTTGAATTCAGTTTGATGATTCTTTTAATATTACTTAATCAAGTATTTGTTCATGTTCATATTCAGTTTTTTTTTATGTTTCTCTGAATGTTACTTACTCAAGAATTTATTCGTGCTTACATTCAATTTTTGATTGTTGCCCTTAACGTTACTTAATCAAGGATTTGCTCATGTTTACATTCACCTTTTGATGTTTTTTAAGTTAAAGTTTCAATATGATTTCCAAGAAGCATAAGTTAGGAGTCCTCTTGTAGGTTAATCATATTTTGCTTCAGCTTAGATAACGCTGTCGGAGTCAGCGAGGTAGCGGGCGACCGAGACTGTAATAGTGTGGCACAGTGTCGTTATTACAAAAGGCAATAACTTAATAATACTTAAGAAAAGGCACGAAACGGATAATAAGAGAAGAAAAAGATTTTCACAAGGAAAAGGAATACGATAATGATTTTTCTTAGCGAAGGGATTTTGTTACTCCAAACATTAGGCTTTTAGCATTAGACATCTTTTTTTCATCTCCCCCAAAAAGCCTCTGTCCGTACCAGCGATTAGTGACCAGCGATATCGCCCCAGGCATATTCGAGAAATTGGAAACTACTCTCATTAGCGCCTAATGGAACCTAATCGCCGTTTCCCCTTCGGGTGAACAGGTGTCATAGAGATGCCATCTGGCATACGTTAAAAAGGAATTCTATGACCCGTTGTTCAAAGGGAGGGGAGTGCCGAACTCTTAAGTGCTCCACCCTCCCAAATATAGGCTCTAGTATCGACGAATCAAAAGCCATGAGTGTTGGTCATAAGACAGCCCAAAAGGGGTATCAACGAATGACCTATGAGGTTACCAAGGCATACGCCCCTAAGAAGCCAGGACATGAAGAAGGAGGCGTATACAAATTCAAAGCCTAACGAATTACTGTAGAAGACCTGACAGGAAGGCGGTCTCGTATGAAGTTAGTAGCCACTAAGAGACAAAAGGTCTTTCAGAAAATGCCACACCCAGTCAGAAATCCAAAATCCAAAGGCGGTGCTAAGGAGATTTCAACTGAAACAAAAAGGCGAGACAGAGAGAGAGCAGGGAGAAAAAGGGAAGCAGAGAAAAAAGGGGAACAGAGAAGCCAAGAGAGAGAACAACCGGGGAGCCTGAGGGGAATGCAGTGGCATGGCCGTGAAACAGAGAAGGACAGAAGAATCCCCAGAAGAAGAACAGGTGCAAAAGTGTGGTGTGCGAAGCAATCAAAGACAGTGAAAGTGACAATCAATACTCAGTAAATTTCCCTCGTGCCTATAGACTTCGTAATTGCAACAAGTGCCAATTAAGTTTTATCAGTCCAAGAGCCCAGTAACTCAGAAGGTGGAAAACATGTGTAAGAACCCCTAACGAAGAATAAACTTAATGCAAAGAAACATATCAATTAATTTCTCATCCTACAGAACCCCTTTACCTAATTCCCAAAGTACAGCCTCCACGGCACACGTTACCTTAGATCTGTGCAAAGAAAGTAAGTACCGTCACAAATGTTTAATATGACTTTGAAATGATATTAATAATATAACCTCATCGATTAATACAGTAAATAGGTTAGTAATTTTAGGTATTTTTTGATTTAGGAAGTATTTAAGGTATACATTTGGGGTAGCATTTTGGGTACTTATTGGCGGCGGCCTAGACTACGGCAGTTGCGGTTTTTCTTTACAGTATTACCCACTGAACAGAATTTTAAGTAATATTTATTTGGACGACTGTTAATTAACCCGCCAGAGGCCAGTAACTAAAAAAACCACGATCGTAAGTGAAATTTTACATTGGACGCCCCCCAACCAATTTCCCTAGTGGATGTCACATCCGCGTTACGTCCTTGCAAGGGTTCCGTGCGGACTGCTTCTGTAGAACTACCACATTTGGTATCTGAACTTTGAAGATAGGCAGTTGAGCCTATAAGCATTTTTAGTGTGGTTCTAACTAGGGGAAACACCAGCGACTACCAACCCTTATCACGGTGGACAGGTCTTATTCACTCGATATTTAATTGGTGAAACAAGAATACAATTACAACTACAAGCATACCATCCAAAAGAATGAAGTTTTGTCAACATAATGTGATATATGAAACCCCGCCCATACGAACTAAAATAAGCATGTGACGCTCTTCGTAAAATATGTTTTCAAGGCAGTTTTGAAATCCAATATGGCGGCTACCGTGTGGATGTACAGGTTCTGATCAAGTATGATCACCATCTTTCCCAGCACTCATTTGAACAATGTTAGCGTATATATGTAACGTTTATTGATCTACTCAAGATTGCAGTTGTAATCAGCACAATAAAACAACATTTTGTTGCCTATATTACTGAAAGTATGAAACTTTTTATTCCCGGGGTCATGGTTTGAAACTGAATTCATTTTTACCTTGTAATCGGTGGTTTTTATCCTTACTGCCATCACAACTGAAACTCCACAGTGCTTATTTGATTGTTATTATACACTTTGGTCTCAATTCACTCCACATTGCACTTTAAACAAGTTGCTGTTCCTGGTTCCTAAGCGCGCCCCACAAACAGTTACGAACAGCAGACGACGAAACTGCAAAGTTTTATTCCCTAAATTGTTTACTTTACTCATTATTTAGTTCAACTTTACTTTATTTAAAAATGTTATTTAATTCATGTATTTTATCCTTTTTTTTGCAACCAATTTACCCCAAAAAATTACAGATAGTTCTAAAGTATACCAATCCAATGTTTCTAACCTTGTCGTACCTCTGGCCTGCCCGAAAACCAATTAGAGGAACCACTACGGTAGTGGGATAATATATTTATTTTTTTTGCTGTTTTGTTTTTGCTAGCACTTTTTCATTGATTTAAGTCTATTTTAGTATCTTTTGATTTCTTTAATAACTGTATGCCAGAAATAAATGTAACCTTTAATGTCTGCATGCTAGAATGGCAAAATCATCGTTGCACATTAGTGGAGGCTTCACACATACGCCGATTCATTATTACAAACTGTTCCATGAATTCTAGTTGTCCTAGTAATGCAATAATGATAAATTTGCTTTTTTAATATTTATGTATATTACTTCCAATACATACCCTAATTTCACCAATTTCAACGTTTTGTGTGTAGTCTTATACCCAGTTTGGAGGGTGAAACACATACCGAATGCAAGAGAGAGAGAGAGGCGAAGCAACGAAGAAGGACAGGGGTGGTGTGGAGGGGGGGGAGGGCGACGGTAGGAGGACCTTTTTATGCGTGTTCATATCCATTTCTGCATAATGGAGTTTTTGTCTCTTGGTACAAGGACAAGTGTCATTATTCTTTACGATTAGTGATTCACGATACCCTAATAAATTACGGCACTGGGTGTAATGCACTATAGCAAAATCTTGTTCTGATACGAGTGTTCGTTACAGAAATAGGTATTGCCCAAAAACATGCTTGCACTGTCTCTGAAACCCATAGTAGGTATGCTGCTTAGTTGTCAATCAAGTTTTTTGTAAAAAAAGTATTTTTTACAAGCTAGCTATTGAATAAATTTGTATTTTTCTCAATCAAACAAACGCGCCCCTCAATGCTAACTTTCCTCTTTTAACAACTTTCTGATCATTGCAAATTCAGCCCCATAATTTTTCTTATGGTGTGAAAACAAGAGGCCCAGGGACCGAAAACAATTGCGTTTACACTACGGCGATAATCCAGCAGTAAAAAAATCATAAATCCAAAAAGTAAATAATAAAGATATATATGTATGTGCACTAACAATTATAACAATTACATGAATAGCTGATAAATCTGCATGAATAACTGGTAAACTGTTCTGCAAGAAAGTTGAGTAAGCAATTATTTACAATAGGTACAAAAGCCAAGATGTCGTGACATCATAATACGGGCTTAAACGAACGTTCTAATTCCAAAAATAATTAATTACTTAAATTTGAGTCAGAATCGAGTTACTTTTTCAATAACGAATATTTTCAAATTAATCATCATATATAGGGTAAAAAACCGCATGGTACAGGGGTGGACCATGTACGATCAATGTGTACATCCCCAAGAAAAGTACATTATAACGCGTCCTGACACCGAAGTAGAGGTCTTTAGCTCCGTTTCTCACCAACAAGAAGTCGCGTCTGATGCCCATCTCCGATGTCAGGACCGCGTTATAACTGTACTTTTATTTGGGGTTGTACCCACATTGATCGTACATGGTCCACCCTGTACCATGCAGTTTTTTACCCTATGTAAAATATTGATGTTTTTACTATTTATTTAAAAAAATTATCCAAGTGGGCACGCTTCGCTGTCGTCTTCTACCAAAACAGTTGTTTACTAACAAAACGGGCTGGTAAGTTTTCCGTGTTCCGATTGTTGCATGAAAGTGCCCCAGCGTCTGTGGGTACAAGTGGTGTGCGGATTTATCACAGGAAATGGGAAGTTTATTGACACAAGCGACTCCGTAAACATCGACATGGCGTCAATCTTCTTAAATAATTCGAGTTGTAAGTAAAAATGTTGAAAGTGTTTTGGTGAGATTTGGACTGGCGTGTACACCTCTTTCACTACCCTCTGTTTAAATCTTAAAATTTGGCCTTAATTTCTAACTTTGGAGAAATACTTATTTCGAAAGGAGAGTCGAGGTCTTTAGCTCCATTTCTCACCAACAAGTCGCGACTGATGCCCATCTCCCGGTGTCAGGACGCGTTATAATGTACTTTATTTGGTGTGGTACACATTGATCGTACATGGTCCACCCTGTACCATGCGGGTTTTGTTTTACCCTATTTGTTTGGGGTTTCAACTATTCACCGGGGTGCTAGTACACATACCTACGAACACGGGGGGAACACTGCATACTACAAATAGATACGCTAATTTCAATTATTTTCCCCGATTTTGTACAAAGTCTTCTAGCCCAGTTTGGAGGGTAAACACATAATCAATTGGCAACACTGATAAAAAGAAGAAGAGCGCGAACAACGTTGTTCACAGCAAAAACTGTTAATATTTGAGTCAGGAATCCCATTTAATAATTTTTTTCGGAGTGCTTACACATTGCCGGGCCCTCCCGCCCGCCGACCGAAAATCGGCGGAAGAACACCAAATCCAATATGGCGGCGATATCAAAACAATAATAAAGAAACTAGTACCGAAAGTTATAGCGAAACAGTAAAGGGGGACCCCATTGGGAATCCGGGGTTTTTGGGTGGGGGGATGCAGATACGAGTGTCGTTGACCACCGAAAACTTTATATAAACGGTAATGGGGGAGTGTATTGGGAACTGGGTGTTTTTGGGTGGAGGGACGCACAGACGGTGGCTTGTGGGAGGGAAAAAAATGTTAAAAATTTTTAATACAGGGTAGGTTGAACCCCTTTAACTCTTGGGCAAAAACCCGCAAACTAGCCTACTACCGACCCAATGCTAGCCTACTACCGACCAAGTTGGGCCTGCAAACGTATTTTAAAATTGTTGACCCCTTACTCTGCAAAAACGCGATGTGGGCTATGCTAGCCTAACTGGCTTACCCAAATTTAAGGACTACGTACTTACATATTTTACTCTCCAAAACGGGAAACGATTTATGTGTGTGTTCAGTAAGCCGTGGCGGAACGGCGCGCTTTGCGCCTTATCCGCATAAAGATTCTTGGCAGGGCTCCACATGTTTCGGCAAGCGGTAATAATTGCACTGCGCGCGCTAACAGGAGGGTTATTACAGTGGGGGCCAAGACCAACATAACCGCGGACAATCCACCATCTGCAAGCGACTACATATCCCCCGACCAATCGATTTGTGTGTGTTGTCAGTAAGGCCGTGGTGGAATGGCGCTCGCGCCTTATCCGCATTTTTGGTAAATCTAAAGGAGAGCTCCGTCTCTTGTTTGCATTAGAATATATATTTTTCTGATGTATTTTTTATTGATTACGCTTAAACTGATCATTAATATTGGTGGCATCAAGCAATTACACCCTTGTTCCCACCTAACAATCTTGGGGAACCCCAGTGGGAACTGGGGTTTTTGGGTGGGTGGGGGGGAGCAGGAGAAAAGTGATTTCCAGGGCACTTACCTAACCAAACAAACCACCTAAACCTAACCTAGAGCGCCGTACCCCGAAAAAAATTTGAGCAGCGATCAGGCTAACAGAGACAATACTCCAGCATATTTTCACACGATAACCAAAAATCAAAATATATACAGGAAATAGCTTACCTTACAGTGGAGGATTAGACTTCAGCAGCAGCTTTCACAAAGGCCTGAAACCTTCGTATGGGGTCTTGAATGTGCAATTTGAAAATATGGCAACGGCTAAATATCAACAAAATGTTTTTTAAGCGGTCATATTTTGGGACTAAATTCTTGACATCTCTCCACCGTGTCTCTATCGTATTTGGTATGGGCACGAGTTTGTGGATCAACAAAATTGACACTGTGATTGACCTGTAAAGTTTGTAGCCCTCGTTTTTCAGGCAATCGTATACTTTCCAGCAATCGGAAATGATTGTTGTTCCTGGTTCGATGTACTGTTTAATGACAACAAGCAAAACCTCAGTGTTTCGTTGTTCAACAGGAACCATAAAGAACTCCCTAGTTTCCTACAAATTCCCCCAAATACCCACTGACCCTCTATAATTCTGCCCACATTATACTTTCTCTTCCAAATTTTGATTCGTCAATTTCCACTATTTTTACCCTCCCCTCCAATTTATGAGACTGCCTAAATACCCATTTACTATTACTTTCCTACAAATGAAGCCCAATCATTGATGGTGGGAATCGCTGAGATGAAGCTCAAAATTAGCAAACTTATAAGAAAAAACCAATCAGATACAAAAATAAAGCAAAAAATGAAATTTCATTATTAAAATGAAGTTTATTGTATAACTTACCGAACAATTATAGAGCCGTGATTTCCACGAGCGGCAGGATACTAAATTCAAATTTAGCGCGTCGGCGTCGCCAACACTGGTGGTGATGACGTCATCTCCCTCCACTCGCGGGTGAGAACCAGGTACAACTGCCCAGGTGAATCCAATTCTTTCTTGCCCGTCCGTCCACCTAAGGGGAGGAGGGTGGGTATAATCATAATTGTTCGGTAAGTATACAATAAAACTTCATTTTAATAATGAAAATTTCATTTTTATTGTAGTGTCTTACCGAACAATTATAGAGCTGATTACACATTTATGGGAAGGTGGGATTCAGTGGACCACTAGTATTTTTAAATGGTTACATTTATTGCAATACCAGTAAACACTCAAGGTGTCTGTTGTACCTTACCTTGTAAGAGAGCTACAGCAGACTGTTTACTGCCTCTGGTCGGGTGCTCTTCTTACTAATGTAGAGGAATTGGAATTTGACCAAAGTTAGCCTCTACAGGAGTGGAAATCCTTCCGTAGTTCAAGCGAGTCAAGGCTGACTGACGGAGGTATAGTAACAACAAGATTGCCCTTGCCCTGGGCTAAGACCAGAAATTCAATCATACAAAACATTTGTCACCAACACCAGATTTAAAAACACATATACCCAACCATTGTAAAATCTGACCTAACAGACTGGTGAGTATCCCAGGTACTCAGTACCCCCAGCTTCCCTTGAACTCGACAACCTATTCAAGGTGAAAGTTAGCATAGAGGTGACGACCCCTGTGCCGTTTCTCCCAAACACCATGCCAGAAAACCGCCACCGGACCTAACGTTTTACAATTCTCGAAAAAACCGTTTCTATCTCTTTGAGATTAATGACTCGCAAAAAAAAACCGAATTCGATCTCCAGAACGTGCTCTGAAGAATCGAAGCTAAAGATAATTCTTTCTGAATGCTAAAGAAGTTGCCACTGCTCTAACCTCGTGAGCTTTAACTCTCAGAACGGAAAGATTGTCGTTCTCGGACTGCGAGTGAGCTTTCCCTGATAAGCTCTCTAATAAAGAACGATATAGCATTCTTAGAAAGAGGACGAGAGGGATTTTGAACCGAGGTCCAGAGCTTAGAAGATTGTCCTCTAATACCCTTAGTGGCAAAACAGATACTGCTTAAATAGCCCTGACTGGACATAAGAGCCTTCCTCCTCCTCATGTCCAAACCAAATCAGATAAGTTCCTTACCCACAAAAACTCCTCGGCCAAGGATTAGAAGGATTCTCATTTTTGGCTAGAAAGGTCAAAGATACCGAAAATACAGCATTGCCTTGAGAGAAAACCGACTCTTTTGTCTATAGCGTGCAATTCGCTGACACGCTTAGCAGAAGCTAGTGCAATAAGAAAGAGTGCCTTCTTAGTCAAGTTCCTGAGTGAAGCCGACTTCAAAGGCTCAAACGGTGGCCCCTATGAGGAACTTAAGCACCACATCTAAGTTCCAAGCCACTGTATCTTGCGGGAGCTTAGTGGTTTCGAAAGACCTAATGAGGTCCGACAGATCTGAATTGGAGGAAATATCCAAACCTCGATGTCGAAAAAACCGAAAAGAGAGCATGGCTCTATATCCTCTTGATCGTTGAAGGAGCCAGTTTCTTAGAGTTCCTAAGAAATAGAAGAAAATCTGCTATTTCTGTTAAAGAGGTCGCAGAAGTAGAGACTTTAGCACTTCTACACCACTCTCTGAAGATTCTCCACTTCCCTTGATAGAGTTTGTTAGAAGACTCTCTCCTACAAACGAGCGATAGCTTCTGCAGCTCTTCTTGAAAATCCTTTCGCTCTGACAAGATTCTGGACAGTCTGAACCCTGTCAGAGCTAGAGCGGACAAGTTTTGGTGGAACCTCTTGAAGTGAGGTTGTTTTGAGAAGCCACTTCTCTGGAGGAAGAAGTCTGGGGAAGTCTACTAACAACTGGAGAAGGTCCGGGAACCACTCTTTCCTGGGCCAAAAGGGAGCGATTAACGATAGCGTTACATTGCTGTGCGACCATGAACTTGTTCAGCACCTCTCTTATTAGACCGAACGGAGGGAATGCATAAGCTTCCAGACCCGACCAATCCAACAGCATTGCGTCCACCGACCAAGCTAGAGGATCTGGGACTGGCGAACAAAAGAGAGGAAGACGTTGTTTCCTTGATGTCGCGAACAGGTCTATTGACGGTCGTTCCCCAAAGGCGCCAAAGTTTCTGACAAATCTGTTGTCCAAAGTCCACTCCAGAGGTAACACTTGCTGTTGACGACTTAACTCGTCCGCCAGGACGTTCATCTTTCCCGGAAACAAATCTCGGGACTAGCTGAACCTTCGCTTCGTTTGACCACAGGAGGAGATCCTTGGCTACTTCGTACAGAGAGAAAGACTGAGTCCCCCCCTGTTTCCGCACGTACGAGAGAGCCGTGGAGTTGTCGGAATGCACTGCCACTACTCGACCTTCTACTAAGCTCCGAAAACTGTCTGAGCCCCAAGAAAATTGCTAACAGTTCCTTACATTTATGTGGAACTTCTCTCTTCTCCGACCAAGCTCCTGAAGTCCGTGATTTCCCAGTAGGGCTCCCCAACCTGTGTTCGATGCGTCGGAAAAGAACTGTAGGTTCGGGAGGATGGGTCGTAAATCTAACCCTTCTTCCAACCTTGCTCGAGAGAGCCACCACCTTAGGTCCTCTTTTATTTGATCTGTGACAGGAAAGGTAATCGAGTCTGGTTGTGTCTTCCTGCACCAAGAGGCTCTCAGGAAAAACTGCAGAGGTTCATGTGCAGTCTTCCCAACGTCACAAATTTCTCCACTGACGTCAATTTGCCCAGGAGCCTCATCCACTGATTGGCAGAATTACCTTTTTGTCCAAGAACTCCTGAACTGCTCCAGAAGCCTTGAACCCTCTCGGGGACAGAAAAGCCCCGAAAAACTTGAGCATTCAGAATCATCCCCAAATAAAGGATGCTCTGAGATGGAACCAACTGGACTTCTGTTTGTTGACCAGAATCCTAACTTTCTGGCAAGATCCAGAGTTGTTCCAAGGTCCTTCATGCACCGACTCTCTGATTCGACCGGAGAAGCCAATCGTCCAGATAGAGGGAGATTCTTACTCCTAATATGTGCAGCCAGCTTCCTATCGGGGATAGAACCCTGGTGAAAACTTGAGGATGCGGTTTGCTAGTCCGAAGCAAAGCGCCCTTAACAAACTGAAAACCACCTTGCCTTCGAACATGAACCTCAGGTACTTCCGAGATTCGCGATGTATCGGAATGTGAAAAATAAGCGTCTTGCATGTCCAGAGAGACCATCCAATCCCCTGTCTGATGGACTCCAGAACCGACCGAGTGGTCTCCATATGAAATTTTGTTTTCTGGACATGCAAGTTCAGGGCGCTCACATCCAAAACCAGGCCTCCAGCCCCCTGATGACTTGGGAAACTACAAAAAGGCGATTGTAAAGCCTGGAGGAAAATCCCCTTCTATCTGTTCTATCGCTTCTTTGAGAACAAGCGCTTCCACTTCTGCGGCTAGCGCCAGAAATTTGTCTGAGCCCGGAGAGTATGCCTGGAATGGAATTGGCACAGGTGAGAGCGAGGGAGGTGAAACGAGAGGAATACGATAGCCGAATTCTTGAGTACTTGCACTACCCAGGCTTTCTGGCTCCTCTGTTTTCCCATTCCTCCCAAACAGCGCCAGCCTGGCTCCCACTGGTGCATGAAGAACCGAGCTTTTTCATTTGGAAGGTTTGTTGAACCTTGGCCGACCGCCTTAGACTGAGGTCGCAAATTCGACTTCGAACCGAAAGAAGCGCTTGGGTTTTCTCCCTCGAAAAGGCGCTTGGGTCAGAGGAGAAACCGAAGGAACAGTCTCCACAGGAGCTTTAGGTCTCTTAGTAGACTGTGCCAGTAAATCCGAAGTAGATTTCTTATCTAGCGCAGACGAAATTGACAACACTACATCGTCTGGAAAGAGGTTATCTTTCACAAAAGGAGCAAACAAGAGAGCAGACTTCTGTTGGGACGTAACCCTTTTAGAAGCAAAGGAGCACCAAAGTTGCCTTTTCTTAAGTGTACCAAAGGCGATGAGTGAAGCTAACTCATCACATCCATCCCTAAGGATTGTCCGCACAGGACAGAACACCAATCCAATCCCCTCCGCTAACTCCTGAGAAAGAGAAGGACAGTCTTCGATCTTGGCCGCTAAAGCGCCAATAGTCCAATCAAGGAAGCTAAAGACTTCCAAAAGTTTTAAATTGATTCTTTACAACGTGGTCCAACTCAGGCGCTGTATAAAGAAAACTTTCGCTGCGGCGAAAGCAGATTCTTCTAGAGGAGTCGATTAAACTGGAGAAGTCTCCCTGGGAGGAGGCAGAAACTCCCAGAGAAGGAGCTTCCCCAGTTACATAAAACCTATACCTCTTACGAAGCAACTTAGAGGGAGGGTAAGCAAAAAGAGCCTTCCCTAAGTCTCTTTTCATAGACATCCATTTCTCCGTCTCTTTCAACGAATGTCTAACGCGTTTTAGATAGAACAAGTTTTGGGAGGAGAGGGTCTGAAGTTTTCCTCCTCATCAAAAAAGTCGAAGTTGGGGAGCGCGGGGCCGCTTTGTCCTCAAAATAATCTGGATAAGATACCAGAAGAAATCTAAGGAGACGTGAATAACACGAGAGGTGGATGTGAATCCTCCTCCTCTACTTCTTCTTCATTCTCCGATACCGCCGAAGAAGTAGACGGAACTACAACCGGATCTGAAGGTTCGAACCACCCTTGGACTCATTCATCCAGTTGGTTAACATCTCTAACTGCTTGCGCAAAGCGCCAGAGACGAATCAAAAACAGTAACGTAGGCTTGGAAGAGCCTAAATGTTCAGCAGGAGGCGGAAAAAAAAAACTACTTGCGCCTCGCTCGGAGCCGCCGAAATTCGAGGCGAAACAGGCGCATCAGGCGTAACAGACGAAAAAGCGCCTAAAGAAACACCCTTAGAACTGCTAGCTACAGCGCTAAAACCACAATCTCTACTAGTAGATGGAGCCGAAAAAGGCACAGATTGAGGCGACGAACGAGCCGCTAATGGTCGCGGCGCAACCCTACTCTCAGTCTCCTTATACCGCTTGACTGGAGGAGGCGAAGAATCGGCGCCTGAACGCCTCTTTAGGGACGCGAAAACGGGCGAATCTCGCCAAGAGCGCCGCGCGACCGGAGACGAATCGCTTGAATCATTCGAGGCCGTCCTGACCGCAACACCTTTCCAACGCTTAACCGAGCCCTGTTGAGGCGCAACAGGCTCAACAAGAGAGGCGCCTGTCTGTGGGCAAATCCGATCGACTCCCTTGGACTTCCGGTATGTCTTCTCCCCGGTGCGGGGGAGCTGGACAGTGACCTTTGTCTAGGAGACGTGTCAGGACAGACAGACGCACCCTCAACTACACTTCTTACCTGAAGCCGCTTTCTCCAAAAAACGTCTTAATGAATTACCAAGTTGCAAAACCGTATTCGCTAGTACCGAAAATTTCTGATCTAGCCTCGATTCCAGACTGGCAATGGTGTCGGAAGAAACTACACGGAAGCCGGAGAAGCCGGGATTAGTAGGAGGAATAGGAGGTGTAGTTAAAGGAGACATAACAATTTGAGGAGAAACAGAAGGAACAGAAGCATCGCAAGACGAAGCGGAGCTAAGTCTACTTTCCCTAAGCGCTGCTTTTCTAATTCTGTCTTTAGCTAATTTCTCCGAGTATGAACTAAAAAACTTTCCATTGAGAATCAGTCCAATCACTACACTCGTTACATGTTCGATCTGCTGAACAAAACCTGTCCCTACACTAACACATTTAGTGTGAGAATCATATTCTAACTTGGATAATCTAGTTTTACATCCTGAGATGCAAAACCTAACTCCCGACGGACTAGAATCCGACATGGCAACGCCTAAAATAAAAAGCAAAATAACAACACACGCCAAAAAAGAGTACTTCACCCAATTCCGAAGATCAATTTCACAAGAAAAAAGCGAAGCAAAGTCATCCAACCGCACCGACCACCGATGTTCACCGGACGCGGCAGGAAAAGAATTGGATTCACCTGGGCAGTTGTACCTGGTTCTCCCGCGAGTGGAGGGAGATGACGTCATCACCACCAGTGTTGGCGACGCCGGACGCGCTAAATTTGTGAATTTAGTATCCTGCCGCTCGTGGAAATCACGGCTCTATAATTGTTCGGTAAGACACTACAATAAAATGTTAAATTAGTTTCAATATCCACGTCCGGAGACTTGGAGACCATGTGTTTTTAAATATTGAGACAAAAAAATTACACTTTTTTCTCTTTTTTTTTTTGGACACTACATAGGTTTTATAGCACCGAAAGGCTTTCTTGTTCAAGTCAAGACGGCACTTTTCCTTACACGTCGGGCAAATGTGTTCACTCTTGATTAATCCGTGATTTTGGGCAAAAGTTACGAGCCTTTCTATTTGCCCATAATAAATAGTTTGTGAAATCTCTATAATTCATGTAGCAATTTTCACACACTGTGGGGAAAACTTTCCTGGGCAAACAAAATCGGAGTCCTGCTAATTCGGCCATGGCGCTAGTGCAAGTAACGCTTAATTGGAGAAAAATGATATTGTTAAACTACAATAAAGTTTTGTACATACTTACCTGGCAGATATATACTTAGCTATAGTCTCCGACGTTCCCGACAGAATTTCAAATCTCGCGGCACACGCGACAGGATAGGTCAGGTGGTCTAACTTACCCGCCGCTGGGTGGCGGATGTACGAACCACTCCCGTAAGCTTGTCAGATTTTTCTCTTCCACCTGTCTCCTGAGGGGAGGCTGGGTGGGCCATTAATCGTATATATCTGCCAGGTAAGTATGTACAAAACTTTATTGTAGTTTAACAACTATCATTTTTGTACATGAACTTCCCTGACAGATATACTTAGCTGATTGGCACCCTTGGTGGAGGGTAAGAGACAGCTCAATAATACAGGTAAGACGGGAAACAACTAATGTTGTAGGATATAAAAACCTTGGTTCTCACCTTTTCAGGATGAAGACTTCATAGATACTATCTCTGAGTCTGCATTGCCTGGAGAGCTACAGCTAGGACGTGACCTGATGCTGAAAGACTCTCGATCTACCACTGGGATATGTGATCCCCTATTGTGGTAGAATCCAAGTCGGATGCTGTTAGAGGGACCATGTCCGCTTACCTAAACAGATCCTTACCACTACCTCTGCAAGGAGCCAAAACCCACCAGACCACCTAACCAAATACAAAGGGTTAAATATTACGACAAAAAGAGGTGCCTCCTGCAACCTCTTTCAGACAACCAAAAAACAACAATATAAAATATAGGGTAACATATAAAAAATTTACACAGGATAAGTTTCAGCTCCCCTGCCCCAGCACCGAATACCGCCGATACGAAAGGACCCAAGGCGAAGCATTTATCATATGTGATTTTTACATCACGTAGGTAGTGGTTTGCGGAAAAACCGATTGGCATCTCCAAAAAGTCGCCTCCATCAAGTTCCGCACAGACATATTTTTTCTGAATGCAAGCGAAGTTGCGATGGCTCTCACCTCGTGAGCTTTCACTTTCAGTAGTCTAAAATGATCTTCCTTACAGGCAACATGTGCCTCTGTAATAAGGCTTCTCAGAAAAAAGGAAAGAGCATTCTTCGACATGGGCCGAGTGGGGTCCTTTACGGAGCACCAAAGCACCTCTTGATTAGCCTTAAGTTGTTCCTTCCTCTTAAGGAAATACTTCATAATTCTCCATAGGGCAAAGAGTTCTTTCAGGCTCTTCCCCTACTAGAAAAGATAAACTACGAACTTCAAAGCTCCTGGGCCAAGGACGTGATGGGTTTTCATTCTTTGCCAGGAAAACTTGGAAGAAACGAACACATAGTAGCTCTTCCCTTAAACCCTACTTGCCCTCAATAGCTGGAGCTCACTCACTCTTCTTAGCTGTAGCTAGGGCCAAAAGGAAGATAGCCTTCATTCGTCAAATCCTTGAAAGAGGCTAAGCCAGGAGGTTCGAATCTAGACGATCCAAGGAATTGTAGGACTACGTCTAGATTCCAGTTCGGTACTACATGAGGACGCTTAATGGTTTTCAAATGATCTAATAAGATCATGCAGGTCCTTATCATCGGATATATTTAAGCCTCTATGCCGAAATAACCGCCGCCAACATACTGCGGTATCCCTTAATAGTTGACACAACCAGATGACATTCTTCTTTGAGGAAAATAAGGAAATCCGCAATTTGGGGTCACAGAGGTACTGGAAGTGGAAATGGTTCTTCCTCTTGCACCAACGTCTGAAGACATCCCCACTTTGACTGGTATACGCAAGGTGGAAGGTCTCCTCGCTCTTGCGATTGCTTTAGCAGCTGTCGCTGAAAAGCCTTTTCGCTCTGACCAAAACTTTGGACAGTCTGAAACCAGTCAGACTGAGCGAGAGGAGATTTTGTGGTACCTGGTCGAAGTGGGGTTGTCTGAGTAGATCGCTCCTTAGCGGGAGAGCGATCTTGGAAGGTCCACCAACCATTCCAGTACCTCTGTGAACCATTCTTGGGCCGGCCAAAAGGGAGCGATTAAGGTCATTCTCGTTGAATCGGACTCTACGAACTTCTTGATGGTTAGCCCAGGATCTTGAAGGGGGGAAAACGCGTAGACGTCGAGTCCGTTCCAGTCTAGAAGAAGAGCATCTATTGCTACTGCCTCTGGATCCGATATCGGAGAGCAGTAAGGATCCAGCCTCTTGTTCTTTGACGTGGCAAAGAGGTCTATGTGTGGCCTGCCCCATAACTTCCACAGGCTCTGGCATACATCCAGATGAAGGGTCCACTCTGTGGGAAGGACCTGATCTTTCCTGCTGAGGAGATCTGCTCTTACATTCCTTTCTCCCTGCACGAACTGGTGAGAAGCTTGATTCCTCTTTCTTCTGCCCACAGAAGAAGGTCTCTTGCTGTCTCGTACAGGGAGAAGGAATGCGTCCCCCCCTGTTTCCTGATGTATGCCAGAGCTGTAGTGTTGTCCGCGTTGACCTGCACTACCGATCTTCTGACTTTGGGCTCGAAAGCCTTCAGAGCCAACCACACAGCCATCAACTCCTTTCTGTTGATGTGCCAGGCTACCTGGTCCCCACCCAGGTACCTGACACTTCGTTGGTTCCCAGAGTTGCACCCCACCCCATGTCCGACGCGTCGGAGAACAACACCAGGTTGGGGGTCTGTGATTGAAGAGACAGTCCCTTCGCAAAGAGGTTGGGATCTGTCCACCATAAGAGATGTCTCTTGATGTCCTGGATAACGACAGGGAGAACGTCAAATCCTGAGAACGACGACTCCCAATTCCGATGAAGAAAGAATTGGAAGCGGTCTCAGGTGCAACCTTCCTAGGGAAACGAATTGCTCCAGAGAGGAGTGTGTCCCCAGCAGACTCATCCACTCCCTCACTGTGCATACTTCTTTCCTAAGAAGGTTGTTACTCTCTCGAATCCTCGGGCTATCCTTTCCTGCGAGGGAAAAGCCCGAAAACTCAGAGAGTTCATCTGTATCCCGAGATACACACACTCTTGCTCGGGAATTAGTGATGACTTCTTGAAATTGACGAGAAGTCCCAAAGCCTTCGTCAATTCTAAAGTTACTTGTAAGTCCTTCAAACAACGATCTTCTGAAATGGCCCTTATTAGCCAATCGTCGAGGTACATGGATATCCTCACCCCTTTCAAATGAAGCCATTGAGCCACATTCCTCAAAATCCCCTCCCCCCGTGAACACTTGAGGGGCCGTCGATGAGGCCGAAACACAGAGCCCACTGAACTGAAAAATTTTCCCCCCACCCCATCATGAATCTGAGAAACTTCCTCGAGGAAGGATGGATCGGTACGTGGAAGTAAGCGTCCTGTAAATCCAAGGAAACCATCCAGTCCCCTGGACGAAGCGCTGCCAGCACTGATGAAGGCGTTTCCATCGTGAACTTCTTCTTTTCTACGAAGAAGTTCAGGGCGCTTACATCCAACCACCGGTCTCCTATCCCCTGAGGACTTCGGAACTAGGAAAAGGCGTTGTAGAAGCCCGATGAATGATGGTCTGTCACTAGTTCGATAGCCCCCTTCTGCCAGCATCTGATCTACTGCTAGATGGAGGAGCTTGATTCATGATGGGGTCTCTGTACCTGGCCGTCAGTTCCCTTGGGATGGTCGTCAAGGGAGGTCTTTCGACGAAAGGGATGAGGTAACCTCTCTCAAAATAGAAAGGGTCCAAGGATCCGCCCCTTTTTGGGCCCAGACTTCTGCAAACTCTAAGAGTCTGGCGCCCACCGTTGTTTGAAGGACTTGCAAGTTATTTTGGGGGGCTTTAACAGACTTGGCGAAAGTCTTACCCCTTCTTGAAGGTCTACGACCTCTAAACGTAGAGGTTCTTGATGAAGATGCCCTCGAAAGGGTTCTCGAACACTTGCCTTTTCCTTCTTAGCCTTGGTAGGGAAAGAAGGGCGAGGTTTTCTTGCGACTGTGCCAAAAGGTCCCTGGGTGGCTTTGGCCGAAAGTGACCTCGAAATGTCCTGCACTCGATTGTTTCGGGAACAAAAAACTGAGTAGACAGAGGAGCAAACAGCAAAGAAGACCTCTGAGCATGGGAGACCGACTTCGTTAAGAAGGGAACAGTAAACCGACCTCTTCTTCACGATTGCCGGCCCCATAAAGGGAGGCGATTTCACTCGCTCCGTCTCTTACTGACTTGTCCATACAAGACAAAACACATAAGATCATCTGGTGAAAATTGACTCTGGCACTTCAATTTTCTTGGCTTAGAAACTCCCAACGACCAATCAAGGAAGTTAAAGACTTCTAGCACTCTAAACATACCTTTGAGCAAATGATCCAATTCGTTCATTGCCCAAGTCGTCTTAGCAGAGTTAAGGGCAGTTCTACCTTGTCGAATCTACCAGTGCCGAAAAATCCGAAAATCAGCCGAAGACGGTAGACCCAACTCTAAGGGTCTCTCCTGTTTCGTACCAGAAACCAGCGCGTCCTGATAACTTCGAAGGAGGAAAGCGAACATCGTTTTCCCCGCTTCTTCTTTGGAAGCCATCCAGGAACCAAAACTCCTCAGTGCCTTCTTCATAGAAAGAGTTTGGCTTCATCCTCACACAAGAAGAACTCTTCGCTGTCCTTCGCCGTTGAAAAAAGTGAGTGAGGAGAAGGAGGAGCCGTAGGCGTAAGGGAATCCCCAAAAACTTGTAAAAGTAGCTCTGTAAGCTTCTTGTAAGAAGAGACAGCAGCAGAAGTGTTCGGTTCCTCATCCGAACCTTCTAGGACGTCTTGTCGAGGTGAGCGCGGAAGATCCTTAGGTGACGAAGGGATCCTAGCAGGAGTTGAGCGAGAGGTGGAGAACGCCCTCTCTTAGAAGAGTTCACATCATGGAGAACGATGAGAAGATCTGGGAAGTCTACGATGAGACTCCCTCTTCGAGGTATAAGGAATCTCAGCCGAAGGAGAGGTAGGGCTCCTACTCCGAGAATTCTCGGAAACATCCGCAGGGCGCTTACGAGGAGGCGAGCGCCTACTATACTCTATGCACCTATCCTGAGGCGAGCGGCTGCCAGGAGAAGAGCGCCTATCGAGAGCAGAGCGCTTGCGCGGCTCTCCATACCTGTCCAGTTGCGTACGATCAACGGAAGTTCGACTGGAAGGCGAAATGCGCCTACTAGGAGAAGGCTGCTTGCGAGACTCTTGACGTCTAACAAGAGGGTAACATTCAGGAGAAGGGCGCTTCAAAACTAACGAGCGCCTACTTGGAGAAGGGCGCTTCCGGGATTCCTGGTGCCTACCAAAGAGACAAACGGTCAGGAGAAGTGCGCCTAGAAGCGGGAGAGCGCCTACACGGAGAAGGGCGCTTGAAAGACTCTTGTTGTCTGCCCTTAGGAGAATAATCAGGAGTATGACGCCTTAAAAGAGACGAGCGCCTACTAGGAGAAAGCTATGTGCAGTAGGCTCTTGGCGCCTACCTTGCGGGGAGCGGCTAACAGTTATGCCGTCTATCATGCACAGACTCCTACCAGATCTAGATGCCTGTCAGGAGAGAAGTCACGATCCGATACCTCGAGGAGAGTGACATCTGGAAGAAGAACGCCTACTTGTATAAGGGAGCCTTCTATAATCTTGAGGCTGCTGAGGAGAAGTCTCACCCGCGAGGGAGTTGAAGAAATCGCGTGTATGAGCAGGTGCAGTGCGCTTACCGGAAGCGGGAATCCAATCTGGAGAAAAAACTTCTTTCTCCATAGAGCGTCCTACCGATGTTTGGCGCCTTGAAATTGAAAGAGAGGGCCAGGCGAGCGAGGGCGCTCACGCGAGTGAGGGCGCTCCCGCGAGCGAGGGCGCTCAGCGAGCCCCCACCTTCATACGAAACCTCCCCATATGAAGGAGAAACGATGCCTCTGAAGAGCGGCGCCTAGATCTCTTGATCGGAAGAGAAACGTCCTTCTTCCTACGTGATCTAACTGCTAGAGAGTCTGCTAGCGCCGTGATCTGAGCTTGAAGTCCGCGAGTACTCTCCAGTAGGGAATAAGCTTCTAAGTTTCTTCCTCGGAAGCAGGCGCCGAGCGCGGAGCGCGAGAAGAAGAACGATCACAGGATTTCTTGTGTTTCTTCGCCTCCACCGACATTCTTCCGGGAGAAAACTTTCCGGACTAGAAGCCAAAGGACTGCAGGGAGCCTTCCAAGCCCTCTTCAGCGGGCGCGACGCATCCGGGGAGTTCCAACCTCTCTTCGGAGAGGGAGAGACGACGAAGAGGAGAAGCATTGGGCGTAGGAGCTCCTTCTTGTAGCGATCCGAGGCAGCCTGGGAGCGTACTTCAGGATCTGCCGAGGGACGCCTGACCGGTGGGGGCTTCTCCCCTAGCCCTCCTGCGGCTTTTCGACTTTCCTACTCCACTGGAACTGGGAGTTTCTGGAAGAGGTCTAGGCCTAGAGGCACTAAGGAGCCGGTCAGACGCCACCCCTCCACAACACTGGGGACACTGCACTGATCACTAACACTCTCCTTACCTTCCAACTGACGAATAATCTTCTGATCCACAGAACGATTCTTGGCTTTCAGAGCTGCCGCCTCCGAAGGCGAATCTCCGGCTTCGGTGCGGGGAGCCGGGGCTGCAACTTGGGAAGAAGGTTCTAATTCTACGTTAGTACTATTAGGATCCACATCCAACTCACTCATTCTAGATCTGCTAGAACTTCTAGAGGAAGCCTTACGCACTCTATCACGTTCCAAACTTCCTAACATAAGAGAGAGCCTTATATTCTTCTTCATTCAATCCCTTACTTACATTCAATACAAGGGTTAGCAAACGCACAATCATTCCCCCTGCATTTCATGCAAACCGTGTGGGGTCTACCGAAGCTTTCGGCAACCTCACCTTACATCCTTCATTCACGCAAACCCTAAACAACACCGAAGTTTAACTACCGATTCTAGATCAGACATCGTTAAAGAAAATCAAACTCAAAATCAAACCGGTCCACAATCAGCGTATGCCAAGCCAAACAAAGCGAATACGTCACCAAAAGAAGTCCAAATTAACTCCAGGCAAGCGAGAATCGAAAAACTATCGAGAGGAACCGACAACAGTTGTTATCGTTCCCGCGACAGAGAAAAATCTGACAAGCTTACGGGAGTGGTTCGTACATCCGCCACCCAGCGGCGGGGTAAGGTAGACCACCTGACCTACCTGTCGCGTGTGCCGCGAGATTTTGAAATTCTGTCGGGAACGTCGGAGACTATAGCTAAGTATATATCTGTCAGGGAAGTTCATGTACAAAATAGGTTTATTTGCCGAAAAAATTAACGACTTGGTAACATTAAATATTGTCATTGGCTGAAACACTGTGCTTTCTTTTGTTTCAAAGAAAACTGAAACGTGCTTATTTACGATTGGATATTGTCTATAATTATGTCACTTTTTTGGGTGGAGTGTTCGTGACGTCATCGGAAGGTGTGGTTTCCCCATGACAATTTGAGACTGCGCAGCACACAAACGAACACGAACAGGAGCTCATTAACATAGGTGATACGGACAAAGACAACAACATGAAGGACTCTGTTTTTTCTGTAAGTACAAATCTTTAAGTTGTGTTTTCTACACCGATAGGACTTACCGCCACTAATTTCCTTCTTCCTTAGAACATACTTAGTATCTTCTTTCAAGGTATAAACACATTTATATTAAAAATCGGCCGGAGCTCTTATTAAGATTAACCGCATTTTTAAAGATTCTTGGCAGGCTCGACATGTTTCGGCAAGCGGTAATATTGCGCTGCGCGCGCTAACCACAGGATTTGCAGTGGGCCAACCTACCTAACCGCGTGGCTGGCCAGTCTAACCGCGGACAATCCACATTTTAAAGTACCATTAAACTACCCTGGATACATTATTGCACTTACTTTACAATTGAAAATCTTCCATGTCAGAGTCGGAGAATTCTGGTTGGGCGATTCTGGGCTTTTGACTAGCATAGGCATTTCGGTAGAAACACCGCAGTCACGGGTTTGTTTGAGGTTGAGGAGTAGTGCGGGACAAAGGACTGATTTTCGTCGGTGTTGACTCTGCTTTCTTTAATGGATAAGTGCGTTTAATGAGTTCGAGGATGTTTTGAACGGGCAACCATGTTTTTGTTAAAGTAACGTTTTTAATGCAGTACATTGAGAAATAAGAAGGGTACAGTGTTCTCACCGTACCACTCCGCGGCAAAAAAGTTTCTTTTTAAAACCCGCCATGTAGATTCGATAGTGTGTGTATGTTTTTGTCGGTTGGATCGACAACGTGTAAAGAGTGAGTGATATTTAAGTGTTCATGAAAGTGCTTGACTTAGTGTAGTTTATGATTTCCAACAGTCTGAAATAATGATTGAATCTGGATGAATATTTTCAATGAGGATGGGAAGCAGGGTTTCGGCCGATCGGTCCTGAACGATTTGGAAAAACGTCCTTTTGCCTTGTGGTCTACTCCACCTAAACCCAACAACCATCAACACGCCGACCTTTGTTGAATTTACGTTTGCCAAACTTTGACTCGTCAATTTCAACAATGTGGCCGGGGTCCAACCCCGATTTTCCGATTGTCCTGGACCAAAATGTCGATACAGACTTCCTGGCAGAAATTATACCAGTCCACCATGGTGTTCGGTGAACCGATATGGAGAGTCATTTCATAAAGGCCTGTGGTACGCTCGTGGATTCCAGCCATAAATTAATTGGAGGATTGTGCCGAAATCCAGGTGTGAGCGGGAGAAGAAAGAGCCGTTCCGTATCGTTCTTTACGACACGTGCGGAAGCTGCAGCGCCACAGGAAACTGTCTTCCTCTTTAACAAGGCTCACGGTCCCCACTTTACACTTGTCACAAGTTCCACTGAAATCGCCCAACAGTCCGCTTTTGTAAAGATATGTACGTAGTACATTCAATACGTCTTGGCATAAAAGTTATATAGCACACCAAAAGTAGCCGGACTTTCACTCAAAAAAGCAGCGAGGGACTGGGTGTGATGCTACGGATGCGCCATGTTGACTGCTTTGAAAACTCGCGGGGTTGGCCCAGGTGATAAAGGCCATGCTGGGTCGCCGGGACTACTTAGGGCGGCGGTTGGTTTGGGATGGGTTGTGTGCGGCCCGGGAAATTGGTAATTGGCTCCCAAAACTGTAGGTAAATACTGACGGAATAGGCCTACAGTGTCACCCATGTGAATAAAGTGCGGTATCGTAACTGAATTCGCAGAAGCAAAGACAATGGGGGCTTGGTGAGGTTTTAAGAGGATACAATTTTGAAAATTTGCGGCGCGGAGGAGCCGCCATGTTTGTTGGGATGGCGTGCGGTCCGGTAAATAATTACGGAATAGGTAAATAATTACGGAATACGCATACATCGGCACATAGGTATGTTAATAAAAAGAAGTATCCTAACGGGAATGACAGTAGCGTAAGCAATGGGGGGCTGGGCGGGGTGTTATAGGAGACATGTTGCCTTTTTTTAATGTTCGCGCCATGTTTCGAGGGTTTAGGTCGTGAGAGGTCGGGGTCGTAGGGACTAGGCTAGTTACCGTGGCGGATGGATTTGGGTGTCGTGTGGCCCAGTTAAACCATAAACTACCCAATTTTTCAACAACGAATATTTAGGGTAAAATATCAACAGCAGCAGGCCACCTACAATCAACGCTAGCCACCCTCCGAAAAAGTACATTATAACGCGTCCTGACACCGGAGATGGGCATCAGTCGCGACTTCTTGTTGGTGAAAAACTGAGCTAAAGACCTCTACTCTCCTTTCGAAGTAAGTATTTCTCCAAAGTTAGAAATTAAGGCCAAATTTAAGATTTAAACAGAGGGTACTGAAAAGGGTGGCTACGGCAGTGGAAATCTCACCAAAACGCGTTAGAAAATTTTTACTTACAACTAAAAATGTTTAGAAGATTGACGCTATCTTGATGTTTACGGAGTCGCTTGTGTCAACAAACTTCCCATTTCATGTGCTAAATCTGCACACCACTTGTACCCATAGACGCTGGGGCACTTTCATCACAACAATCGTAAACCCACCTCTTACCAGCACTTATTCGTACTTATTCAAGGGGACTACGGCATTCTTTGCGGCGTTTTGCGCTCTTCAATTGTTTATCAGTGTTGTCAATTGTTATGTGTTTACCCTCCAAACTCGGTATAAGATTACACAAACCGGGGAAATAAGTGAAATTAGCGTATCTATTTGTAGTATATATACATATTAGAGCAATTTTATCATTACTGCATTACTATGACAACTAGAATTCATCGAAACAGTTTGTAAATGCATCGGCGTATGTGTGACGCTCCACTAGATTGGCAACGATGAGCCATTTTTCCTCACATCGTCTGCTCGTAAGTATACATCTGAAACATTTGTAATTTTTGGGGGTTAATTTGGTTGCAAAAAAGGGATAATGGACATGAATTAAATAAACATTTTAAAGTAGAGTTAAACTAAATATTGAGTAAAGTAAACAATTAAGGGAATAAAGCTTTGCATCTCATAATCAGTGTTGTCGTCTGCTGCTCGTAACTTTGTTTACGGAGCGAGTGCTTAGGAAACACGAACAGCAATGTGGTTCGAGTGCACTGTGGAGTGAATTAAGACCAAAATGTGTATAATTACAATCAAATAAGCACTGTGGAGTTTCAGTTGTGATGGCAGTAAGGATAAAACCACTGATTACAAGGTAAGAATGAATTCAGTTCCAACCATAACCCCGGGAATAACAAGTTTCATACTTTCACTAATATAGGCAACAAAATGTTGGGTAAATCTTCAGAAGCAATCCGCACTGGATATTAAAATAAATAATCACCTACATAGAAAGAGCATGTGAAAAGCAATATAAAAAGTATAGTCATTATATGAGAGATTGAACGGGGTGGAATTAAATGAGCTTGATAAGTTTGTACCTCGAATTTTTTCTCTAAGTCGGGAGAGGTGTTTCCTCTACGGTAATGTTTACTTTTTAATGAGCCCTCTAACTTACTTTCTTACGGAAACAAAAGCAGTTCCAGTTACTCATTATTGGCTGAGAGGTGTGACATCGTTATGACGTCATGGGTTCCATAACCAATTACGAACGACTTTAGTCGAAAACTAAGTTTCACTAGCATTTCAGCGGAGTAATAAAGTTAGCTGTCCAGTGTCCACTGGTATCCTTGTTTGACTGAATACTCGAAAAATGAAGCAAATACCGGCATTTTGTCTTCCTGTAGCTATGGCAGAGGTAGTGGCTGGCCCTTCTGGCATTAATTTTGACAGAGACCTTCGATTTCCTACCGATTGTTTGCAGTGCAATGTGGGTTACGGTGAATTTTATCATTATTTGTCTAGTGGTTGGTGGTAAAGAAGTTTGGTGAATTGAATATGCTCAGAGACATAATTTAATTCTTCAGCCAAAAAAACTGCGAGTGTTGTGGAGCTATTTGTCGGATCGACTACACAGGAACGCCTTTGGGGGTGTGTCGCTCTGTAGTGACGAAAGGACGTCGGCGTAAGCGATGCGACACCCAAATCTATCTGCCACGGTAAGTAGCCTTACTGTAAACCCTGTGGGTAGCGCGCGCAGCGCAACATTACCTCTTGCCGTACATGCCGTGCTTGCCAAGAATCTTTAAATTTGCGGATAAGGCGCGGCAAGCGCCGTTTCCGCTACGGCCTTCCTGACAGCACACACAAATCGATGGTCGCCGATATTTAGTCGCTCCTTACTTTGTTTGTTGTTGTTTTGGTATCGCCGCCGTATTGGCTTTGGTGTTCTTCCGCCGATTTCGGTCGGCAGTCGAGTGGGCCCGCGAATCAGTAGGTGCTCCTAATTATTATTATTGCTGCAAAGCACTCCTTTCTGGTTGTTTTGCGTGAGAAAATAAGTTAGAGGGCTCATTAAAAATGAAATTTTCATTCATTTTAAAATGAAGTTTTATTGTATACTTACCGAACAATTATAGAGCCGTGATTTCCACGAGCGGCAGGATACTAAATTCAAATTTAGCGCGTCGGCGTCGCCAACACTGGTGGTGATGACGTCATCTCCCTCCACTCGCGGGAGAACCAGTACAACTGCCCAGGTGAATCCAATTCTTTCTGCCCGTCCGTCCACCTAATGGGGAGGAGGGTGGGTATAATCATAATTGTTCGGTAAGTATACAATAAAACTTCATTTTAATAATGAAAATTTCATTTTTATTGTAGTGTCTTACCGAACAATTATAGAGCTGATTACACATTTATGGGAAGGTGGGATTCAGTGGACCACTAGTATTTTTAAAATGGTTACATTTTATTGCAATACCAGTAAACACTCAAGGTGTCTGTTGTACCTTACCTTGTAAGAGAGCTACAGCAGACTGTTACTGCCTCTGGTCGGTGCTCTTCTTACTAATGTAGAGGAATTGGAATTTGACCAAAGTTAGCCTCTACAGGAGTGGAATCCTTCCGTAGTTCAAGCGAGTCAAGGCTGATGACGGAGGATAGTAAAACAAAACAAAGATTGCCCTTGCCCTGGGCTAAGACCAGAAATTCAATCATACAAAACATTTTGTCACCAACACCAGATTTAAAAACACATTATACCCAACCATTGTAAAATCTGACCTAACAGACTGGTGAGTATCCCAGGTACTCAGTACCCCAGCTTCCTTGAACTCGACAACCTATTCAAGGTGAAAAGTTAGCATAGAGGTGGACGACCCCTGTGCCGTTTCTCCCAACACCATGCCAGAAACCGCCACCGGACCTAACGTTTTACAATTCTCGAAAAAACCGTTTCTATCTCTTTGATAATGACTCGCAAAAACCGAATTCGATCTCCAGAACGTGCTCTGAAGAATCGAAGCTAAAGATAAATTCTTTCTGAATGCTAAAGAAGTTGCCACTGCTCTAACCTCGTGAGCTTTAACTCTCAGAACGGAAAGATTGTCGTTCTCGGACTGCGAGTGAGCTTCCCTGATAAGCTCTCTAATAAAGAACGATATAGCATTCTTAGAAAGAGGACGAGAGGGATTTTGAACCGAGGTCCAGAGCTTAGAAGATTGTCCTCTAATGCCCTTAGTGGCAAACAGATACTGCTTAATAGCCCTGATGGACAAATAGCCTTTCCTCCTCCTCATGTCCAACCAAATCAGATAAGTTCCTTCCACCACAAAACTCTCGGCCAAGGATTAGAAGGATTCTCATTTTTGGCTAGAAAGGTCAAAGATACCGAAAATACAGCATTGCCTTGAGAGAAACCGACTCTTTTGTCTATAGCGTGCAATTCGCTGACACGCTTAGCAGAAGCTAGTGCAATAAGAAAGAGTGCCTTCTTAGTCAAGTTCCTGAGTGAAGTGAGCCGACTTCAAAGGCTCAAACGGTGGCCCCATGAGGAACTTAAGCACCACATCCAAGTTCCAAGCCACTGTATCTTGCGGGAGCTTAGTGTTTCGAAAGACCTAATGAGGTCCGACAGATCTGAATTGGAGGAAATATCCAAACCTCGATGTCGAAAACCGAAGAGAGCAGGCTCTATATCCTCTGATCGTCGAAGGAGCCAGTTTCTTAGAGTTCCTAAGAAATAGAAGAAAATCTGCTATTTCTGTTAAAGAGGTCGCAGAAGTAGAGACTTTAGCACTTCTACACCACTCTCTGAAGATTCTCCACTTCCCTTGATAGAGTTTGTTAGAAGACTCTCTCCTACAACGAGCGATAGCTTCTGCAGCTCTTCTTGAAAATCCTTTCGCTCTGACAAGATTCCTGACAGTCTGAACCCTGTCAGAGCTAGAGCGGGGACAAGTTTTGGTGGAACCTCTTGAAGTGAGGTTGTTTGAGAAGCCACTTCTCTGGAGGAAGAAGTCTGGGGAAGTCTACTAACAACTGGAGAAGGTCCGGGAACCACTCTTTCCTGGGCCAAAAGGGAGCGATTAACGTTAGCGTTACATTGCTGTGCGACCATGAACTTGTTTCAGCACCTCTCTTATTAGACCGAACGGAGGGAATGCATAAGCTTCCAGACCCGACCAATCCAACAGCATTGCGTTACCACCGACCAAGCTAGAGGATCTGGGACTGGCGAACAAAGAGAGGAAGACGGTTGTTCTTGATGTCGCGAACAGGTCTATTGACGGTCGTCCCCAAAGTCGCCAAAGTTTCTGACAAATCTTGTTGTCCAAAGTCCACTCCAGAGGTAACACTTGCTGTTGACGACTTAACTCGTCCGCCAGGACGTTCATCTTTACGGAACAAATCTCGGGACTAGCTGAACCTTCGCTTCGTTTTGAGACCACAGGAGGAGATCCTTGGCTACTTCGTACAGAGAGAAAGACTGAGTCCCCCCTGTTTCCGGCACGTACGAGAGAGCCGTGAGTTGTCGGAATGCACTGCCACTACTCGACCTTCTACTAAGCTCCGAAACTGTCTGAGCCCCAAGAAAATTGCTAACAGTTCCTTTACATTTATGTGGAACTTCTTCTCCTTCTCCGACCAAGCTCCTGAAGTCCGTTGATTTCCCAGTAGGGCTCCCCAACCTGTGTTCGATGCGTCGGAAAAGAACTGTAGGTTCGGATATGGGTCGTAAATCTAACCCTTCTTCCAACCTTGCTTGAGAGAGCCACCAACTTAGGTCCTCTTTTATTTGATCTGTGACAGGAAAGGTAATCGAGTCTGTTTGTGTCTTCCTGCACCAAGAGGCTCTCAGGAAAAACTGCAGAGGTCTCATGTGCAGTCTTCCCAACGTCACAAATTTCTCCACTGACGTCAATTTGCCAGGAGCCTCATCCACTGATTGGCAGAACTTACCTTTTTGTCCAAGAACTCCTGACTGTCTCCAGACAGCCTTGAACCCTCTTCGGGGACAGAAAAAGCCCGAAAAACTGAGCATTCAGAATCATCCCCAAATAAAGGATGCTCTGAGATGGAACCAACTGGGACTTCTGTTTGTTGACCAGAATTCCTAACTTTCTGGCAAGATCCAGAGTTGTTCCAAGGTCCTTCATGCACCGACTCTCTGATTCCGACCGGAGAAGCCAATCGTCCAGATAGAGGGAGATTCTTACTCCTAATATGTGCAGCCAGCTTCCTATCGGGGATAGAACCCTGGTGAAAACTTGAGGAGCGGTTGCTAGTCGAAGCAAAGCGCCCGAAACTGAAACACCTTGCCTTCGAACATGAACCTCAGGTACTTCCGAGATTCGCGATGTATCGGAATGTGAAAATAAGCGTCTTGCATGTCCAGAGAGACCATCCAATCCCCCTGTCTGATGGACTCCAGAACCCGACCGAGTGGTCTCCATATGAAATTTTGTTTTGGTTTTCTGGACATGCAAGTTCAGGGTTGGGCCGCTCACATCCAAAACCGGCCTCCAGCCCCCTGATGACTTGGGAACTACAAAAAGGCGATTGTAAAAGCCTGGAGGAAAATCCTCTTCTATCTGTTCTATCGCTTCTTTGAGAAACAAGCGCTTCCACTTCTGCGGCTAGCGCCAGAAATTTGTCTGAGCCCGGAGAGTATGCCTGGAATGGAATTGGCACAGGTGAGAGCGAGGGAGTTGAAACGAGAGGAATACGATAGCCGAACTTGAGTACTTGCACTACCCAGGCTTCTGCTCCTCTGTTTTCCCATTCCTCCCAAAACAGCGCCAGCCTGGCTCCCACTGGTGCATGAAGAACCGAGCTTTCATTTGGAAGGTTTGTTAACCTTGGCCGAGGCCTTAGACTGAGGTCGCAAATTCGACTTCGCCGAAAGAAGCGCGTTGGGTTTTCTCCCTCGAAAAGGAGCTTGGGTCAGAGGAGAAACCGAACGGAACAGTCTCCACAGGAGCTTTAGGTCTCTTAGTAGACTGTGCCAGTAAATCCGAAGTAGATTTCTTATCTAGCGCAGACGAAATTGACAAACACTACATCGTCTGGAAAGAGGTTATCTTTCACAAAAGGAGCAAACAAGAGAGCAGACTTCTGTTGGGACGTAACCCTTTTAGAAGCAAAGGAGCACCAAAGTTGCCTTTTCTTAAGGGTACCAAAGGCGATGAGCGAAGCTAACTCATCACATCCATCCCTAATGGATTTGTCCGCACAGGACAGAACACCAATCCAATCCTCCGCTAACTCCTGAGAAAGAGAAGGACAGTCTTCGATCTTGGCCGCTAAAGCGCCAATAGTCCAATCAAGGAAGCTAAAGACTTCCAAAAGTTTAAATTGATTCTTTACAACGTGGTCCAACTCAGGCGCTGTAAAGAAAACTTTCGCTGCGGCGAAAGCAGAATCTCTAGAGGAGTCGATTAAAACTGGGAAGTCTCCCTGGGAGGAGGCAGAAACTCCCAGAGAAGGAGCTTCCCCAGTTACATAAAACCTATACCTCTTACGAAGCAACTTAGAGGGAGGGTAAGCAAAAAGAGCCTTCCTAAGTCTCTTTTCATAGACATCCATTTCTCCGTCTCTTTCAACGAATGTCTAACCGCTTTAGATAGAACAAGTTTTGGGAGGAGAGGGTCTGAAGTTTTCCTCCTCATCAAAAAAGTCGAAGTTGGGGAGCGCGGGGCCGCCGCTTTCTCAAAATAATCTGGATAAGATACCAGAAGAAATCTAAGGAGACGTGAATAACACGAGAGGTGATGTGAATCCTCCTCCTCTACTTCTTCTTCATTCTCCGATACCGCCGAAGAAGTAGACGGAACTACAACCGGATCTGAAGGTTTCGAACCACCCTTGGACTCATTCATCCAGTGGTTAACATCTCTAACTGCTTGCGCAAAGGCGCCAGAGACGAATCAAAAACAGTTAACGTAGGCTTGGAAGAGCCTAAATGTTCAGCAGGAGGCGGAAAAACTACTTGCGCCTCGCTCGGAGCCGCCGAAATTCGAGGCGAAACAGGCGCATCAGGCGTAACAGACGAAAAAGCGCCTAAAGAAACACCCTTAGAACTGCTAGCTACAGCGCTAAAACCACAATCTCTACTAGTAGATGGAGCCGAAAAAGGCACAGATTGAGGCGACGAACGAGTCGCTAATGGTCGCGGCGCAACCCTACTCTCAGGCTCCTTATACCGCTTGACTGGAGGAGGCGAAGAATCGGCGCCTGAACGCCTCTTTAAGGGACGCGAAAACGGGCGAATCTCGCCAAGAGCGCCGCGCGACCGGAGACGAATCGCTTGAATCATTCGAAAGGCGTCTGACCGCAACACCTTTCCAACGCTTAACCGAGCCCTGTTGAGGCGCAACAGGCTCAACAAGAGAGGCGCCTGTCTGTGGGCAAATCCCGATCGACTCCCTTGGACTTCCGGTATGCTTCTCCCCGGTGCGGGGGAGCTGGACAGTGACCTTTGTCTAGGAGACGTGTCAGGACAGACAGACGCACCCTCAACTACACTCTTACCTGAAGCCGCTTTCTCCAAAAACGTCTTAACTGAATTACCAAGTTGCAAAACCGTATTCGCTAGTACCGAAAATTTCTGATCTAGCCTCGATTCCAGACTGGCAATGGTGTCGGAAGAAACTACACGGGAAGCCGGAGAAGCGGGATTAGTAGGAGGAATAGGAGGTGTAGTTAAAGGAGACATAACAATTTGAGGAGAAACAGAAGGAACAGAAGCATCGCAAGACGAAGCGGAGCTAAGTCTACTTTCCCTAAGCGCTGCTTTTCTAATTCTGTCTTTAGCTAATTTCTCCGAGTATGAACTAAAAAACTTCCATTGAGAATCAGTCCAATCACTACACTCGTTACATGTTCGATCTGCTGAACAAACCTGTCCCCTACACTTAACACATTTAGTGTGAGAATCATATTCTAACTTGGATAATCTAGTTTTACATCCTGAGATGCAAAACCTAACTCCCGACGGACTAGAATCCGACATGGCAACGCCTAAATAAAAAGCAAAATAACAACAACGCCAAAAAAAGAGTACTTCACCAATTCCGAAGATCAATTCCACAAGAAAAAAAGCGAAGCAAAGTCATCCAACCGCACCGACCACGATGTTCACCGGACGCCGGCAGGAAAAGAATTGGATTCACCTGGGCAGTTGTACCTGGTTCTCCGCGAGTGGAGGGAGATGACGTCATCACCACCAGTGTTGGCGACGCCGACGCGCTAAATTTGAATTTAGTATCCTGCCGCTCGTGGAAATCACGGCTCTATAATTGTTCGGTAAGACACTACAATAAAAGTAAACATTACCGTAGAGGAAACACCTCTCCCGACTTAGGAAAAATTCGAGGTAAAAACTTATCAAGCTCATTTAATTCCACCCCGTTCAATCTCTCATATAATGACTATGCTTTTTATATTGCTTTTCACATGCTCTTTCCATGTAGGTGATTACTTATTTTAATATCCAGTGCGGACTGCTTCTGAAGAATTACCAAATGTTGTTTTATTGTGCTGATTACAACTGCAATCTTGAGTAAGATCAAAAAACGTTACATACATACGCTAACATTGTTCAAATGAGTGCTGGGAAGGCTGGGGAAAGATGGTGGCCGTCACTGATGAGAACCGTCCATGCAAAACGTAGCCGCCATATTGGATTTCAAAACTGCCTTGAAAACATATTTTACGAAGAGCTCACATGCTTATTTTAGTTTGTATGGGGCTTTCATATATCACAATATGTTGACGAAACTTCAGTCTTTTAAATGGTATGCTTAGAGTTGCAATTGTATTCATGTTTCACCAATTAAATATCGAGTGAATAAGACCCGTCCACCGTGATGAGGGTTGGCCTGTCGTGATATTCTACCCTAGTAGCCGTGTTTACGATTGTTGTGATGAAAGTGCCCCAGTGTCTATGGATACAAGTGGTGTGCGGATTTAGCACAGGAAATGGGAAGTTTGTTAACATGCGACTCTGCTAACATCGAGATGGCGTCAATCTTCTAAACTTTTTTAATTGCAAGTAAAAATTTCGAAAGCGTCATGGGGTAGTGTGCACTGTGTTGGCCACACTTTTCATTACACTGTTTACTAAATCTTAAAATATGGTCTTAATTTCTAACTTTGAAGAAAATACTTACTTCAAAAGGAGAGTAGAGGTCTTGAGCTCCTGCTATCACCACCAACAACTCATGACTGATGGACGTATTAAAGTACTTTTTCGGAGGGTGGTAAAAAACGCGGTAGTCAGTGAGTTGGCCAGTCCAGTCGGTTGTTTACCCTAGTAGAAGTCTCAAGCTTTTGCTCTCACCACCAACAACTCATGAGTAGGTAGTGCCTATCTCCGGTGTCAGGACGTGTTGAAGTACTTTTTCGGAGGGTGGATCCACACGCAGTGGAAACTGGATCCGCTGGTCCAGTCGGTTGTTCCTCCTAGGTATATCACATTATGTTGACGAAACTTCAATCTTATGAATGGTATGCTTAAAGATGTAATTGTATTCTTTTTTCACCAATTAGATGAGTGAATAAGGGTGATGATCTACCAGAGTACGATGGCTCCAAGGCAGTGTTTCCCCCTACCTAGAAGGAAGAATGAGTCCCCTACAGGTACTTAGGAAATGTGCCCGTTAACTGGGCCATCCGTGTCTTAAGATTAGGTAGTAATAAAATTACTGTTCTCCTTTCAGCCTATTGACGAATGTTGAATGGGGAGACGTTTTGGAAGGGAGACTTTGACAGAGGGCCGCTTTGGAAGGGAGACGTTTTAACGTGGAAACCGCCAATACGCCTCCGATAATCGTACTCACTGTAGGTTGCTACGTGTGCCACACCATCTGTAGTACTTCTCATTCTACGTGGGGTCTGCAGTGCACCTGAGAACTTCATCAATGACGATGTACCGGCGAATAGGCAGACGCGAGGCTGACCGACGCACAATAAGCTAGGTAGGTAGGTAGGTAATAAACAGCCGTCGTGAACACAGATTGAAGGTTTGTTTCGCAGTTTTGGTCTTAAGCCAGCGACCTAGTGTCCGAACTTCGCTTGCGTACATGTAGCCTATACCAGTGTTACAAAACTTACCTTTTCAATGATGCCGGGATCGCGCACCAAAATCAAGAATGTTCACGAGGCATTTGATCAGCCCATAGACAACCACTTCTTCTGGTGGATGTCAACAAATGAGAGCGACAACCGAAGACTGGAAAATCTGCCGAGGCAGTCTTGTAATGCAAAGTTAGTTTTCTTCTTTGCTGGTAGGTGGCAGCAGTATTCAAAGCTTGGCAGTTGGCAGAGATGCCACAGCTGGTGATAGAGGAAATATAAAAATGATAACTTTACAATTGCCTCGGTTTTAGAGCTGATGCTCTCTATAATGAGGCTACATTGAAGCCTATGTATTCCTTATTCCCATTTAAATGTCAACACCTCATATACATTCATGAACATAGGCAATATCGTACGTACATACATACACGCGTGTGTGCTTTACAACCATTCTTTTCTGACCTGACCTGCTTTGATACCTGACAATTAGTCGGAATTTGCTGTTAACCAGGCTCTAACGGCAAATATCATTATACGAACTAATTCATGACTCAGAGTATGAATTCTGTTATATAACCAATCCATGTCCAAATGATTTCCCGATTTGTAGCATCAGTAGTATCACTGATTTTTTTTTAATGACAAGATCTAACTTTGAGTTAGTGAAGGTCTGATGAATTTATTATGATACAACCACAAATTTTGATTTTTTTTAAAATACCAAGTATGGTTAAGATAGCGAACTAAAAAAATAATACCAGATATTTTCTGTTACAGCGCGTTAGGTATAACCTAGCTGGCAACTGGTACTATCATGATTTACCGCGGAGTAGCCAACAGTCAGTAGATTTTATTCGGGTTCTTTAAATGCCGGAACGAGTACCAAATGGTTAGTTGGTTCTTTTCTTAGGTAAGAAAATATTTTTATTATGAAAGATGGTTACTGCATTTGTCTGTAATTCATTTTTTAAATTTTTTATTATGACAGAATTTTAAAATTTCACCGTCAACGACTTCACTCAGGCGGGTTATCTTATCTTGAAACGTTCGTTCCCTAATCTTCATCATGAGTAATCACTATCATAGTATCACGTTATCTTCTCGCAGGTGTATGCTGAGCCTCTTCCATCATGGCAAGACCCAAAGCCTCCAAATTTGACAGTAGTGATTTGTCCATGCTTTCACTGGAAGACTTCCTACACGAAGAGGTTCAGCCACCGTCTTGTGATGGTTCGCCTATCCTTTTTCAGCCACAATCATTTCGTTGGGATCGAGGGAGGTAAGGAAAGTTATACTGTCAACATTGTCCCGCTACTCGAAAATATCAACGCATGTAAACAAAGAGGAAAGTAATATACAAATAATACGAGGGAAATTATACCAATGATTGCCTACAATTAATATATGATATGCGATGACTTTCCTATATGACACTTGGATAGAATAAGAATTTTTAGTCATTTATTTTGTTTAACAAATTCCTGTGCGGAAAGTGTCCCAAGCTTGCTGAACCGTCATGTCGACCGCATGGGTTACCCCATGACTTAGCTATATACGGAAAACCTCAGAATTTTCTCTGTTACGACATTTTCCATGTAGTCCAGAAGCCAGTCAGTTTTTCAGTATCAAATTAGGGCCAAAGGATTACTATTAATTTTGGGACAAGTGTGCTCCTTAGATATGGAATATGTAAGATTGCCGTGAAAAAAAAAAAAAAAAAAAAAAAAAAAAAACTGACCAAACCTATTTTAATACTGATTTTGCGTAGTTTCCATAATAACACATTTTTCCGCAAATGAAGATGTCACGGTTCGCAAAAAACCTTTGTAGAATGCTCTGTTTTTGGCAGAGAACCGTCAAATTTGCAGAGATACGAACTTCTAACATGAAGATTGAAGAATAGCAGAAAAATGCAGAACTTGTTCAGTGGCGTACAAGTTGTTAATGCCCAATTTGAATACATTTTTTCATGAAAATTGGCAATACTATCGTAAAATCATAACCTATAATTAAACCATTATATTAATTGTTATACTATCAAAGTAAAATTCTAGAGCTTTTTTTATTCTTATAAAATTTCTGTAAGATGCTTTGTTTAAGAGTTAGGACCATAATTTGGAATATAAGCGAGCGTCGTAGTGACGTTAGCGCTACTGCTATAATTTCACTGCATGCATAGTCTCTACGGTCTCTACACTTCCATATTGAGTAATTTTACTTGGATATTGCTTCATATTAACGATTTCTTGTTAATTATGTGGAGCTGTCGCCTTAAAATTGATGCCTCCACAAAAAGTGTTCATCGACCCGTGTGTGGCTTTAGCTCCGTCTGCATCGTCTTTTTGCTTCATTGGTTTAAATGAATGGATGCAGGATTTGTGTGTGCGTATTTTTAGTTAACTTTTTTACAATCACAGCTACATAACTCATATTCATCATTTGTATCTTACTGGTAATTTACGGTTTCAGTGACTAATTGGTTACTGCAGTCTGTAAGACTACACATGTCTGTGCATTTCATTCCATTTAAGAAGCAAGCGCACTTGGGTAACTTACAACTTTTGGAGCAAGTGCATGCAAGTAAATCATGGACGGTCTTAGGGGCTGGCAAGCCATCCTTCCAGTCTATAGCAAGTTGCTCTTTTCCATCAATGTTAATAAATTTCCAACCTCTTCCAGTGGGAGTTGGTGTAGTACTCTGATCTGGTTGTAAGCGTCTTTTCCATCTTGCAGCTTGATAATTAGCCCTCTATGAATGCTTTTCCAAAGAGTCTAAACATGGTAGCAACATATGACTCTATTTCTCCCTTTTTGGGACAAAACACATGGTACCTTAGTTCATCGATGTTAAATATTGCTGTTTTCCTAGAGTAAATGTAGCAAGTGAACCTTTCCAAGTCTGCCATTAATGATTCTGGGAAGTCCCACTCTGATCCAGCTAGGAAAATGCGTTACATGCTCCATCATTGATAATCTTCTTCCGTTCCATAACTTTTCCTCTTCACGCAAATGCGCTGACCGTGTCACAACGTGTGAAAGAATGTAGTCCAAAAGAGCATCACCCCCATCTCCAAGATAAGCTATTACTTTCTCAGTGCCAGAAATTTTTATCCTACTTTTAGATCCCCATTTTTTTTTTTTTTATACAACGGCACGTCGATATGTTTTTATGCTAGGCATAAAATTAACACATCAGTATCTACTTAACTATTAGGACTGCTTGATATCCTTCCTTTGCAGCATGGTCAGCATGTAATAGTACTTACTTCTCAGTTCATGTATTTCCTGGATATTACTGTTGGTAATTTTGTAAAAACAATTATTTATCTTTTAATTTTTTTGTATACATAGCTGTTTTCCATTCTTTCACAAAGAATGAAATGAATCTTGTTTTGTTATATACTTATTTGCCCCAAAAGCTTTCTCTTATTGTCTCATTATTTGTATTTCAGTAATTTGTGTGACCATCATTCCAGAATCTGATCTTATCATTTGTCGTTCACTATTTTTGATTGATAGTTCTTGATATCTATCAATTACAGCATCAATTCTTCGACTTCCTCCACCTTCATTTAAAATCATGGAAAACAAATTCATGGCAATTTCCCCAAATGTTGTTTGATTAACTTTCATCTTTTGAACGAGACACATACCAGAAATGATTGTTGCAGATTGCCCTGGAATAGATTCAGCTGTGGGCACATCGTTTTTGCAAAAAAGTTTTCAAGGGAAGCTTTGGTAGTTTTTCGAAGTAGTCCCTCAGGCGTTGCTAAAGGTCTTAGAAGAGGTCCCAAAGAATGAGATAAAACCTCTTTCATTTTAAGATTCCGAGCTTGTGATGCTTTGCTGATTTTACCAACTAAAACTTGATCAGCTTTCAAAATGACTGCTTTATCTTTACATTGAACCTCTCGCTTCAAGCACATTGAAGTGAATGTGTTACGTTTACACTGTTTCATACGGTCATTTAATTTCTTTGTAGGAGGGATGCTTTCTATTCTCCCCTTCTTAAAGATTTCTTATTGATTTCCCCCCAATTTAAGTGTATTCAATAAGTCTGTGTTAATTTCAGTAGTAGCTATTTTTCCTACGGAGAGGATTAATAGTTAGTTTATTTCTGAAAAAGGATCTGTCCAGTTTTTAATGGCTCACTACTGATGATCTTCATGTTCATCATATACCATTCTAGTTGTAAGCAGGTCAGGGTGAAGAGAACTTGAACCACCAGATTCAATAAAGGTCCGCATAGAATGTAAAAATGAACTTCTGTATTCTGCTGTTATATCATTCCTTGTCACTGCTCCTGGCTTAAGACTAAATCGTGAAGTACTACCTCCCGTTGTTTGAGTATATTTATTGTTTCCTGTATGGCTTGATCTATTGGTATGCGTCCAAAGGTATTTGTTTCGGACATTTGGACAGAAGACTGGTCCTTCAAAAAACTGTCATATACTTCAGGTGGTTCATTAACCTTATTGCATGACGTTCAAGGAACCAGTTTCCCTCTCGAGATGTTCGTAGGAGATTAAGCAATATACTTCCCTTTCATGCCAACATATGTCATCCAGAAAGCTGATAGGTCTCCATTATTATGACCAAGATAATCCAAAAACTTATTGCCAAAGTTGAATGCAGATTCGAATACTGGTCCTTGCAATATTTCATCAATATTGCCCTAACTGAGATCATCACTTATCTCATTACTTCATTTACAAAGTTATTTACTACCTCAATACCGTCATTAGCAATCCAGGATAAAAAGTTTTCCCACACAAGTCTGGTCAGTGCTTCAAATAAACATTTGTGGACTCGAACTGCACGATTGTACATTTTCCCACCCATGACACCAGTAACTGAACCTTCTCCAAGTATGCCAGAGTCAATGCAGATGTCACGAAGACCTCCGTCTTGAAATCTTATGCCAAGAATTGCCGTGAAGTTACAGATGGTGTGGAGAGCTCCCATACGAAGGATATTATTATACGCCTCTTTTTCCCTTCCATATGTTTTCAGAAGCTTTGCATAGAGGGTTTGGTCCATAACTACCACTATTGAGGAAAGACGTAGGTTCTTAGGGATGGAATTGCATTGGCAACATTGCCTGTAAGAAGCCTCATGTAAAACCTTTGAAGATAATCAGGTACTTTGTAAGACCGAAGATCTACATCAGACGGATGCCATGGTCATGGTGATTTTGCGAGATCATTCTTAATCTTGTTTCTCAGATGGTTTGATTCTTAAAAGGCAATGCAGATTTTATTATTATCGGTTAATTCTGGCCATTTATCAATGACAGACAGACAGATAAATGGGTTGAAATGCAGAAGAATTCTTTCTTATCCATTTGACTTGTCATCTTGCCCAGTTATTCCAGGATAAATGCTCATCAGATATATTTAGGCCAGTAGATATTCATGGCTATCATACATTTTCCAATCCTATATACTTGTAGCTATCTGAAAATCATAGTGAAACTCTGCCAGTAATTTTATACCGATTTTCAAAATTTGTGGGTCTGGCTCATGGGCCAATATTCGGTATTGGATTTTTCCGTTACGCCATCACTCGAGTATCTTAGGGTACAAGGTTAAACTTTCATTTCCTTAATGACCATTCACATGTCCTTCACTGAGTTGTTATCAATCACACCTTCACTCATATATGACCTGGAAGTACATCTTCCCCATTCCAAAGCTACTGCGTCACTGACTGGCTCAGTCAGGCACTGCCGAGCCTAGGCAGGTGCATACAGGTTGCGACAGGTTGCTGGGGAAAGATTTTTATCGAGGGGCCCCCCTTAAAATGCCCTTGATAAAACTCAGCCTATAGTTAAACTGTGATGTTGATGTTAAATGCGTTTGTAGTCATTTATGTTAACTCATGGTACCAAATTTGATTGCAGTAGGGCCATTTTTAACCCTTTGGGCCCTAATTCTCAAAGAGGGGGCTGCAGCCCCCCTGCTATCAAGGTTAGGGTAGGTAGGCTTCCACCCCCTTCTCCCCTGGGCAGTAAGTCGAAAGGGCGTGGGCCTCCTGCCCCCTAATATTGTGGGAAACTCTCGGGGCCCCATTTCGGGAGAGGGAGTTGTCCCCCTTACTACTGAGGGTGCCTTATGGGTCCTATATTCTGGGGAACCTGTTTGTACCCATAGAAACACTTCTACATCGATGTCAACTTCCAAAGTTGTAAAAAATGAGGGGTATGAAAAAGAGGGTTTATGACCCCCTTAGAAACGGCCCTCGAATTTCGGATTTTGACTAAACCTTCCCTAAGGGGAGGGGAGTCTGTTAAAAATTTGGTAGCCCTAGCTTTCATTGTCTAGGTGTCCACAGCAAAAAACAAACAGACAGACAAACAGAAATTGCCTTTTATATATATACATGTATATATACTACATATATATTTATGTATATATATATATATATATATATCTATTATATTATATATATATATAATCTATATATATAGATGTATTATATATAAATATATATATATATATATATATAATATATATATATATAATGATTACTAAATTCCATTGAAGAGCACTGCTGATGGAGTTGGCGCAACATATGCGGCTTTTGATGTTTTCATATCAAATGTTGAATTTCTACATAGGTTTCCCATAGGGGTGTTACACTTCTTAGGCACCACCTGCGCTACTCTTTGCCTTCTTCTTCCATCCAATGCCTGTGGTCTCCCCTCATTAGCTGTCTAACTTTCAGCCTTGTATCTTGCTCCAGTTTTCACTTCTCATTTAAGAAAAGATCATAAGGTTGTGTCGTATGACAGTCTCGTCCAACTAATTTTTGACAACACTAACATTAGACACCAAACCGGAGGGAGTTTACCAAAAGCATGCAAATTTCAAGGGTGGGGCTACTGAATCAGTTGGTGTCTGAGTGTTTGTGCATATAGAGGGGCCCGCATGCAGGAATACCTTCAGTATGTAGAGTGGTGGTGTAATTAGAGGTCTGACGAATAAACCTTCATGAATAACGCTTATCTTCTGCTCCAAGACGAAAATAGTAGTCAGGGACAAACCGAATGGAAAAATCTGAGATAAAATGAACATTGAGAGAGAGATCTAAGAATGGAAGAGAATTTCAGTGGAGAAATAAAGGAACAAATACTGTGAATATAAATGGTGCCAATAGAGAGACACTGTGATGAGAATGCAGTCCTGTGTCAAAGGAGCATTTTAAAATGTTTATGGATTATGAAGGCAGAGTAGAGGCAGCTCAGAATGAAGTAAAGACTAGAAGGTGTCCTTGTAAAACTGACAATACTTCTAGGAGCGACTGTTGGGGTGACAAGGTGGATAACTGAAAGCTGGAGGAATGGAAAGGAATATTAGACAATCTTCCGCTCGTTCCTTTTCAGATGGCGGAGTGATTACAAAAATGGATCAAGAAGAAATGACGAAGGTGGCCGTGGCAGAGGCGGGAGACCTCTCAGGCATCCGAGGAAAGAGGGAGTGAAACCTGGAGTTATGATGACCCATGATCCTCCACCTCGTCAACCCTTGGCTCAGAGATCATTGAATTCGGGGTCCCGTCCTATGGAATCCATACTCACTGTGGGTAGCCATGAGCTGAAATCTGTAAGTACAAAATATTTGTGAGCTGACACCAGAACACCGTCTTTCGGTTTTGCTCCAGTTTTGTTGACGCAATTCTGTGTGATATTTTAAAAAGGATAGGTTTTAAAGATCACAGACTCTACTCAAGAGTAAATGAGATGTCCCAGAACCTTTTTCTGTGGATCAGTGTACTGAGTAGTGATATGTTACATTTCTTGCAAATTCTTTACTGAAATTTTAGCAGTCCACTCGGGTCCAGTCAATCTTTATTTATCAGGATTTTTTTTATATAAACCTGTAGATAACCTTGTCAAATAAAGTATTAAATTTCCGAGTCCTGCCCATTACTGATCTTTTAAGCAAAATGGTATGATAAATATATTTAATTCGTAGAGACGAATAAGTCGTAGTTATAGTATGCACCTCTCAAAATTGGTATCAGGGTTTTTGAGATGTAACGTTTGTAGGTGAAAGAAAATGCCCGTGCACACGTTAATGGCGAAGCAGACATAGACCTGGAAGCTGTGTTGACCAATGCCGTGCCTGAGCGAGAAATCACTTTTGTCTTGAACCAGAAGTTGACCGTGGAAGAAGCCGGGCAGAAGTGCCATTTCCTCCCTCCGTGCAGGACCTGAACGAGGTCAAGAGGAACACGATCCTTAAGGTGAGATGGGGCTGTCTGTGAAATCTTCAGCATTTTGTAGTTCTCTCATTTTATTGTACTATGCATTTACTATGAGAAATGGCTGATGAATTGCCATTTGCTTGGCCACTTGAGACGCGATTTACTAATACCAAAGGTTGTGAAATTAAAGGGTACCATTGATAGCACTCTTGTGGAAAGAAGCTGAATGAAGCAAGGAGAGAGTGGAAGACATAACAAACTTGCTTTGGTTGATGTCAGAAACATGTGTTGGATGATATGTTAGCTTCATGGAGTAGATAGCAACATTGTTTTATGAGGTATGAGATAATTGAGATGCTGATAAATTTTATATATGATATACTGAATAGTGTGTATGGGCGAAAGCTTGGCCTATAAAATCGATAGAACTGTATGTGACCATAAATTGGTGTATGAAAGATGAAAATTAACATCTAGACGAGACCCTTCAGGAAACCTGCCGCTTCTTCGTCCTTCTTTTTTCTTTCTTCTTCTCTGATGTTCCTTGGGCTGAATTCAAGGCCTTTGTTCCTAAAGAGATCTAAGGAATCTCGTCGAATGATTATCACTGTTATATTCTTCAGTTACTGGTGGGGTTCCTGAACGCTGGCGAGAGAGGAGTCATCTACATGGGCATCCTCGAGGATGGACGCGTGGAAGGCATCAGTGCAGAGCAACAGTTGATCAGCCAGTTTGTGGAGGGCCTCATGAAAACTGTGCAGTTCTACCTTATGCCTCGACTCCACATGCCTCAGTACGGTAAGGATAGGACTAACAGCATTTCTTTCAAAAGTTTCTCCGCCTTGAAAGTTACAGGGAAGCCAAGGGAGTGCGTAACAGGTGATTAAAAAAAAAAATGTTAAGAGTGACAATCATTTAACTGCATGAACAGCAAGAGCCTCCGCTGGCACTAGGAATGCTTTCACAAACTAAAGCTACAGGGCTCGGCCTGACTTCTTATTTTGCATTCAAAACGCTCAGAAACACTTGTATAACCATTTGCATGCATTTTATATATATATATATATATATATATATATATATATATTATATATATATATATATATGTGTGTGTGTGTGTGTGTGTGTGTGTGTGTGTGTGTGTGTGTGTGTGTGTGTTAAAGGAGCTTTGTTGTAAGTGTACGATTATCAGCTCTCCTTTTGCATTAGGGTGAGTTACAGAACAAGTTACAGACTATGTTTTATCTTGAAATTAATTTCCATTTTAGTGTTAAAACTGATGCAACTGATATTTTGATATAACTATTTTAAATGAATATCTTGGACACCGGATTATCTCGACCGTATTTCCCCGTCGAGGGTTAGAGCCGTCAGTGGACCTCATGCGGAGCACTGCAGGCATTAGTTAAGGTTATTTTGCAGCGTGCCTCCGGCCCCTAGCTGCAACCTGTTTCGTTCCCTTTACTGTACCTCCTTTCACATTCTCTTTCTTCCATCTGACTTTCCACCCTGTTCTACCTTTCAAAACTTTTTACTTTCAATTTCCGTTTCAGCACTGAATGACCTCATAGGTCCCAGTGATTGGCCTTTGGCCTAAATTCCATATTCCATTCAATTCGACCGTATTTGCAGTTCGACTTAATGTCCGCACAGTGCTGTTCTTATCCAGTAAGGTCGTCATGACGAAATTGACTGGAAATTGATGAAAACCGACTTCCAGTAGACGGTCGGTCGGATGCCTTGAATGACTGGATGACACTTGATGTCTGTCAAGTGAAACGAACTTTAACATTTAAGATGATGACGCACTTCTACTTACTTAATGCAGAAGCAGGCCATGTTGAACATGGGCCCCGGGTATGTGGCTAAAAGTGGGTGATGTGTTATGATGCCCAGACAGACATGAAGTATCGAAAGTGATTTATGTAGTGGGGTGCTTAATCATCATACAGTTTGAATAAACATTTCTTTAAAAGCATCTGGGTGGTTGCGTATGCTCAAGAATTTGAGCTTTTCTTGCAAAAAAAATTTATATATATATATATATATATATATATATATATATATCTATATATATATATATTATATATATTATATATATTTCCTTTAAGATATGGCGGTTACTAGTAGCTCGAACAATAGAATACTGTTGTAGGAGGGGGTATATCTCAGGTGATCCTTAAAGTACATTTATTGCAACGTTTCAAAACAAAGGTTTCATTTTCAAGCTAAAAAGACAGAAAACAATAAAATTAACATTAATAATACATTATAAATATCAAGATAATAATTAGTAGTAGCAGAACCAACCATCAAGAGAGAAAGGAAGGACAGAAGTCGGAAGGAGCAAACCAGAAATGACCAGAGGCAACAGCTCACGTAAGGTAGAGTTGTCGAGGAAGACTGCTCAGTGTTCAACTGAGGAACAAGCTGTTTAATAAACAAGGACTCCAGAGTTGTCAGTAGTTTGGCACTCGGTGCCCGTCCCAATATTTCAAATCTCGTATTGTTGTTTATGTTTGTATTTATTGGCGTGTTGTCTGATGTTAGAAAATTCAGGATTAGCAAGTCTGTTACCAGTTCGATAGCTAACGCCCTTATGGCAATCAGTTCTGACCCTTAGTAACCTCTGTGTGGATCCCACGTAAGTCCCCAGATTACATCTAGGGCAATAACTTGTACACAACACATGAGGTCATCAAAGGGTCAAGTTTATCCTTGAATTTAAACAAGCGACCTAAACTAAGTGGATTTGTTGGGACGATATTAAATCTGGTAGCTGGTATATAATCAAATATGAGTTTTCATACTGCATCGTAGAAATTTTAATCCATGACAAATATTTTTCCTTAATAAACGCTCCAAAAAGAGGTCCATTGGAGGACGAAACTGTTGGGCGTTTTCTGAGATATGCCATTTTCATTTTCCTATTTGGAATACAACTGAATATATACGTAGAATCTACTTGTCATTTTTACTAGATACATATGCAATTGTAATAGCTACAATGCCCTCTTCTCAAATTCTTTGCTCTTTTTTAGATACTCTTGTCACTTCAAAACCTTGAGCTCCGACTTCAAAGAAATTTGAGGAAATCATGGTGTCTGGTTCGTTACCAGACATCATGTGTTCTTCAAATTTCTCTGAAGTTGGATCTTGAGGCTTTGTAGTGACAAGCGTATCCAAAAAAAGAAGTTGAGAGGGCATTGTAGCAATTACAATATATATAATATATATATATATATATATAGATATATATATATATATACACACACACACACACAAACACACACATATATATATAATATATATATATATATATATATATATATATATATATTATCATATATATATATATACACACACACACACACACACACACACACACACATATATATATATATATATATATATATATATATATATATAAAACTATTATTTGGAAAGTAACGTATTGAATGCTTTTCCAAAAGGCATGAAGATTGACTCCATGTCCTACCTTTCTTTATTAATCTGGCCTTGCCATCAGCATACTAAGAATGCTGGAAAGCCTACTGATGTTGCCTGGTGTTAGGAGCCCGCTGCGCTATCGACTTATCCACGGGATAATTATCTTTGCTTTTCTTTTTCTTTTAATTTTTAAGTCTTCAGTGTGAACCTCCCATATTGGACCCTGCCAAGGAACCATAGACGTCAACCTGATTGAGTTCAGCTTTGACTTTATTCTTTATTTACAGGCGGGTAACTCGTCGAGTTCTTCTCAAAGATCAATCACATTTTCTGGTACTTCTTAGTATTGTGTAACCTTTGACTGCATTAGACAGCCATGCAGTACTAATCAAACCTTTATTCTAATTACCCAGCTTCGCCTGTTTTTCAGCCAACTAGGTTTAGTGTGCTCTTAGGGTCCTCATTTTTTAAAATATGACTTTTGGCCCTGTTTCAAAAGTAAATTTAGTTTCCGAATTTTTCTGTGTTCCCCTTATATATGTTTTGCTTTTTTTTTTCTGCTTTTGGGGCTCAACATCAGTAACCATGGTAGTTGTGACGCCAGATACATCACCACCAGACAGTCAGTAACGCATGGCAGTTCTGTTTTTGGAAGCTTACTCGGCGAATTAAACGTCTTTTGTCTTGTTCTGTATGCATGAGAACACATTGTGTGCAGTTATCACTATACTGATAACTAATTTAATTAATGATACAAGATGAGGTCATTATCAGCATTTACTGAATGCCTGGGATCTTCAACCACCCTTCCCTCTGTTCACTTGCCCCAAACGGGGCTTGGAATACATAGGGTTCACGTGAGAAAATCTCACCTTACAGGTAAACAGACAGAATTGTCAGTCCTAAAATTGAACGGCAGCTGTTAAGGCCTCTTCTTCATTTAGCTGTCAGTATGCATTGACAGGAAACATATCACATAAACGATTAGTATAAAGGGTTACAAAATCATATCCCAAGCGAGTTCAGTTGGTGAACAAAAATGTAAAATCGATTTTGAATGAATTGAACGAGTCTTGGAGCAGTAGCCGTCTGTTGTTCTTTCAAATAATATTTTTGTTTTGTTTTGTTAATTATTTTAAAGTTTTTTATTTGTGTTGTTAATTATTTTAAAGTTTTTTATTTGTGTTGTTACTGGCTATGTTGGCATTAGGATCATTACCCTTTGGAACGGACGCTTTCTTGGCCATTAATGCTACTTGCCTTTATGGGTATTAATTTTACATGTTTTTGTGCTTAACTCTTAATGCTACTTTCATGGCAATTATTGATACTTGCTTTAATGGCTGGTGATGCTACTTGATTTTATGTGTCATGTACCTTTATGACTAACGATTAACCATTTCCTTAATCTTAACCCTTAACCAATTAATTGTCAAATATCACAAGCTTTTTTTATGGATTGCTATCTACTAAAAAACTCAATATGAGTGACTCTTATATTCCAGATGCTTCTTATAACAGTTGTGCGTATTCAAAATCCACTTAAGAAAATGGATATTGTTCGTTGGATAAAATTTTACTGTAAAATATGATTGCATTATGGACTCGAAAATAGCATTTTCCTATGTCTTCTTGTGTAGTTTGAACGTTTCTGACGTTTGTTTTGTTATATAGGATATGACCTAACCAAGCACACTTAGTCTAATAGGGTACCAGGTCATTACCCTGAAAACCATACACTTACGATAATCTGAATATAAACTATCAGTAAGATTAAGGTCTTTGTATTTAACTCGTTTTGTGGTTTCCCGGCCTAAAAACCTCGTTTCCCCGTCGTGGTTCGCCGAATTGAAGGTGGGGTCCACTGTCGAAAATGACTTGGCTAGTACTACCTAGTATTATCAGAAAAGTTCAGAGCACATTAATTAACACACACGGCAATGATATTCTCAAGTCCAACGTGTAATAGTGGTTTCAAATGGAATAATACTGTTCACTGAAATAGGTGATATAGTTTTTGCAAAAAGTCATGCGAAAAAAGTCAAGATGAAGTTTTTGTCATGCCAATGAAACAAGTAAAGAAAATAGTTTTCCGTTTGCAGTATTCCATTTTCTCTTAAAGGCGCAAACCAAATGTCAGAGAAAACGTATCACCATTTGCCGCTTTAGATGGAGACGAAGGTAGACTAACGATTTAAATACTTTCGTGTCAGTGAAGTGCCGGTACCTTTAGCCATTTTTAAAGATGTAATCTTGACCCAAATCTTGTCACCTTATTCAGCTGATATTTAATTATAGTTAAATATTCATTCCTAATAATAATTTCTGATCGTTTTTTTTTCACAACTTTCAGCAAGGAACGGTTGAAAGCCAGCTTCATGCTTAAAACAACAAACTTCACATTTCAATTTTAATTTTTCCTGGTCAGCGCGATTCATGGCAGATTTTCATTATGTTAAGGCAATATTGTAAAGATTTTAGAAAAGTGGCTTCCATGTGTCTTTTGATATCAAACTATTTCGAAAATGGTGGTTTTGGACGTAATTGCCATGCAATAAAGGAGAATCAGAAAAGGTAGGCCTTAGGTTTCTGCAAGTTGTCGAGGAATATACGGACAAAGAGGTGGTAATCATGAGTCACGGGACATTTGGAATTAATTTCTCGCAAAAGATCCTCAATATTTTTCTTCAACCTTTGTCAATGTAATAACGTCTCTCGATCTTTCGGTGATTATGCAGCTCAATTTGCAGTGAACAGTCGACCTAGATATTGGAAACCTAGAGGGTTTGGATGTGTGGTAAGGAAGGTTGAGGAATAAGTTAGTCAGAAAAGTAGACGTGAGTGGGGGAAGTTCATACATATGGAACAAGCCCACAGGGTCCAAAAACTTGAAATTCAAGCATCCTAAGAATATGTTGTTCATTAGACTCATTCAGCAAAAAGAAGGTAAAGGGAAATACAAAAGGAAGAGATCTCGCATTGAAAAAAAAGAGTATAATAAGTAGATAAAAATGTATTAAGATGTAATGAAAATATTATTGCATCTTTACTTGAACTTCTGAAGTTCCAACTGTACGACATCCTCTGGGAGGCTGTTTCCAACAGTCCAACTGGTGTGAGGAATAAAGGCACTCTGGAGATGAGAAGTTCGACAACGAGGCACATTGGCTGCATAGTGGTACTGCTGTTCAGCGAATTTGGTTGCTCTACGTCGGTTAAGAGGATCAGGGATCAATTGTGAATGTGAAAGATCCCTGTTGAAATACAACTTATGAAAAAGTGACAAACAAGAGACTATCCGTTGATGGTCCCAGTCATGACTACTGATTTTAGGAAACAGAAACCTACCAGCATGAACTACTCTAAAAGAGATCAATCTCTGGCGGAAGCAGACATCTACACCGGAGAACAGTATTTTAGTAAAGGAAACACAAATGGTTTAGAATAGATTACATTGATTTTATCACAGTTATAAATACATGAGGTCTTCCGAGCAATACCTAACTTCAGACTCATTCAGGAGAGTTCCATCCACCTGGAGGGGAGGATGGGGTGGGAAATCTGTATGAGACCTGCTAATCAATAGTGCTTTTGTTTTACTGTATTTCAACCTGATACCGGTCCATGTCTCGATTGAGACTGAGGGTCGCTTCATTCCTTATAAGTGGAGGCCTTGCTACACCCACAAGTGTTGTATCATCGGCATACTGAACAATCTTGTTGTTCAGGCCTTCCACATCTATCTTTAACTAGCTTGGAAAATCTGAAGTAAAAATGGGATAACGAAGATAATTGATGCGCAATCTCTTTTGCAGGTGTGCGATACACAAATGTTCTAACGACATCAGGCCAGATTCTCAACAACCTCTGGATTGTCGAACTCCATGCTGTGCCTCAGATGGTAAGTGAGCTAGCTAGCTGAAATGCATTTTGGTAATCTTGATTTTTATTTCAAATTCATGATGACACGTAAATGGTATTTTGTTATCTGCTCATTCAGACTCACATACTGACTCCATTTCCGTCAAAAGTAAAAAAAAAAAAAAAGTTTGTGTTATGCTTGATGTTTTGTTTCTGTATCTTCCTTTGACGCCGCTTCGTCAATAATAACGGGTATATTAGTATGTAGTATTCGTAAGCGTGGCTTTGTAAACAAACTTGTTCCTCCAAAGATAAGAAGGTTTATGTTCAAATACTGTGTGCTTATGCAAATATACATCCTCGCATTTACTTATGTACTCCTATATGCACACATACAAGGGAATCTTACGAAGTTGTTTCGTAATTGATCAAGTTTTTGAATACCAGATTGTTCTTATCTAACTATTTTTGCCTTTGTTTATACTGAGATCTGGGCTAAAAAAACAACTGTTGGGAGAACTGTGACAAGAGAACAGGATAAAACTGAAATCTCGACTAAGTTGCTTACACCCTGATGATTGTAGTAGCTATTTAAGCAAATGTCATTCTGCACAAACAAGATATGTCTGTGGAACGCAGTACTTAGGGGGGCAAATTCCTGCTAAAGATGCCCTTGGCCCCTGGATCTATCTCATAAAAAGTTGATTCACCGTCACTTATATATGACAATAAACAAATTTTGTCAAGGTTATCTTTAAAGATGTTCAATGAACGCTAAAGAGAAGTACAGGTCACTTACTCTAAGCTTCTGGATGGTAAACCTAGATGAAAAAAATTGAATTGCTAGTTGTCTTTTTAGGCAAATACATGCACTTTATTTCCATAAAAACACTGAATGTATCTAACTGCCTTTACACCAACGGCCAGAAGCAGAAATTACTTTTTTGAATTTCACGGTAGCCAAAGTTATTGGAGCACCATTTTAAAATCTTCAACTTAACCAAACCTAAGGTAGTACTTTTATGATCACTGTCAAAATAGCGTGCACAACTGAGAGCAAACACCGGAAGCTGATGATTCTATTCTGGATTTTGTAGAGTTGATTCCAAGAGTAATGAAGCCGCGTTTCACTGCGTGGTTGAAATTTGCATTTCCTCCCATAAACTTCGAGGTCACCCCCGCGAAAGGCGCTGGAGAATAGATATTTGTCTGATGAGGGTTGGGATCGCTCTTTGAAAGGAGATACGGTCCTCATTAGACTGAATACACTATATGATAACCTGAAGATTCTTTATCAGTGTAAGTGGGCGCCGTCTTTGGATGTTTAAATCTCTCTCTCTCTCTCTCTCTCTCTCTCTCTCTCTCTCTCTCTCTCTCTCTCTCTCTCTCTCTCTCTTTAGTAACTGTACATTTGACTACACACCCGTTTTTCTATTTTGCCCACGGTTTTGTTGATCTGTGATGATACGAAGAAAATAAAGTTCTTACACAGTGAATTTTGAAATCTTGACAAATTTGCAGAATCTCCTGCTTGTCTCTCCCATTTTCTCGTAGTTTCACCGGTTTTGGCCTAGCTAACGACATCTGCCTCTGAATAATAAAAAAAAAATATGATACCTCATATAAAGTAATTCACAGAATGAATAGAAATGTTTGCTTTTATTAAAAGAATAATATGCAAAATGGTGGAAGAAAATACAGCAAAGATAGATATTTGGTGAAGGTATTTCCGCGAGCTGAATGAAGGTGGCCTTTTCACTTGAATAGATTCCATCGCCTTGACGAAGATGTTTCTGATATTAATGAACATATTTCGGTGACAGACATCCCACAGACTGGCTGAAGGTGCAGCATTTCGGTAAGAATATTCCATAGACTGAAAGAAGATAATTTCTAAAAGATATTCTACAGGCTGAACGAAGGTGTTTCGAGTCGTGATATTTCGTCTAGTAAATCTGGCGGAAAAAATGTTGACGCTAAAGCAACCGACCTCCGATTTCTCCCGTTGGATAAATACATCTTGTTCGGCTTCGTTAATCAGTGCAAGCTGTCTGTCACTCGCTAAGCTGTAGTGAATGAGTCATTTGTGGTCTAACGAGAAAACGTGACCGAGCAGTTTTAAGGAATTGATTTCAGTCGCTATAATAGATTTTAATTTTTTTTTTTAGATTGTAATATACTATGTGTCATTTTTAGAATTTACATCAGTATATTATACAGTACAATGATAATAATAATAATGGAGTTCAATTTTGGGTGATCGTTATAATGAATTATTACATAAATTTGTGTTATTCAGTGTCTTGAAAGTAGTTACAATGAATTTTAGTCGTCTGTCGTTCTTATCCGGACATTTCAAAATGATGAGAATTCTTTCTCGTAGACGATTAGGCTACAGACATCGAATGTGACTTCCGACTAAGTTACTCTGCCTAGGAAAATTATCATCTTGATTGATATTGCTATCATACTCGTCATCTTTGTTATAATGTTACTGACATAGTTTTTATCAATATCATTATATCACAACCATGCTCATTACCACATGTTTCATTGTCATCATATTACCACCTCGTGTTAGTCAGACCTCGTCGTTGCCGTCAGTGCACCTCATAGGGTGTACTGTAGCATTAACTTAATCGGTCCCCTTTTTGTTAGCAAAAAATTTTTCCCCCTTTTAAAAGGCTGGGCTGCCACCCCCTCTTTCATTCCTTTTACTGTACCTCCGTTCGTATTCTGTCTCTTCCATCTGACTTTCCACCCTCTCTAACCATTGTTTCTTAGTGCAGCTGCCTGGAGGTTTTCCTCCTACTACAACTTTCAAGCCTTCTTACTGTCAGTTTCCCTTTCAGCCCTGAATGACCTCACAGGTCCCAGCGCTTGGTCTTTGGTCTAAATTCCATATATCATCATCGTCATCGTCCTCAGTCGACCAGAACTCATCATCATCATCATCATCATCATCATCTTGTTACCTCACCTATGTTTGCCACTTGGTGTCATCGTCAGTCTTAATTCGATTATCATCATATGACCACAACAGCAATACCTTCATTGTTTCACCATAATTTATGAATTGATTGCATCATCATCATCATCATCATCCATCATCATCATGTCTTCACGAGCTCCCTCTCATTTCACTTCCTCCGCAGCAACACTACTACAACCCCGTCATGGACATGACCTACTTCGTCCGCCATGGCAAGGAAACCAAGAGCCTCCCCTTCAAGGACTTCTGCGACAT
>NC_087216.1:40247553-40275977 GCF_015104395.2 Macrobrachium nipponense
ATGTCGCAGAAGTCCTTGAAGGGGAGGCTCTTGGTTTCCTTGCCATGGCGTACGAAGTAGGTCATGTCCATGACGGGGTTGTAGTAGTGTTGCTGCGGAGGAAGTGAAATGAGAGGGAGCTCGTGAAGACATGATGATGATGCAATCAATTCATAAATTATGGTGAAACAATGAAGGTATTGCTGTTGTGGTCATATGATGATAATCGAATTAAGACTGACGATGACACCAAGTGGCAAACATAGGTGAGGTAACAAGATGATGATGATGATGATGAGGAGGATGACGATGAGTTCCGGTCGACTGAGGACGATGACGATGATGATATATGGAATTTAGACCAAAGGCCAAGCGCTGGGACCTGTGAGGTCATTCAGGGCTGAAAGGGAAACTGACAGTAAGAAGGCTTGAAAGTTATAGTAGGAGGAAAACCTCCAGGCAGCTGCACTAAGAAACAATGGTTAGAGAGGGTGGAAAGTCAGATGGAAGAGACAGAATATGAACGGAGGTACAGTAAAAGGAATGAAAGAGGATGCAGGTAAGGGACGCTACAAAGACCCTTAAGTAATGCCTACAGTACACCGTATGAGGTGGACTGACGGCACTACTCCCCTACGGGCATGAGGACGATGACGGCAACGACAAGGTCTGACTAACACGAGGTGGCAATATGATGACAATGAAACATATGGTAATGAGCATGGTTGTGATATAATGATATTGATAAAAACTGTCAGTAATATTATAATAAAGATGACGAGTATGATAGCAATATCAATCAAGATGTTTATTTTCCTAGGCAGAGTAACTTGAGTACCACTTGGTCGGAAGTCACGTTCAATGTCTGTAGCCTAATCTTCTACAAGAAAGAATTCTCATCATTTTGAAATGTCCGGATACGACCGACAGACGACTGAAATTCATTGTAACTACTTTCAAGACACTGAATGACACAAGTTTATGTAATTATTAATTATAACTATCACAAAATTGAATGCCATTATTATTATTATCATTATTATTGTACTGTATAATATACTGAACATTTTAAAAATGAGACATAGTATGGATGGATGGATGGATGTATGAGTTTTAGGGCAAAAGCCCAGGCACTGGGGCCAAAGAAACCATTCAGCGCCGAAATGGAGAGTAAATAAATTACATAATGAATGAATTAATAAGTGTATGAAGAAAATGGTTCATATATAAATTACCATATGAGAAATGAATGAATTAATGAAGAAATGAATGAAGAAAATGCTTAATAAATAAATATATATATCTATGATGCGATAGATAAAAAATAATTAAATGTTATTAAAAATGTTTATAGACTTTAAAAAGGAGATGAGAGCAGAAATATCTGCTTCATCTCCCAAAATATCACAAAGGGATTTACCCCTAAGATATCTCTCTCTCTGGTTAAAATATCTGGGGCAAGCAACCAGAATGTGCTCCACTGTTAGCCTCTCGCCACCGCAAGCACACTCTGGGAGGCTGCCCCCTTCTAAAATAAACTGATGGGTCAAATAAGTGTGCCAATCCTGAGTCTGCTTAAAACTATTTCTGTTCGCCTATCAGACTGGAAAGACGAAGGCCACGGCAATATATTATTTCTAATATTTCTGTACTTTCTATTATTGGCAAGATGAGGAGAATTCCATCTTTCTTGCCATTTGCTTAAAATATAAGACCTAAAAGGACCTTTTAGATCTGTATGAGGCACTTTACTAAAGGCTGTTTCTGATGAGACACTAGCAGCTTTCGCTTCCCTATCTGCCATCTCGTTTCCGCAAATCCCCACATGTGAAGGGACCCAACAGAAAGAGACAGATTTACGCAAATAATACAAATGGAGGAGCGATTCCTGAACTTTTTGAACTAACGGATGGAAGCTATTGAATTTTTTAATAGCTTCTAAAGTGCTTTTGGAATCAGTAAATGACAAAATTAGTGTCGCTACTTTGAACAACTATATCCAGGGCAGAGACTATGGCTGTTAATTCTGCTGTGAATATGGATGCAAAGTCAGGTAGTTTAGCTGTATATGCTGTATCACCAAGGATAACTGCACAGCCATTAGTATGGACAGTTTCGTGCTCCAAGAATGTTCCCCTAATCTCTTCCTCAAGACAGTTTTTTCCAAGAATTTTCCCCTAATCTCTTCCTCAAGACAGTCTTTTTTGTTAAATGCTATTTTGCACACGGATGCTTCTGAATAAGCCATGGAGGGTACACAGGATGTTTTACTTCCATGACTTTCTGGGATTTAAGATGATTACCCCTAACATCTTCATTTAGTCTAACTTGGAATGGTCTAGAGGTTCTTATACCAGAAAAGACCCGTGAGTCTGCTTCCCTCAGCACCTGGAAGGAGGGATTTTTGGGAGCACTTTTAATTCTAGCCAAGACATAGGATATTACAATCTTTAAAAAAAAATAAAAAATCTATTATAGCGACTGAAATCAATTCCATAAAACTGCTCGGTCACGATTTCTCGTTAGACCACAAATGACTCATTCACTACAGCTTAGCGAGTGACAGACAGCTTGCACTGATTAACGAAGCCGAACAAGATGTATTTATCCAACGGGAGAAATCGGAGGTCGGTTGCTTTAGCGTCAACATTTTTTCCGCCAGATTTACTAGACGAAATATCACGACTCGAAACACCTTCGTTCAGCCTGTAGAATATCTTTACGAAATTATCTTCTTTCAGTCTACGGAATATTCTTACCGAAATGCTGCACCTTCAGTCAGTCTGTGGGATGTCTGTCACCGAAATATGTTCATTAATATCAGAAACATCTTCGTCAAGGCGATGGAATCTATTCAAGTGAAAAGGCCACCTTCATTCAGCTCGCGGAAATGCCTTCACCAAATATCTATCTTTGCTGTATTTTCTTCCACCATTTTGCATATTATTCTTTTAATAAAAACAAACATTTCTATTCATTCTGTGAATTATTTTATAAGAGGTATCATATTTCTTTTTATTCAGAGGCAGATGTCGTTAGCTAGGCCAAAACCGGTGAAACTACGAGAGAATGGGAGAGACAAGCAGGAGATTCTGCAAATTTGTCAAGATTTCAAAATTCACTGTGTAAGAACTTTATTCTCTTCGCATCATCACAGATCAACAAAACCGTGGGCAAAATAGAAAAACAGGTGTGTAGTCAAATGTACAGTTACTAAAGAGAGAGAGAGAGAGAGAGAGAGAGAGAGAGATTTAAACATCCAAAGACGGCGCCCACTTACACTGATAAAGAATCTTCAGGTTATCATATAGTGTATTCAGTCTAATGAGGACCGTATCTCCTTTCAAAGAACGATCCCAACCCTCATCAGACAAATATCTATTCTCCAGCGCCTTTCGCGGGGGTGACCTCGAAGTTTATGGGAGGAAATGCAAATTTCAACAACGCAGTGAAACGCGGCTTTATTACTCTTGGAATCAACTCTACAAAATCCAGAATAGAATCATCAGCTTCCGGTGTTTGCTCTCAGTTGCGCACAGTATTTTGACAGTGATCATAAAAGTACTACCTTAGGTTTGGTTAAGTTGGAGGTTTTAAAACGGTGCTCCAATAACTTTGGCTATCGTGAAATTCAAAAAAGTAATTTCTGCTTCTAGCCGTTGGTGTAATTAGGACAGTAAATAGGCGGTTAGATACATTCAGTGTTTTTATGGAAATAAAGTGCATGTATTTGCCTAAAAAGACAACAAGCAATTTATTTTTTTCATCTAGGTTTACCATCCAGAAGCTTAGAGTAAGTGACCTGTACTTCTCTTTAGCGTTCATTGAACATCTTTAAAGATAACCTTGACAAAAATTGTTTATTGTCATCTATAAGTGATGGTGAATCAACTTTTTATGAGATAGATCCAGGGGCCAAGGGCATCTTTAGCAGGAATTTGCCCCCCTGAGTACTGCGTTCCACAGACATATCTTGTTTGTGCAGAATGACATTTGCTTAAATAGCTACTACAATCATCAGGGTGTAAACAACTTAGTCGAGATTTCAGTTTTATCCTGTTCTCTTGTCACAGTTCCCCCAACAGTTGTTTTCTAGCCCAGATCTCAGTACAAACAAAGGCAAAAATAGTTAGATAAGAACAATCTGGTATTCAAAAACTTGATCAATTACGAAACAACTTCGTAAGATTCCCTTCGTATGTGTGCATATAGGAGTACATAAGTAAATGCGAGCATGTATATTTGCATAAGCACACATATTTGCATAAGCACACAGTATTTGAATATAAACCTTCTTATCTTTGGAGGAACAAGTTTCTTTACAAAGCCACGCTTACAAATACTACATACTAATATACCCGTTATTATTGACGAACCGGCGTCAAAGGAAGATACAGAAACAAAACATCAAGCATAACACAAACTTTTTTTTTTTTTTTTTTTTTTTTTTTTTTTTTTTTTTTTTTTTATTTTTTTTTTTTTTTTTTTTTTTTTTTTTTTTTTACTTTTGGCGAAAATGGAGTCAGTATGTGAGTCTGAATGAGCAGATAACAAAGTAACATATACGTGTCATCATGAATTTGAAATAAAAATCAAGATTACCAAAATGCATTTCAGCTAGCTAGCTCACTTACCATCTGAGGCACCAGCATGGAGTTCGACAATCCAGAGGTTGTTGAGAATAAAAAATGGCCTGATGTCGTTAGAACATTTGTGTATCGCACACCTGCAAAAGAGATTGCGCATCAATTATCTTCTCGTTATCCCATTTTTACTTCAGATTTTCCAAGCTAGTTAAAGATAGATGTGGAAGGCCTGAACAACAAGATTGTTCAGTATGCCGATGATACAACACTTGTGGGTGTAGCAAGGCCTCCACTTATAAGGAATGAAGCGACCCTCAGTCTCAATCGAGACATGGACCGGTATCAGGTTGAAATACAGTAAAACAAAAGCACTATTGATTAGCAGGTCTCATACAGATTTCCCACCCCATCCTCCCCTCCAGGTGGATGGAACTCTCCTGAATGAGTCTGAAGTTAGGTATTGCTCGGAAGACCTCATGTATTTATAACTGTGATAAAATCAATGCAATCTATTCTAGGCCATTTGTGTTTCCTTTACTAGAATACTGTTCTCCGGTGTAGATGTCTGCTTCTGCCAGAGAGTGATCTCTTTTAGAGTAATTCAGGCTAGTAGGTCTCTTGTTTCCTAATATCAGTAGTCATGACTGGGACCATCAATGGATGGTCTCTTGTTTGTCACTTTTTCATAAGTTATATTTCAACAGAGATCTTTCACATTCACAATTGATCCCTGATCCTCTTAACCTACGTAGAGCAACCAGATTCGCTGAACAGCAGCACCAATATTCAGTCAATATGCCTCGTTGTCGAACTTCTCATCTCCAGAGTTCCTTGATTCCTCACACCGTTGGACTGTGGAACAGCCTCCCAGAGGAAGTCGTACAGTTGGAACTTCAGAAGTTCAAGTAAAGATGCAATACTATTTTCCTTACATCTTAATACTTTTTTATCTATTTATTATACTCTTTTTTAATGCGGGATCTCTTCCTTTTGTATTTCCCTTTACCTTCTCTTTGCTGAATGAGTCTAATAAACAACATATTCTTAGGATGCTTGAATTTCAGGTTTCTGGACCCTGCGGGCTTGTTCCATATGTATGAACTTCCGCCACTCACGTCCACTTTTCTGACTAACTTATTCCTCAACCTTCCTTACCACACATCCAAACCCTCTAGGTTTCCAATATCTAAGTCCACTGTTCACTGCAAATTGAGCTGCATAATCACCGAAAGATCGAGAGACGTTATTACATTGACAAAGGTTGAAGAAAAATATTGAGGATCTTTTGCGAGGAATTAATTCTAAATGTCCCGTGACTCATGATTACCACATCTTTGTCCGTATATTCCTCGACAACTTGCAGAAACCTAAGGCCTACCTTTTCTGATTTTCCTTTATTGCATGGCAATTACGTCCAAAACCACCATTTTCGAAATAGTTTGATATCAAAAGACACATGGATGCCATTTTTCTAAAATCCTTACAATATTGCCTTAACATAATGAAAATCTGCCATGAATCGCGCTGACCAGGAAAAATTAAAATTGAAATGTGAAGTTTGTTGTTTTAAGCATGTAGCTGGCTTTAAACCGTTCCTTGCTGAAAGTTGTGAAAAAAAACGATCAGAAATTATTATTAAGAATGAATATTTAACTATAATTAAATATCAGCTGAATAAGGTGACAAGATTTGGGTCAAGATTACATCTTTAAAAATGGCTAAAGGTACCGACACTTCACTGACACGAAAGTATTTAAATCGTTAGTCTACCTTCGTCTCCATCTAAAGCGGCAAATGGTGATACGTTTTCTCTGACATTTGGTTTGCGCCTTTAAGAGAAAATGGAATACTGCAAACGGAAAACTATTTTCTTTACTTGTTTCATTGGCATGACAATAACTTCATCTTGACTTTTTTCGCATGACTTTTTGCAAAAACTATATCACCTATTTCAGTGAAAAATATTATTCCATTTTAAACCACTATTGCACGTTGGACTTGAGGATATCATTTCCGTGTGTGTTAATTAATGTGCTCTGAACTTTTCTGACAATAGTACCTAGGTAGTACTAGCAAAGTCATTTTCGACAGAGTGGACCCCACCTTCAATTCGGCGGACCAAAGCGGGGAAACGAGGTTTTTAGGCCGGGAAACCGTGAAATACAAAGACTTTAATCTTACTGATAGTTCACATTCAGATTAACGTAAGTGTATGGTTTTAGACTAAGTGTGATTGGTTAGGTCATATCCTATATAACAAAACAAACGTCAGAAACGTTCAAACTACACAAGAAGACATAGGAAAATGCTATTTTCGAGTCCATAATGCAATCATATTTAACAGTAAAATTTTATCCAATGAACAATATCTATTTTCTTGAGTGGATTTTGAATACGCACAACTGTTATAAGAAGCATCTGGAATATAAGAGTCACTCATATTGACTTTTTTAGTAGATAGCAATCCATAAAAAAAGCTTGTGATATTTGACAATTAATTGGTTAAGGTTAAGGAAATGTTTAATCGTTAGTCATAAAGGTACATGACACATGAAAGCAAGTAGCATCACCAGCCATGAAAGCAAGCATCAATAATTGCCATGAAAGTAGCATTAAGAGTTAAGCACAAAAACAGGTAAAATTAATACCCATAGAAGTATGTAGCATTAATGGTAAAGAAAGCGTCCGTTCCAAAGGGTAATGAGCTCCTAATGCCAACATAGCCAGTAACAACACAAATAAAAATCTTTAAAATAATTAACAAAACAAAACAAAAATATTATTCGAAAGAACAACAGACAGCTACTGCTCCAAGACTCGTTCAATTCATTCAAAATCGATTTTACATTTTTGTTCACCAACTGAACTCGCTTGGAATATGATTTCCTGTCAATGCGTAAATGAAGAAGAGGCCTTAACAGCTGCCGTTCAATTCTAGAACTGACAATTCTGTCTGTTTATCTGTAAGGTGAGGTTTTCTCATGTGAACCCTATGTATTCCAAGCCCCGTTTGGGGCAAGTGAACTGAGGGAAGGGTGGTTGAAGATCCCAGTCATTCAGTAAATGCTGATAATGACCTCATCTTGTATCATTAATTAAATTAGTTATCGGTATAGTGATAACTGCACACAATGTGTTCTCATGCATACAGAACAAGACAAAAGACGTTTAATTCGCCGAGTAAGCTTCCAAAAACAGAACTGCCATGCGTTACTGACTGTCTGGTGGTGATGTATGTTGACCCCCAAAAGCAGAAAAAAAGCAAAACATATATAAGAGAACACAGAAATTTTCTTTTCGAAACTAAATTTACTTTCGAAACAGAGCCAAAAGTCATATTTCAAAAAATGAGGACCCTAAGAGAACACTAAACCTAGTTGGCTGAAAATCAGGCGAAGCGGGGTAAGTAGAATAAAGGTTTTGATCAGTACCGCAGGGCTGTTTAATGCAGTCAGAAGTTACACAATACTAAGAGGTACCAGAAAATGTGATTGATCTTTGAGAAGAACTCGACGAGTTACCCGCCTGTAAATAAAGAAATAAAGTCAAGCTTCATCGTCACATACTGAACTTAATCAGGTTGACGTCTATGGTTCCTTGGCAGGGTCCAATATGGGAGGTTCATACTGAAGACTTAAAATCTAAAAGAAAAAAAGAAAAGCAAAGAGAATTATCCTGTGGATAAGTCGATAGCGTAGCGGGCTCCTAACACCAGGCAACATCAGTAGGCTTTCCAGCATTCTTTGTATGCTGATGGCAAGGCCAGATTAATAAAGGTAGGACATGGAGTCAATATTCAAGGCTTTTGGAAAAGCTTCAATAAGTTACTTTCCAAATAACAGTTTGTTATATATATTTTCTATATATATATATATATATATATATATATATATATATATATATATATATAAAATGCATGCATATTGTGTGTGTGTCGGCAGATGGTTATACAAGTGTTTCTGAGCGTTTTGAATACAAAATAAGAAGTCAAGCCGAGCCCTGTAGCTTTAGTTTGTGTAAGCATTCCTAGAGCCAGCGGAGGCTCTTGCTGTTTATGCAGTTAAATGATTGTCACTCTTAAAAATCTTTTTTTTTTTTTTTTTAATCACCTGTTACGCACTCTTGGCTTCCCTGTAACTTTCAAGGCGGAGAAACTTCTAAAAGAAATGCTGTTAGTCCTATCCTTACCGTACTGAGGCATGTGGAGTCGAGGCATAAGGTAGAACTGCACAGTTTTCATGAGGCCTTCCACAAACTGGCTGATCAACTGTTGCTCTGCACTGATGCCTTCCACGCGTCCATCCTCGAGGATGCCCATGTAGATGACTCCTCTCTCGCCAGCGTTCAGGAACCCCACCAGTAACTGAAAAATATAACAGTGATAATCATTCGACGAGATTCCTTAGATCTCTTAAGGAACAAAGGCCTTGAATTCAGCCAAGGAACATCAGAAAAGAAAGAAAAAAGAAGGACGAAGAAGCGGCAGGTTTCCTGAAGGGTTTCGTCTAGATGTTAATTTTCATCTTTCATACACCAATTTACGGTCACATACAGTTCTATCGATTTTATAGGCCAAGCTTTCGCCCATACACACTATTCAGTATATCATATATAAAATTTATCAACATCTCAATTATCTCATACCTAATAAACAATGTTGCTATCTACTCCATGAAGCTAACTTATCATCCAACACATATTTCTGACATCAACCAAAGCAAGTTTGTTATGTCTTCCACTCTCTCCTTGCTTTCATTCAGCTTCTTTCCACAAGAGTGCTATCAATGGTACCCTTTAATTTCACAACCTTTAGTATTAGTAAATCGCGTCTAAAGTGGCCAAGCAAATGGCAATTCATCAGCCATTTCTCATAGTAAATGCACAGTACAATAAAATGAGAGAACTACAAAATGCTGAAGATTTCACAGACAGCCCCATCTCACCTTAAGGATCGTGTTCCTCTTGACCTCGTTCAGGTCCTGCACAGGGAGGAAATGGCACTTCTGCCCGGCTTCTTCCACGGTCAACTTCTGGTTCAAGACAAAAGTGATTTCTCGCTCAGACACGGCATTGGTCAACACAGCTTCCAGGTCTATTTCTGCTTGGCCATTAACGTGTGCACGGGCATTTTCTTTCACCTACAAATGTTACATGGCCATCTCAAAAACCCTGATGCCAATTTTGAGAGGTGCATGCTATAACTACGACTTATTCGTCTCTACGAATTAAATAATATATTTATCATGCCATTTTGCTTAAAAGATCAGTAATGGGCAGGACTCGGAAATGGGGATGCCCTTGTGGCAATTTAATACTTTATTTGACAAGGTTATCTACAGGTTTATATAAAAAAAAAATCCTGATAAATAAAGATTGACTGGACCCGAGTGGACTGCTAAAATTTCAGTAAAAAATTTGCAAGAAATGTAATATATCACTACTCAGTACACTGATCCACAGAAAAAGGTTCTGGGACATCTCATTTACTCTTGAGTAGAGTCTGTGATCTTTGAAACCTATCCTTTTTAAAATATCACACAGACCTCATTGCGACAACGAAATTGGAGCAAAACCGAAAGACGGTGTTGTGGTGTCAGCCCACAAATATTTTGTACTTACAGATTTCAGCTCATGGCTACCCACAGTGAGTATGGATTCCATAGGACGGGACCACGAATTCAATGATCTCTGAGCCAAGGGTTGACGAGGTGGAGGATCATGGGTCATCATAACTCCAGGTTTCACTCCCTCTTTCCTCGGATGCCTTAGAGGTCTCCCGCCTCTGCCACGGCCACCTTCGTCATTTTTTCTTAATCCGTTTTTGTAATCACTCCGCCATCTGAAAAGGAACGAGCGGAAGATTATCTAATATTCCTTTCCATTCTTCCAGCATTCAGTTATCCACCTTGTCACCCTAACAGTCGCTCCCAGAAGTATTCTCAGTTTTACAAGGACACCTTCCAGTCTTTACTTCATTCTGAGCTGCCTCTACTCTGCCTTCATATTCCATAAACATTTTAAAATGCTCCTTTGACACAGGACTGCATTCTCATCACAGTGTCTCTCCATTCGCACCATCTATATTCACAGTATTTGTTCCTTTATTTCTCCACTGACCTCCTTCAGATACAAATTCTCTTCCATTCTTAGGTTTATGTCTCAATGTTCATTTCGTATCAGATTTTTCCATTCGGTTTGTCCCTGACTGCTATGTTCGTCTTGGAGCAGAAGATAAGCGTTATTCATGAAGGTTTATTCGTCAGACCTCTAATTACACCACCACTCTACATACTGAAGGTATTCCTGCATGCGGGCCCCTCTATATGCACAAAGCACGCAGAACACCAACTGATTCAGTAGCCCCACCCCTTGAAATTTGCATGCTTTTGGTAAACTCCCTCCGGTTTGGTGTCTAATGTTAGTGTTGTCAAAAATTAGTTGGACGAGACTGTCATACGACACAACCTTATGATCTTTTCTTAAATGAGAAGTGAAAACTGGAGCAAGATACAAGGCAGAAAGTTAGACAGCTAATGAGGGGAGACCACAGGCATTGGATGGAAGAAGAAGGCAAAGGGTAGCGCAGGTGGTGCCTAAGAAGTGGTAACACCCCTATGGGAAACCTATGTAGAAATTCAACATTTGATATGAAAACATCAAAAGCCGCATATGTTGCGCCAACTCCATCAGCAGTGCTCTTCAATGGAATTATAGTAATCATATATATATATATATATATATATATATATATATATATATACATATATATAACATAAATATATATGTATATATATACATGTATATATATAAAAGGCAATTTCTGTTTGTCTGTCTGTTTTGTTTTTTTGCTGTGGACACCTAGGACAAAGGAAAGCTAGGGCTAGCCAAAATTTTTGTTTTACCAGGACTTCCCCTCCCCTTAGGGAAGGTTTAGTCAAAATCCGAAATTCGAGGGCCGTTTCTAAGGGGGTCATAAACCCTCTTTTTCATACCCCTCATTTTTTACAACTTTGGAAGTTGACATCGATGTAGAGTTTCTATGGGTACAAACAGGTTCCCCAGAATATAGGACACCCCTAAGGCCCCCTCAGTAGTAAGGGGGACAACTCCCTCTCCCGAAATGGGGCCCGAGAGTTTCCCTTTCCCCAATTATTAGGGGGCAGGAGGCCCACGCCCTTTCGACTTACTGCCCAGGGGAGAAGGGGGTGGAAGCCTACCTACCCTGACCTTGATAGCAGGGGGGCTGCAGCCCCCTCTTTGAGAATTAGGGCCCAAAGGGTTAAAAATGGCCCTACTGCAATCAAATTTGGTACCATGAGTTAACATAAATGACTACAAACGCATTTAACATCAACATCACAGTTTAACTATAGGCTGAGTTTTATCAAGGGCATTTTAAGGGGGGCCCCTCGATAAAAATCTTTCCCCAGCAACCTGTCGCAACCTGTATGCACCTGCCTAGGCTCGGCAGTGCCTGACTGAGCCAGTCAGTGACGCAGTAGTAGCTTTGAATGGGGAAAGATGTACTTCCAGGTCATATATGAGTGAAGGTGTGATTGATAACAACTCAGTGAAGGACATGTGAATGGTCATTAAGGAAATGAAAGTTTAACCTTGTACCCTAAGATACTCGAGTGATGGCGTAACGGAAAAATCCAATACCGAATATTGGCCCATGAGCCAGACCCACAAATTTTGAAAATCGGTATAAAATTACTGGCAGAGTTTCACTATGATTTTCAGATAGCTACAAGTATATAGGATTGGAAAATGTATGATAGCCATGAATATCTACTGGCTAAATCATATCTGATGAGCATTTATCTGAATAACTGCAAGATGAAGTCAAATGGATAAGAAAGAATTCTTCTGCATTTCAACCCATTTATCTGTCTGTCTGTCATTGATAAATGGCCAGAATTAACCGATAATAATAAAATCTGCATTGCCTTTTAAGAATCAAACCATCTGAGAAACAAGATTAAGAATGATCTCGCAAAATCACCATGACCATGGCATCCGTCTGATGTAGATCTTCGGTCTTACAAAGTACCTGATTATCTTCAAAGGTTTTACATGAGGCTTCTTACAGGCAATGTTGCCAATGCAATTCCATCCCTAAGAACCTACGTCTTTCCTCAATAGTGGTAGTTATGGACCAAACCCTCTATGCAAAGCTTCTGAAAACATATGGAAGGGAAAAAGAGGCGTATAATAATATCCTTCGTATGGGAGCTCTCCACACCATCTGTAACTTCACGGCAATTCTTGGCATAAGATTTCAAGACGGAGGTCTTCGTGACATCTGCATTGACTCTGGCATACTTGGAGAAGGTTCAGTTACTGGTGTCATGGGTGGGAAAATGTACAATCGTGCAGTTCGAGTCCACAAATGTTTATTTGAAGCATTGACCAGACTTGTGTGGGAAAACTTTTTATCCTGGATTGCTAATGACGGTATTGAGGTAGTAAATAACTTTGTAAATGAAGTAATGAGATAAGTGATGATCTCAGTTAGGGCAATATTGATGAAATATTGCAAGGACCAGTATTCGAATCTGCATTCAACTTTGGCAATAAGTTTTTGGATTATCTTGGTCATAATAATGGAGACCTATCAGCTTTCTGGATGACATATGTTGGCATGAAAGGGAAGTATATTGCTTAATCTCCTACGAACATCTCGAGAGGGAAACTGGTTCCTTGAACGTCATGCAATAAGGTTAATGAACCACCTGAAGTATATGACAGTTTTTTGAAGGACCAGTCTTCTGTCCAAATGTCCGAAACAAATACCTTTGGACGCATACCAATAGATCAAGCCATACAGGAAACAATAAATATACTCAAACAACGGGAGGTAGTACTTCACGATTTAGTCTTAAGCCAGGAGCAGTGACAAGGAATGATATAACAGCAGAATACAGAAGTTCATTTTTACATTCTATGCGGACCTTTATTGAATCTGGTGGTTCAAGTTCTCTTCACCCTGACCTGCTTACAACTAAATGGTATATGATGAACATGAAGATCATCAGTAGTGAGCCATTAAAAACTGGACTGATCCTTTTTCAGAAATAAACTAACTATTAATCCTCTCCGTAGGAAAAATAGCTACTGCTGAAATTAACACAGGACCTTATTAGAATACACTTAAATTGGGGGGAAATCAATAAGAAATCTTTGAAACGAAGGGGAGAATAGAAAGCATCCCTCCTACAAAGAAATTAAATGACCGTATGAAACAGTGTAAACGTAACACATTCACTTCAATGTGCTTGAAGCGAGAGGTTCAATGTAAAGATAAAGCAGTCATTTTGAAAGCTGATCAAGTTTTAGTTGGTAAAATTAGCAAAGCATCACAAGCTCGGAATCTTAAAATGAAAGAGGTTTTATCTCATTCTTTGGGACCTCTTCTAAGACCTTTAGCAACGCCTGAGGGACTACTTCGAAAAACTACCAAAGCTACCCTTGAAAACTTTTTTGCAAAAACGATGTGCCCACAGCTGAATCTATTCCAGGGCAATCTGCAACAATCATTTCTGGTATGTGTCTCGTTCAAAAGATGAAAGTTAATCAAACAACATTTGGGGAAATTGCCATGAATTTGTTTTCCATGATTTTAAATGAAGGTGAAGGAAGTCGAAGAATTGATGCTGTAATTGATAGATATCAAGAACTATCAATCAAAAATAGTGAACGACAAATGATAAGATCAGATTCTGGAATGATGGTCACACAAATTACTGAAATACAAATAATGAGACAATAAGAGAAAGCTTTTGGGGCAAATAAGTATATAACAAAACAAGATTCATTTCATTCTTTGTGAAAGAATGGAAACAGCTATGTATACAAAAAAAATTAAAAGATAAATAATTGTTTTTACAAAATTACCAACAGTAATATCCAGGAAATACATGAACTGAGAAGTAAGTACTCATGAAGAAGCAGATGGTCGCTTACTATTACATGCTGACCATGCTGCAAAGGAAGGATATCAAGCAGTCCTAATAGTTAAGTAGATACTGATGTGTTAATTTTATGCCTAGCATAAAAACATATCGACGTGCCGTTGTATATAAAAAAAAAATGGGGATCTAAAAGTAGGATAAAAATTTCTGGCACTGAGAAAGTAATAGCTTATCTTGGAGATGGGGGTGATGCTCTTTTGGACTACATTCTTTCACACGTTGTGACACGGTCAGCGCATTTGCGTGAAGAGGAAAAAGTTATGGAACGGAAGAAGATTATCAATGATGGAGCATGTAACGCATTTTCCTAGCTGGATCAGAGTGGGACTTCCCAGAATCATTAATGGCAGACTTGGAAAGGTTCACTTGCTACATTTACTCTAGGAAAACAGCAATATTTAACATCGATGAACTAAGGTACCATGTGTTTTTGTCCCAAAAAGGGAGAAATAGAGTCATATGTTGCTACATGTTTAGACTCTTTGAAAAGCATTCATAGAGGGCTAATTATCAGCTGCAAGATGGAAAAGACGCTTACAACCAGATCAGAGTACTACACCAACTCCCACTGGAAGAGGTTGGAAATTTATTAACATTGATGGAAAAGAGCAACTTGCTATAGACTGGAAGGATGGCTTGCCAGCCCCTAAGACCGTCCATGATTTACTTGCATGCACTTGCTCCAAAAGTTGTAAGTTACCCAAGTGCGCTTGCTTCTTACAAATGGAATGAAATGCACAGACATGTGTAGTCTTACAGACTGCAGTAACCAATTAGTCACTGAAACCGTAAATTACCAGTAAGATACAAATGATGAATATGAGTTATGTAGCTGTGATTGTAAAAAAGTTAACTAAAAATACGCACACACAAATCCTGCATCCATTCATTTAAACCAATGAAGCAAAAAGACGATGCAGACGGAGCTAAAGACCACACGGGTCGATGAACACTTTTTGTGGAGGCATCAATTTTAAGGCGACAGCTCCACATAATTAACAAGAAAATCGTTAATATGAAGCAATATCCAAGTAAAATTACTCAATATGGAAGTGTAGAGACCGTAGAGACTATGCATGCAGTGAAATTATAGCAGTAGCGCTAACGTCACTACGACGCTCGCTTATATTCCAAATTATGGTCCTAACTCTTAAACAAAGCATCTTACAGAAATTTTATAAGAATAAAAAAAGCTCTAGAATTTTACTTTGATAGTATAACAATTAATATAATGGTTTAATTATAGGTTATGATTTTACGATAGTATTGCCAATTTTCATGAAAAAATGTATTCAAATTGGGCATTAACAACTTGTACGCCACTGAACAAGTTCTGCATTTTTCTGCTATTCTCAATCTTCATGTTAGAAGTTCGTATCTCTGCAAATTTGACGGTTCTCTGCCAAAAACAGAGCATTCTACAAAGGTTTTTTGCGAACCGCGACATCTTCATTTGCGGAAAAATGTTATTATGGAAACTACGCAAAATCAGTATTTAAAATAGGTTTGGTCAGTTTTTTTTTTTTCACGGCAATCTTACATATTCCATATCTAAGGAGCACACTTGTCCCAAAAATTAATAGTAATCCTTTGGCCCTAATTTGATACTGAAAAACTGACTGGCTTCTGGACTACATGGAAAATGTCGTAACAGAGAAAATTCTGAGGTTTTCCGTATATAGCTAACGTCATGGGGTAACCATGCGGTTTCGACATGACGGTTCAGCAAGCTTGGGACACTTTCCGCACAGGAATTTGTTAAACAAAATAAATGACTAAAAATTCTTATTCTATCCAAGTGTCATATAGGAAAGTCATCGCATATCATATATTAATTGTAGGCAATCATTGGTATAATTTCCCTCGTATTATTTGTATATTACTTTCCTCTTTGTTTACATGCGTTGATATTTTCGAGTAGCGGGACAATGTTGAACAGTATAACTTTCCTTACCTCCCTCGATCCCAACGAAATGATTGTGGCTGAAAAGGATAGGCGAACCATCACAAGACGGTGGCTGAACCTTCTTCGTGTAGTGGAAGCTTCCAGTGAAAGCATGGACAAATCACTACTGTCAAATTTGGAGGCTTTGGGTCTTGCCATGATGGAAGAGGCTCAGCATACACCTGCGAGAAGATAACGTGATACTATGATAGTGATTACTCATGATGAAGATTAGGGAACGAACGTTTCAAGATAAGATAACCCGCCTGAGTGAAGTCGTTGACGGTGAAATTTTAAAATTCTGTCATAATAAAAATTTAAAATGAATTACAGACAAATGCAGTAACCATCTTTCATAATAAAAATATTTTCTTACCTAAGAAAAGAACCAACTAACCATTTGGTACTCGTTCCGGCATTTAAAGAACCCGAATAAAATCTACTGACTGTTGGCTACTCTGCGGTAAATCATGATAGTACCAGTTGCCAGCTAGGTTATACCTAACGCGCTGCAACAGAAAATATCTGGTATTATTTTTTTAGTTCGCTATCTTAACCATACTTGGTATTTAAAAAAAAATCAAAATTTGTGGTTGTATCATAATAAATTCATCAGACCTTCACTAACTCAAAGTTAGATCTTGTCATTAAAAAAAAATCAGTGATACTACTGATGCTACAAATCGGGAAATCATTTGGACATGGATTGGTTATATAACAGAATTCATACTCTGAGTCATGAATTAGTTCGTATAATGATATTTGCCGTTAGAGCCTGGTTAACAGCAAATTCCGACTAATTGTCAGGTATCAAAGCAGGTCAGGTCAGAAAAGAATGGTTGTAAAGCACACACGCGTGTATGTATGTACGTATGCATAATATTGCCTATGTTCATGAATGTATATGAGGTGTTGACATTTAAATGGGAATAAGGAATACATAGGCTTCAATGTAGCCTCATTATAGAGAGCATCAGCTCTAAAACCGAGGCAATTGTAAAGTTTATTCATTTTTTATATTTCCTCTATCACCAGCCGTGGCATCTCTGCCAACTGCCAAGCTTTGAATACTGCTGCCACCTACCAGCAAAGAAGAAAACTAACTTTGCATTACAAGACTGCCTCGGCAGATTTTCCAGTCTTCGGTTGTCGCTCTCATTTGTTGACATCCACCAGAAGAAGTGGTTGTCTATGGGCTGATCAAATGCCTCGTGAACATTCTTGATTTTGGTGCGCGATCCCGGCATCATTGAAAAGGTAAGTTTTGTAACACTGGTATAGGCTACATATACGCAAGCGAAGTTCGGACACTAGGTCGCTGGCTTAAGACCAAAACTGCGAAACAAACCTTCAATCTGTGTTCACGACGGCTGTTTATTACCTACCTACCTACCTAGCTTATTGTGCGTCGGTCAGCCTCGCGTCTGCCTATTCGCCGGTACATCGTCATTGATGAAGATCTCAGGTGCACTGCAGCCCCACCCCCGTAGTAATGAGAAGTACTACAGATGGTGTGGCACACGTAGCAACCTACAGTGAGTACGATTATCGGAGGCGTATTGGCGGTTTCCACGTTAAAACGTCTCCCTTCCAAAGCGGCCCTCTGTCAAAGTCTCCCTTCCAAAACGTCTCCCCATTCAACATTCGTCAATAGGCTGAAAGGAGAACAGTAATTTTATTACTACCTAATCTTAAGACACGGATGGCCCAGTTAACGGGCACATTTCCTAAGTACCTGTAGGGGACTCATTCTTCCTTCTAGGCAGGGGGAAACACTGCCTTGGAGCCATCGTACTCTGGTAGATCATCACCCTTATTCACTCATCTAATTGGTGAAAAAAGAATACAATTACATCTTTAAGCATACCATTCATAAGATTGAAGTTTCGTCAACATAATGTGATATAGGAGGAACAACCGACTGGACCAGCGGATCCAGTTTCCACTGCGTGTGGATCCACCCTCCGAAAAAGTACTTCAACACGTCCTGACACCGGAGATAGGCACTACCTACTCATGAGTTGTTGGTGGTGAGAGCAAAAGCTTGAGACTTCTACTAGGGTAAACAACCGACTGGACTGGCCAACTCACTGACTACCGCGTTTTTTACCACCCTCCGAAAAGTACTTTAATACGTCCATCAGTCTGAGTTGTTGGTGGTGATAGCAGGAGCTCAAGACCTCTACTCTCCTTTTGAAGTAAGTATTTTCTTCAAAGTTAGAAATTAAGACCATATTTTAAGATTTAGTAAACAGTGTAATGAAAAGTGTGGCCAACACAGTGCACACTACCCCATGACGCTTTCGAAATTTTTACTTGCAATTAAAAAAGTTTAGAAGATTGACGCCATCTCGATGTTAGCAGAGTCGCATGTTAACAAACTTCCCATTTCCTGTGCTAAATCCGCACACCACTTGTATCCATAGACACCGGGGCACTTTCATCACAACAATCGTAAACACGGCTACTAGGGTAGAATATCACGACAGGCCAACCCTCATCACGGTGGACGGGTCTTATTCACCTCGATATTAATTGGTGAAACATGAATACAATTGCAACTCTAAGCATACCATTTAAAAGACTGAAGTTTCGTCAACATATTGTGATATATGAAAGCCCCATACGAACTAAAATAAGCATGTGAGCTCTTCGTAAAATATTTTTTCAAGGCAGTTGTGAAATCCAATATGGCGGCTACGTTTTGCATGGACGGTTCTCATCAGTGACGGCCACCATCTTTCCCCAGCCTTCCCAGCACTCATTTGAACAATGTTAGCGTATGTATGTAACGTTTTTTTATCTTACTCAAGATTGCAGTTGTAATCAGCACAATAAAACAACATTTTGTTGCCTATATTAGTGAAAGTATGAAACTTGTTATTCCCGGGGTTATGGTTGGAACTGAATTCATTCTTACCTTGTAATCAGTGGTTTTATCCTTACTGCCATCACAACTGAAACTCCACAGTGCTTATTTGATTGTAATTATACACATTTTGGTCTTAATTCACTCCACAGTGCACTCGAGCCACATTGCTGTTCGTGTTTCCTAAGCACTCACTCCGTAAAACAAAGTTACGAGCAGCAGACGACAACACTGATTATGAGATGCAAAGCTTTATTCCCTTAATTGTTTACTTTACTCAATATTTAGTTTAACTCTACTTTAAAATGTTTATTTAATTCATGTCCATTATCCCTTTTTTTGCAACCAAATTAACCCCCAATTTACAAATTGTTTTTCGGATGTATACTTACGAGCAGACGATGTGATGGAAAAATGGGCTCATCGTTGCCAATCTAGTGGAGCGTCACACATACGCCGATGCATTTACAAACTGTTTCGATGAATTCTAGTTGTCATAGTAATGCAGTAATGATAAAATTGCTCTAATATGTATATATACTACAAATAGATACGCTAATTTCACTTATTTCCCCGGTTTTGTGTAAGTCTTATACCTAGTTTGGAGGGTAAACACATAACAATTGACAACACTGATAAACAATTGAAGAGCGCAAAACGCCGCAAAGAATGCCGTAGTCCCTTGAATAAGTGCTGGTAAGAGGTGGGTTTACGATTGTTGTGATGAAAGTGCCCCAGCGTCTATGGGTACAAGTGGTGTGCAGATTTAGCACATGAAATGGGAAGTTTGTTGACACAAGCGACTCCGTAAACATCAAGATAGCGTCAATCTTCTAAACATTTTTAGTTGTAAGTAAAAATTTCTAAAGTGTTTTGGTGAGATTTCCACTGCCGTAGCCACCCTTTTCAGTACCCTCTGTTTAAATCTTAAAATTTGGCCTTAATTTCTAACTTTGGAGAAAATACTTACTTCGAAAGGAGAGTAGAGGTCTTTAGCTCCGTTTTTCACCAACAAGAAGTCGCGACTGATGCCCATCTCCGGTGTCAGGACGCGTTATAATGTACTTTTTCGGAGGGTGGCTAGCGTTGATTGTAGGTGGCCTGCTTGGCCTGCTGTGATATTTTACCCTAAATATTCGTTGTTGAAAAATTGGGTAGTTTATGGTTTAACGGGCCACACGACACCCAAATCCATCCGCCACGGTAACTAGCCTAGTCCCTACGACCCCGACCTCTCACGACCTAAACCCTCGAAACATGGCGCGAACATTAAAAAAAGGCAACATGTCTCCTATAACACCCCGCCCAGCCCCCCATTGCTTACGCTACTGTCATTCCCGTTAGGATACTTCTTTTTATTAACATACCTATGTGCCGATGTATGCGTATTCCGTAATTATTTACCTATTCCGTAATTATTTACCGGGCCGCACGCCATCCCAACAAACATGGCGGCTCCTCCGCGCCGCAAATTTTCAAAACTGTATCCTCTTAAAACCTCACCAAGCCCCCATTGTCTTTGCTTCTGCGAATTCAGTTACGATACCGCACTTTATTCACATGGGTGACACTGTAGGCCTATTCCGTCATTATTTACCTACAGTTTTGGGAGCCAATTACCAATTTCCCGGGCCGCACAACACCCAAATCCAACCGCCGCCCTAAGTAGTCCCGTCAACCCAGCATGGCCTTTATCACCTGGGCCAAAACCCCGCGAGTTTTCAAAGCAGTCAACATGGCGCATCCCGTAGCATCACACCCGTCCCTCGCTGCTTTTTTGAGTGAAAGTCCGGTTACTTTTGGTGTGCTATATACTTTATGCCAAGACGTTGATGTACTACGTACATATCTTTACAAAAGCGGACTGTTGGGCGATTTCAGTGGAACTTGTGACAAGTGTAAAGTGGGGACCGTGAGCCTTGTTAAAGAGGAAGACAGTTTCCTGTGGCGCTGCAGCTTCCGCACGTGTCGTAAAAGAACGATACGGAACGGCTCTTTCTTCTCCCGCTCACACCTGGATTTCGGCACAATCCTCCAATTAATTTATGGCTGGATCCACGAGCTACCACAGGCCTTTATGAAAATGACTCTCCATATCGGTTCACCGAACACCATGGTGGACTGGTATAATTTCTGCCAGGAAGTCTGTATCGACATTTTGGTCCAGGACAATCGGAAAATCGGTGGACCCGGCCACATTGTTGAAATTGACGAGTCAAAGTTTGGCAAACGTAAATTCAACAAAGGTCGGCGTGTTGATGGTTGTTGGGTTTTAGGTGGAGTAGACCACAAGGCAAAGGACACGTTTTTCCAAATCGTTCAGGACCGATCGGCCGAAACCCTGCTTCCCATCCTCATTGAAAATATTCATCCAGATTCAATCATTATTTCAGACTGTTGGAAATCATAAACTACACTAAGTCAAGCACTTTCATGAACACTTAAATATCAATCACTCTTTACACGTTGTCGATCCAACCGACAAAAACATACACACCAACACTATCGAATCTACATGGCGGGTTTTAAAAAGAAACTTTTTGCCGCGGAGTGGTACGGTGAGAACACTGTACCCTTCTTATTTCTCAATGTACTGCATTAAAAACGTTACTTTAACAACAGTGGTTGCCCGTTCAAAACATTCCTCGAACTCATTAAACGCACTTATCCATTAAAGAAAGCAGAGTCAACACCGACGAAAATCAGTCCTTTGTCCCGCAGTACTCCTCAACCTCAACAAACCCGTGACTGCGGTGTTCTAACCGAAATGCCTATGCTAGTCAAAAGGCCCAGAATCGCCCAACCAGAATTCTCCGACTCTGACATGGAAGATTTTCAATTGTAAAGTAAGTGCAATAATGTATCCAGGGTAGTTTAATGGTACTTTAAAATGTGGATTGTCCGCGGTTAGACTGGCCAGCCACGCGGTTAGGTAGGTTGGCCCACTGCAAATCCTGTGGTTAGCGCGCGCAGCGCAATATTACCGCTTGCCGAAACATGTCGAGCCTGCCAAGAATCTTTAAAAATGCGGTTAATCTTAATAAGAGCTCCGGCCGATTTTTAATATAAATGTGTTTATACCTTGAAAGAAGATACTAAGTATGTTCTAAGGAAGAAGGAAATTAGTGGCGGTAAGTCCTATCGGTGTAGAAAACACAACTTAAAGATTTGTACTTACAGAAAAAACAGAGTCCTTCATGTTGTTGTCTTTGTCGTATCACCTATGTTAATGAGCTCCTGTTCGTTCGTTTGTGTGCTGCGCAGTCTCAAATTGTCATGGCGAAACCACACCTTCCGAATGACGTCACGAAAAACACTCCACCCAAAAAGTGACATAATTATAGACAATATCCAATCGTAAATAAGCACGTTTCAGTTTTCTTTGAAACAAAAGAAAGCACAGTGTTTTCAGCCAATGACAATATTTAATGTTACCAAGTCGTTAATTTTTTCGGCAAATAAACCTATTTTCTCCAATTAAGCGTTACTTGCACTAGCGCCATGGCCGAATTAGCAGGACTCCGATTTTGTTGCCCAGGAAAGTTTCCCCACAGTGTGTGAAAATTGCTACATGAATTATAGAGATTTCACAAACTATTATTATGGGCAAATAGAAAGGCTCGTAACTTTTGCCCAAAATCACGGATTAATCAAGAGTGAACACATTTGCCCGACGTGTAAGGAAAAGTGCCGTCTTGACTTGAACAAGAAAGCCTTTCGGTGCTATAAAACCTATGTAGTGTCCAAAAAAAAGAGAAAAAAGTGTAATTTTTTTGTCTCAATATTTAAAAACACATGGTTCTCCAAGTCTCACGTGGATATTGAAACTAATTTAACATTTTGCTTTATTTTTGTATCTGATTGGTTTTCTTATAAGTTTGCTAATTTTGAGCTTCATCTCAGCGATCCCACCATCAATGATTGGGCTTCATTTTGTAGGAAAGTAATAGTAAATTGGGTATTTAGGCAGTCTCATAAAATTGGAGGGGAGGGTAAAATAGTGGAAATTGACGAATCAAAATTTGGGAAGAGAAAGTATAATGTGGGCAGAATTATAGAGGGTCAGTGGGTATTTGGGGGAATTTGTAGGGAAACTAGGGAGTTCTTTATGGTTCCTGTTGAACAACGAAACACTGAGGTTTTGCTTGTTGTCATTAAACAGTACATCGAACCAGGAACAACAATCATTTCCGATTGCTGGAAAGCATACGATTGCCTGAAAAACGAGGGCTACAAACTTTACAGGTCAATCACAGTGTCAATTTTGTTGATCCACAAACTCGTGCCCATACCAATACGATAGAGAGACGGTGGAGAGATGTCAAGAATTTAGTCCCAAAATATGACCGGCTTAAAAAACATTTTGTTGGATATTTAGCCGTTGCATATTTCAAATTGCACATTCAAGACCCCATACGAAGGTTTCAGGCCTTTGTGAAAGCTGCTGCTGAAGTCTATCCTCCACTGTAAGGTAAGCTATTTCCTGTATATATTTTGATTATCGTGTGAAATATGCTGGAGTATTGTCTCTGTTAGCCTGATCGCTGCTCAAATTTTTTCGGGGTACGGCGCTCTAGGTTAGGTTAGGTGGTTTGTTTGGTTAGGTAGTGCCCTGGAAATCACTTTTCTCCTGCTCCCCCCCACCCAAAAACCCCAGTTCCCACTGGGGTTCCCCAAGATTGTTAGGTGGGAACAAGGGTGTAATTGCTTGATGCCACCAATATTAATGATCAGTTTAAGCGTAATCAATAAAAAATACATCGGAAAAATATATATTCTAATGCAAACAAGAGACGGAGCTCTCCTTTAGATTTACCAAAAATGCGGATAAGGCGCGAAGCGCCATTCCACCACGGCCTTACTGACAACACACAAATCGATTGGTCGGGGATATGTAGTCGCTTGCAGATGGTGGATTGTCCGCGGTTAGGTTGGTCGGCCCACTGTAATCCCTCTGGTTAGCGCGCGCAGTGCAATATTACCGCTTGCCGAAACATGTGGAGCCTGCCAAGAATCTTTAAAAATGCGGATAAGGCGCAAAGCGCCCGTTCCGCCACGGCCTTACTGACAACACACATAAATCGTTTCCCGTTTGGAGAGTAAAATATGTAAGTACGTAGTCTTAAATTTGGGTAAGCAGTAGGCTAGCATAGCCCACATCGCGTTTGCAGAGTAAGGGGTCAACAATTTTAAAATACGTTTGCAGGCCCAACTTGGGTCGGTAGTAGGCTAGCATTGCCCGCAGAGTGGTTGCAGAGTAAGGGGTCAACCTACTGTTAAATTTTACATTTTTTCCCTCCCACAGCCACCGTCTGTGCGTCCCTCCACCCAAAAACACCCAGTTCCCAATACGCTCCCCCATTACCGTTTATATAAAGTTTTCGGTGGTCAACGACACTCGTATCTGCATCCCCCCACCCAAAAACCCCGGATTCCCAATGGGGTCCCCCTTTACTGTTTCGCTATAACTTTCGGTACTAGTTTCTTTATTATTGTTTTGATATCGCCGCCATATTGGTTTTGGTGTTCTTCCGCCGATTTCGGTCGGCGGGCGGGAGGGCCCGGCAATGTGTAAGCACTCCGAAAAATTAAATGGATTCCTGACTCAAATATTAACAGTTTTGCTGTGAACAACGTTGTTCGCGCTCTTCTTGTTTATCAGTGTTGCCAATTGATGTGTGTTTACCCTCCAAACTGGGTAGAAGACTTGTACAAAATCGGGGAAATAATTGAAATTAGCGTATCTATTTGTAGTATACAGTGTTCCCCCCGTGTTCGTAGGGTATGTGTACTAGACACCCCGGTGAATAGTTGAAACCCACAAATAGGGTAAAACACCGCATGGTACAGGGGTGGACCATGTACGATCAATGTGTACCACACCAAATAAAGTACATTATAACGCGTCCTGACACCGGAGATGGGCATCAGTCGCGACTTGTTGGTGAGAAATGGAGCTAAAGACCTCGACTCTCCTTTCGAAATAAGTATTTTCTCCAAAGTTAGAAATTAAGGCCAAATTTTAAGATTTAAACAGAGGGTAGTGAAAGAGGTGTACACGCCAGTCCAAATCTCACCAAAACACTTTCAACATTTTTACTTACAACTCGAATTATTTAGAAGATTGACGCCATGTCGATGTTTACGGAGTCGCTTGTGTCAATAAACTTCCCATTTCCTGTGATAAATCCGCACACCACTTGTACCCACAGACGCTGGGGCACTTTCATGACAACAATCGGAACACGGAAACTTACCAGCCCGTTTGTTAGTAAACAACTGTTTTGGTAGAAGACGACAGCGAAGCGTGCACTTGGATAATTTTTTAAATAAATAGTAAAACATCAATATTTTACATAGGGTAAAAAACTGCATGGTACAGGGGTGGACCATGTACGATCAATGTGTACAACCCCAATAAAAGTACATTATAATGCGTCCTGACATCGGAGATGGGCATCAGACGCGACTTCTTGTTGGTGAGAAACGGAGCTAAAGACCTCTACTTCGGTGTCAGGACGCGTTATAATGTACTTTTCTTGGGGATGTACACATTGATCGTACATGGTCCACCCCTGTACCATGCGGTTTTTTACCCTATATATGATGATTAATTTGAAAATATTCGTTATTGAAAAAGTAACTCGATTCTGACTCAAATTTAAGTAATTATTTTTTGGAATTAGAACGTTCGTTTAAGCCCGTATTATGATGTCACGACATCTTGGCTTTTGTACCTATTGTAAATAATTGCTTTACTCAACTTTCTTGCAGAACAGTTTACCAGTTATTCATGCAGATTATCAGCTATTCATGTAATTGTTATAATCGTAGTGCACATACATATATATCTTTATTATTTACTTTTTGGATTTATGATTTTTTACTGCTGGATTATCGCCGTAGTGTAACGCAATTGTTTTCGGTCCCTGGGCCTCTTGTTTTCACACCATAAGAAATTATGGGGCTGAATTTGCAATGATCAGAAAGTTGTTAAAAGAGGAAAGTTAGCATTGAGGGGCGTTTGTTTTGATTGAGAAAAATACAAATTTATTCAATAGCTAGCTTGTAAAAAATACTTTTTTTACAAAAAACTTGATTGACAACTAAGCAGCATACCTACTATGGGTTTCAGAGACAGTGCAAGCACATTTTTGGGCAATACCTATTTCTGTAACGAACACTCGTATCAGAACAAGATTTTGCTATAGTGCATTACACCCAGTGCCGTAATTTATTAGGGTATCGTGAATCACTAATCGTAAAGAATAATGACACTTGTCCTTGTACCAAGAGACAAAAACTCCATTATGCAGAAATGGATATGAACACGCATAAAAAGGTCCTCCTACCGTCGCCCTCCCCCCCCTCCACCACCACCCCTGTCCTTCTTCGTTGCTTCGCCTCTCTCTCTCTCTTGCCATTCGGTATGTGTTCACCCTCCAAACTGGGTATAAGACTACACACAAAACGTTGAAATTGGTGAAATTAGGGTATGTATTGGAAGTATATATACATAAATATTAAAGCAATTTTATCATTATTGCATTACTATGACAACTAGAATTCATGGAAACAGTTTGTAATAATGAATCGCCGTATGTGTGAAGCCTCCACTAATGTGGCAACGATGATTTTGCCATTCTTAGCATGCAGACATTAAAGGTTACATTTATTTCTGGCATACAGTTATTAAAGAAATTCAAAATACTAATATAGACTTAAATCAATGAAAAGTGCTAGCAAAAACAAAACAGCAAAAAAAATATATATATAATCCACTTATCCGTAGTGGTTCCTCTATGGTTTTCGGCAGCCAGATGTACGACAAGGTTAGAAACATTGGATTGTGTCTACTTTAGAAATATCTGTAATTTTTTGGGGTAATTTGGTTGCAAAAAAAGGATAAAATACATGAATTAAATAACATTTTTAAATAAAGTAAAGTTGAACTAAATAATGAGTAAAGTAAACAATTTAGGGAATAAAACTTTGCAGTTTCGTCGTCTGCTGTTCGTAACTGTGTTTGTGGGGCGCGCTTAGGAACCAGGAACAGCAACTTGTTTAAAGTGCAATGTGGAGTGAATTGAGACCAAATGTGTATAATAACAATCAAATAAGCACTGTGGAGTTTCAGTTGTGATGGCAGTAAGGATAAAAACCACCGATTACAAGGTAAAAATGAATTCAGTTCAAACCATGACCCCGGGAATAAAAAGTTTCATACTTTCAGTAATATAGGCAACAAAATGTTGTTTTATTGTGCTGATTACAACTGCAATCTTGAGTAGATCAATAAACGTTACATATATACGCTAACATTGTTCAAATGAGTGCTGGGAAAGATGGTGATCATACTTGATCAGAACCTGTACATCCACACGGTAGCCGCCATATTGGATTTCAAAACTGCCTTGAAAACATATTTTACGAAGAGCGTCACATGCTTATTTTAGTTCGTATGGGGCTTTCATATATCACATTATGTTGACAAAACTTCATTCTTTTGGATGGTATGCTTGTAGTTGTAATTGTATTCTTGTTTCACCAATTAAATATCGAGTGAATAAGACCTGTCCACCGTGATAAGGGTTGGTAGTCGCTGGTGTTTCCCCCTAGTTAGAACCACCACTAAAAATGCTTATAGGCTAACTGCCTATCTTCAAAGTTCAGATACCAAATGTGGTAGTTCTACAGAAGCAGTCCGCACGGACTGCAAGGAACGTAACCGCGGATGTGACATCCACTAGGGATTGGGGCGTCCAATGTATTTCACTGTGTTTAGTACTGGCCTCTGGCGGGTTAATTACAGTCGTCCAAATAAATATTACTTAAAATTCTTGTTCAGTGGGTAATACTGCAAAGAAAAACCGCAACTGCCGTAGTCTAGGCCGCCGCCAATAAGTACCCAAAATCTACCCCAAATGTATACCTTAAATAACTTCCTAAATCAAATATACCTAAAATTACTAACCTATTTACTGTATTAATCGATGAGGTTATATTATTAATATCATTTCAAAGTCATATTAAACATTTGTTCCAATACGAATACAAACCATTGGTCCTTT
>NC_087216.1:40276477-40309911 GCF_015104395.2 Macrobrachium nipponense
ACAAACCATTGGTCCTTTACAATAGGAATGTAACTTACGATGGCTGGAACCGGTCGTAAGCTTCGAACAATGGAGTTCGCTAGTTAACTGCTTGTCCGACAGTGCGCGCACCGCGCGACTGGGAGGTGAAGATCCACTTTGTTTTCAGCCGTCTTGGTGGATGGACGTGTTCTGCATATCTCTCTGCCCGCTTCTTTGGCATATGCTTTGTGTTTTTCTTCAAACTTGGTTTGCTTTGTGTGTGTGGAATTCTGTAAATACGTGTACTACTTGTATTTTTCCCATTTTATTATTAATATGGATTCCCGTGAATTGGAGCATTTATTAGTGTTTTTAGAGACTGTGCCAAACTTTAGCAAAAATTCCCCTTGTGCAAGGGAGTCTGGAGCCTAACCTCACATTAGTTCTGGGTGTTACTGTACTCCTGAGGAGCGTCAAAAACGCTTGCCCACCCAGGGACCTCAGGCCTCCTGAAGGGACATGACTCTCGTGTTGCAGAGCCCAACTCATAAACCGTACAGGCCCCTTCGAGAGTCGTCAGACAGGGATCTGACCCTTAAGACTGTTTTCCTGCTAGCCCTGGCATCAGCAAAAAGGGTTGGCAAACTTCATGGTCTTTCCTTCGATGTAAAAGGCTTGAGGGGATGTTTACTGGTTACTCTTGGTTTCATCCCAGATTTAATAGTGAAGACTCAGAATCCATCTGTCTCGGCACTAGATTAAAGTCTTTCACCATCCACTCCCTGAGTGACTTTGATGGTGATGATCCAGACAAGATGCTACACTTTGTCCTGTTAGAACACTACGGCGCTATCTGAAGAGGACTTGACATCTCCGGCCTGAGTGTCGATGACTTTGTTAGCACCGTAGGTTCCAAGAAAAAGGTGTCCAAGAACCTGTTTCTTTCTGGCTTTGTGAGATGATCAGGAAGATGTACTCTGCTGCCTGTTTAGACGACACAGGTACCTTTCATACGAGAGTCACGAGGTCAGGGACGTTGCCGCATCCCATGCATTCTGTAAGAACCTGACAGTTCATCAGGTTTTGAAATGGGGCACCTGGGCTAGCCAGACAACTTTCACCTCTCATTGCCTGCAGGGTATTGCCCTCGGGTCCATGGACACATTTTCCTTGGGACCGGTGGTGGCTGCTCAACAAGTTGTGTAGCTTACCCAGCGCCTCTGACTAGACAAGGTTGCATCTTGCCTCGTTGTTTTGGTATGAACAAGTATGTCTGTCGAGTGACTGGCTCTCCATCTCTTTCATCTTACTCTTTTCCTTCAGGCAGAGTACACGGACCGATATATGCAGGACCAGGCAGTAGATGCAGGTAAGACACTCCATAGAGTAACTTCTCTATTTTCTTAGACTAGTTAATAGAAGCAAATATCCTCTGCTTCCCTTTTACAAGGCAGGGAAGTGGGACTGTTGACATCAGACAAACCCAGTATATTTATATTTGCCTTTCTTTCTCTTGACAGTATGGTTCTTTGCTTTCTCTTAAGGAGGACACATACTCATCCCCATGAGTAAACCCAGAAGACTGGCTCTGATTTCGCAGTTCCTAACTCTGGTCAAATGCCAGTGGCTGGATTTCCTTCCATGCTCTTACAACCAGGAAGGAAATCTCGTGTGCTGAATCCCAGTCATTCATAGAGGCTCACTCAGATTCCTCCCACCAATCAGTGAGTCTTCCTATAGTAAGGGACCGAGGGTTTGTATATCATGTAGGAACAAATCTCATTTTTTAAAGAATTTTATTTTTCCTAACTATACAAACCTAAACCTTAGGTTCTTTACACTAACTGCACCCCTCAATCTGCTACCTGGGCCTAAAGCAAATTGGAATGTTTACAACCGGTTGGGAGGGTTGCCAACTACCAGACCAGTAGTTAACTACCGAACCGCCTTGTTTAAAGATTTCAGCTGCCATGTCCAGACTACGCCTTGAGTAATTCCTTTTGTAAATGACCTCAGGTTTGTATAGTTAGGAAAAATACAACTTTCAAATATTGTGATTTTTTAATATTCTCGTAGGTCCCAGCATTTGGCCTTTGGCCCAAATTTTATATTCCATTCCATACATAAACAAACTAGAGCCTTCTATATATGTTTTGCCTACCTGAACCGTCTGACTCGTTGCAGCCAAAGGAAAAAATGATGTTGAGAGGGGTACCAATGTAGTTAACTGTAGAGGGTACCAATGTAGTTAACTGTAGTTAACTCCCCCTCTCATCTCCTCCAGTGACCTACCTTGCTATGAAGATTCAATGACAGTTCAGCTTGTGCTGAAGGGTATTCCGTATATGAAAGGGTCTGGTTTGTATACTTAAAATGTTTTAAGAGATTGTCATATTTGACCAAGTATAAAATATGTATTGCAGTATCTATAATACATTTTAGAGATATTATGGTTTCTTAAAATATCACTAAGCATACTGCTGTTTCTTAAAATAACACTAAGCATAACCACATAATGAGCCTTTGTCAAGAAAAAAATGTAAAATTGAACCCCTTGTCAGTATTATAACAAGATTTTTCCTGAGATTTTGTTTCAGGTTTATATTACCTACCTATGAAGGACCAGTCAAGGGAGATTCCAGCAGATGACTTGAACTCCCCTTCCCCCTTCTTTGGTAAATGTTAATTATTATTGAATTTTATCTTCTTCATGAAATTACATTGTTTGTTTCTATTGTTGTTAAGATGGGTGACTCGGATGATGAGTACGAACGCCGCCGGCGGGACAAATTCAGGGGTGAGCGAGACTACACTAGCAGTAGCACGAGAGACCGACGGGACGACAGCAGACGAGGAAGAGAGGATTGGTCTGAAAGGTACTGTGTAAGACACTTTTCATGACTATTTTGGAATAAAAAGATAAGTACAATATAAACCTTGATCAATGATAGTATACCATAAGTATTGCCAATTGCCATTTGTTCATATGGAAATGCAAACCAACACCTTTCATGTAAAAGTATTCCTCCTCATGACCTGAAATTGGTTGTTGAAACCTGGTGATGAGGTAGTTAACTGGATGTAGAGTTGGTGAATGGGGGTCCCTTTGCTGACCTGTCATTGCCGAACTTTTTTCCCTCAGCCATCGTGAAGTAAGGCTGTCTTGCTACATTATTGCTACTTTTAAGATGGAACTTGTATGTTTGAGTTTTGTTTGCTTTTTCATGGAATAAGTTTGTACTGTATAATAGAGATGTGAAGGGTGTGTTGAGTCTAAATGACCTTTCATACCTTCTATTCAGGATCCCCACTTGTCATTGCTCCTCTGTATGTGTAGGATCTGCAACCTCTCAGGAAGGCTTAGGTAGAGGAAGGCATGTAACATTAATAAATAATGATTATTATGAATGTATATTTCTTTTTTGTGTATTAATAAACCCAAACTATTTTATTGATCATAATTTAATCATAAATGATGATCCCTTTGCTCATATATCGTAGCCTGGGGCACTGCTTGAGGCAAGATGGGGCACTCCTTCCTATGCAACTCTCTCTCTCCCCTTCACTAACTCGGCTTATTACAGCGAATTTTCTTCTTCTGTATGTTAGCGAGATGTTTTCCTTGTATTTTCCTCTTTGGCATGATGAAATTCTTGCCGAAACAAAGATAAACAAACGTAAATGCAAGAGAATGTCAGAGGTGAAACTCGAAGGTGTACTCTCTTTTTACAAAGACAATTTAATAAATCATGATTATTATGAATTTCATATTCCATTTTGGGTATTAAAAAACCAAAACTATGTTATTTATCATAGATGAAGATCTCTTTGCTCAAAGATCGTATCCTTGGGCACAGTGTGACGTGTGCTGTCAGGCAAGACGGGGGCGTTACTACGCAACCCTCCACTCTCTCTTCACTAACTACGCGTATATTATGATATTTTGTAATAATACTTGAGCGATTTTTCTTCGTCTGTATGTTAGCGAGATGTTTTCCTTGTCTTTTCTTCATTGGCATGATGAAATTCTTGCCGAAACATACATAAACATACGTAAACGCAAGCAAATGTCAAGAGGTGAAATCGAACAATTAGACTACTTGAAGTTTGTGCTCGTACTGGATCATGGTTGGACTTGGTAGCTGAATGAAGTCTCCCTTCTCGACTCGGGGAATGTCTACAGATGCCATTTCTCCCAATTTCTTTGACAATAATTATCAAAATTTACGATAATAGAAGAAATATTGCATTTTCTTTTACGGATCAATGTTTTAGGCTTATTGAGTTATGTTAACTGATTACCCTGTAACTACGAAAGTAAGAGGAATTTTGACGAAATATTTCGTATACGTATTCTCAATTGCCATATGAAGCTCCATGAATATATAAGGGTTCCAGCTGGCCCCCTTAAATGACTCAGGTTTAAGACATATTTTGTTAGACAAAACATTCGGTGTCCACGTTTCAAAGTTCCAGCTCTTGAATAGGAAGCTCACCTGAATGGTAAGCTTATACACCTGTGGGAAAGAACCAATTGACAGTTAGCAGTGGAATGAAATACTGACACACCTCACGTTCAACAAAACCAAATTTTTTATACAGAAAATTAACAAAAAAATTCAGATAACCATTGAGTCTCACTTTCAACTCGCTACAACATCACTTATCTACGTTGAAAACCAACCTGTGAGACGAGTCTATTAAGACTAGTCTTGCAGGTTGGTTTTCAACGTAGTTAAAGTGACGTTTCCCTGTAAGAAGATTGACCATCTTAAAAACCTCTTCAGGGTTTTTAAACTTTTTGAGTTGCTTGGTGGATGCACTGGCATGGAAAATAAAAAATATTCCTTAATACCGGCACACATAGCAACTGATTGGCTGAACATCCTTTCATGTGGGGATAGGGGAATAAGGGATACAGGCAGTCCCCGGGTTACGACGGGGGTTCCGTTCTTGAGACGCGTCGTAAGCCGAAAATCGTCGTAAGCCGGAACGTCGCTTGGAAATATGTCTTAAACTAATAAAAAGTTATAAAAACCTTACTTGTAATCCTTTGGTTACACTACATGTTGTTTCCTGTAGTTTTATGTACAACCTGGAGTTATTTTCATAAAAGAATGCTGGTTCTTGAAGGTAAAAACTATTGTAATCCTCTGGTGACACTACATTCTTGAAGTTTTATGTACAACCTGGAGTGATTTTGCCAAATCTTGAGGGCTACAAGAACAGCTGATTACTATTTACGTATCATATAGACTAATTAAAGTAAACGTATCTTTAAATAGGCTTATATATTAGTATCAACAAAACATTTCCTGCCATGAGTCAGAGGCCGTTTAATGAAATGAACACTTCTCTGTCCTATCTGTTCAGAAAATAAACGTTACGTCAATCCCCGAGACCATTGTTGCCAAAGCGTCTCTCTCTCTCTCTCTCTCTCTCTCTCTCTCTCTCTCTCTCTCTCTCTCTCTCTCTCCTCTCTCTGATCAAATTATACTGGATAATGTCTCTCTTTGGATACTTCGATTTTGCCAAATCTTGAGGGCTACAAGAACAGTTGATTACTATTTATGTTATAGACTAATGAAAGTAAACGTATCTTTAAATAGGCTTATATTATTAGTATATCAACAAAAACATTTACTGGCATGAGTCAGATGCCGTTTAAACGAAACTAACACTTCTCTGTCCTTAACTCGGAGCGTCGGAAGACGCCTCTCCTCCTCTCTCTCTCTCTCTCTCCTCTCTCTCTCTCTTCTCTCTCTCTCTCTCTCGCTCTCTCTCTACTCTCTCTCTCTCTCTCTCTCTCTCTCTATTCCTCTCCTCTCTCTCTCTCTCTCTCTCTCTCTCTCTCATCAAATTACTGGATAAATGTCTTTGGATACTAGAAATTTGCGTTGTAATCTAACCAGAAACTTCGTTTTGTTATTATTACTGGAAACAAGCAATGATTTTTTCATTATTTGCTCTTTTGGACTGTTTTAATGTAAACTTTGCGCACTGCAAGCTATGTATGTATTCATTCGCTCGGAAACTAGTTCCGCATATGAGGCGTCACTAAAAAACATCGAAAAATACGACATAAAAAGTGTCGAAAATCATCATAACCTCAAAATTTTTGTTGTAATCTAACCAGAAACTTATTTTTATTAATATACTGTGCTAAACTATAAAGGATTTTTATCATAGTATGCGTTTTTTAAAAGCGTCGTTAACTCGGAGCGTCGGAAGCATCAGCGTCGTAACCTCGGAACAAGCGTCGTAACCCAGGACGGATTTTTCCATTGAATATTTAAGAAAAAGCGTCGTAACCTCGGAACGTCGTAAGCCGGAACCGTCGTAACCCGGGGACCGCCTGTATATCTTAAGAGTTGACATCGCTCTAGCCAACAACCATAGCACGTTGAAAGCACCGCTGCTCGTCCTATCAGCAAAGCTAAGCAAACTTTGGTTCTGGTCAGTACTACTTGGATATGTGACCACCTGGGAACACCATATGCTATTGGCACACCTTAGGTATCCTGAAAAAGACAGATCTCTGGTGCTCTTTTTGTGACAAAGAATGAGTCAGTACTATTATATTCTCTCGACCTCCAACAGCTCTTCCCTAGTTTTATAGTGATTGATAGTTCTTCGTAACTGTAAAAGAACACTCATTTGCAAGCACCAGGAATGTTTCTCCCCTTCAGACTTTGCCCTTTTGAGGTAACAGAACCAGAGCCCAGTCTAGACCACGATTGAACCCTCGTCTCTCAGCCTGACTTTTTTAAGAGTCAACAAAGTACAGGCAGTCCCCGGGTTACAACGTTCCGAGGTTAAGGTGCTTTTCAATTATATTCATCAGAAATTATTTCCTGGGTTATGACACCTCCAATGCTGATCTGGCAGAGGAAATATGACACCAGAAATGCAAAATAATCAATATTTGAAGGTTTTTTGGATGAAAAATGCAACAAGAATGCAGTTTACATAGTTTTGAATGCTTCTAAAGCATTAAAACTTAAGGTTTTCATAGGATTTTTGATGATGTTTTGGCTTACGACGATTTTCGGGTTACAATGCGTCTCAAGAACGGAACCCCCGTCGTAACCCGGGGACTGCCTGTATCTACCCAAATGTGAGGATTGTGTCCTTCATGTGCTTGCAGAAGCGAGTTTTCTGCATTTTTGGAAGGAATACAACGAAGGGGAGATGGTGAAGGGATATTGTCAGTGCTTAAGGAGGGTTTCTCTATTCCCTTCAGAGAAAAACCTGCCAATCAACGGGCTCATTGTGTTGACTGCCTACTTGGTAGGCTCCGAGAGGTTTTCTGCGCTGATGAACGGAGTGGTCTTATTCCTCGAGAAGAGAGCCATCAAGGAAGTAAAGGACATTAGATCAGATGGTTTCTACAATTGTTTATTTATGGTCTCTTCAAGCATTGGGGAGAGAGGATGGTGTTGGATGTGAGCCCCCTGAATTTCTTTGTAGAAAAGAGGAAGTTCAGGATGGAGAAAGCCACTTTAGTCATGTCATCAATTCAGAGGGGAGACTGGATGGCATCCATATGCATGCAGAATGGCTACTTCCACATCCTTCATTTATTAAAAGTCAAAGAAATGAGTATCTATGCTTTGTGTTTCAAGGAAGAGTATAGGCAGTCCCCGGGTTACGACGGGTTGGGCTTACGACATAACGAGGTTAAGGCGCTTTTCAATTATATTCATCAGAAATTATTTCCAGGGTCACGAGACCTACAACGCTCATCTGGCACGAAATATGACACCAAAAATACAAAATAATCAACATTTGAAGATTTTTTTTATGAAAAATGCAATAAGAATGCAGTTTACATAGTTTTCAATGCACCCAAAGCATTAAAAGTAAGGTTTTCTTTGTATTTTTGACGATGTTCCGGCTTACGACGATTTTGGGGTTACAACGCATCTCAAGAACAGAACCCCCGTCGTAACCCGGGGACTGCCTGTATGTACCAGTTTAGAGCATTATGCTTTAGTCTTTCAACTGCTTCACAAGTATTCATATGAGTCCATACTCCACTCGCAAAATGTTTATATCTGATGGGGATAAATATTATATCCCTCTTCTTACGTGACTGGTTTATTTGTTCGCTGTTGGAGAAGAGGTGCATGTGCGCTAATTTCAGGTTATTGCCACCAATAATAAAGTATTGCACCATTACATACCTAACAGAGGTGCCATTAACTGGTCTTTGGCACCGAAAATCGCCAGTTTTGGTTATCGGCGATTTTCACTTATCATCAAGCATTCAGAATGGAACCCCACCTGATAACTAGGGACTGCTTGTAATATTTTGATACTAAGCCTGTAAAGGTTTGGCTGAATTCCACTTTGCCCATCTTTTTCAATTGTAGGAATCAGTTGTACAATGTAGAGGTGAAGTTCTTGTCAGAAATGTGAGTATAGTACTAATTTGGTATTTATCTTTTAAATACTTGACCCTCCATTACACATACAGTTTTGCCCTTTCTACCTCCCCATTTCATACAATCAACTTACCTGTCAGATATATACATAGCTAAGACTCCGTCGTCCCCGACAGAAATTCAAATTTCGCGGCACACGCTGCAGGTAGGTCAGGTGATCTACCGTCTTGCCCTGGGTGACAGGACTAGGAACCATTCCCGTTTTCTATCATATTTTCTCTGTCGCTTGGAATGTAAACAACGTTTGCAGTTCCTCCTGACTTGATTTTTGGATTTCATCGCCATCGATCTTCTGGGCTATCTTTTGCAGGAAGTACTGGGTCTTTGGTTTGGCATACGCATATTAATTTGTTTTAATAACTTTGGCTTCGAAAATTTTGAATAATTGTTTACGTGTAACTACCGAACTTTTCGGTAGACACTCATTTAGTTTGCAAAAAAGGGAAATATTAATATTTATTCATTAATACGTGTAATAAGTGTTAGAACTTTATTGAGGAAATATAAAACTAACTTCCTACTTTAGGAAGTCAGGAAAGCATATAACTTTTTACGCTTCCTTTAGAAACTTTAATAGCTCTCGTGCTAACCAGCAGTTAGAGTATTAACAGTAATAGTAGTTTTTGCATCCTCATCTCCTTCTTACTCTATAGAATCTACAAATTAATAAATTTGAAGATAATTGGATGTAGCTAAAAAATGCGAGCTCTTATAAGGTAAGAAGTGAATTTAGTGTTCCCAGTGCAGTGGAGGGTGCGTTCTGATCGGCTCTGTTTCGCTCCCAGGTCTAGACCGCTTCCAAGCTCCCAAGCCCAGAGGAGAAGGAAAGTCGAAAGCCTTACGGAGGTTATGGAGAATCCCCACCGATCAGGCGTCCCCTCGGCAGGATCTGTAGAACTTCCCAGACTGCCAGGGATAGCCATTGGAAAGGCATCCTTAAAAAAGTGCGTCTCTTCTTCCGTTTCTTCATCTTACATCCGAAAAGACAAAGAATGTACATGTTTGGAGTTCGGACGATCTGGCGCGTTCTCTGAAAACTAAGAGAACACTGAGCGAGAGGCTGAGAGCCAGCCAGCAAGGTAGCGCGAGCCACGTTCCAACAGCCAGCAGCGAGCCGCGTTCCAACAGACTAGCGCGAGCCGCGTTCCAACAAACTAGCGCGAGCCTCGTTCATACAGATAAACGCGAGCCGCGTTCCAGCAACTGAGCGCGAGCCGTGTTCCAGCAACTGAGCGCGAGCCGCGTTCCAGAACATTTTTCTTGGTGCAAGGCGCCTTCAAAGAGAAAACAGACGGCTAGACTGAAGAGCCTTATAGTAGAGTGGCAATCAGGAGGATGCTTCCATTGAACGTTTACTGGCAAGAGGCTCGTAAAAGAAGACTAGAGGCGCTCGGAACTATCAGGGCGCACGGGACCTTCCACGCAAGCGGAACGTTCCAGGAGCGAGTCTCCTTTCTAGCTTGCAGAACTATCCAGACGCCAGGCACTAGGCGCAAGGATCCAGGCGCCAGAATATTCCAAAATCTTCATTTGAGAGAGAGGTCAGTCGCGAGGCTCCTCTTTGAGTTTTTTAACTTGAGCAACTTTCCCCTGACAAATGTGCAAGATGTCGCACAGGCGGCCATTGCTTTTGTCAGAAGGATTCTGATACTAAGAGAAGCCCCTTTTCATTATTCAGAAGACTCCTGTCGTTCAGACAGTTTCCTCTCAATGCCGACTCTCCTCCTTCATCCATGCTCTTCGTTCCCTCGTTTTGAGGAGGCAAAGAGCTTTGGAGTTTTTCTTAATAAGAATCTCATCGACGTTTGGGTATGATGGCGGATAGGAAATATCTACTTCCTTCCATAAACCCTAGTGATGAACAGGAATTCTGTCTCTTCCGCGATTTATGAGGAAATCACGAAGATTTAAAGAGTTCCTGGATTTACTTCCTTCCTTAAGAATATATATATACTCTTTCTATCGTTCTATTAACGAAAAGAACGAAGACAGTAGAAGGTAGTAGAGTATCTGCTGTATGAGAATACGATACGGTCAAATCATAAACACGTACCGTAGTTACTTCTTTGCTGTGCAACTCATTTACCAGTATTTCTTTACCGACTTTTCCTCAGGAAGGACTACGCTTAAAGGGATTGTTGAGACAACACCTACTTAGCTTCTAGATTTATCGAAGTCTTGTTTCGCTTAAATATGCTTTAATAAGAACTTCCTGAAGTTCGATAATTTTGTAAGATTCCTTTATTAAATGGAGTAGCTGGCAACTCTGGAAGAGTAAGGCCAGACGGCTAACGGAGACTGCTTTCGCTGAGAGCCTGAGACCAACGCAGTACCATGTAGGTGTCGGTCATGAGCTGTCGGGTTCATCTCTCTCTCCTGCGGGATGGAATAACTATCCGTATCTCTCCCCTACAATCGCGGTTTTAGCCTCGGATTGAGGGGATAGTTAAGCTAACAAATATAATATTGTATGCCTTTTGCTAAGAAGCTTTCAATAAGAGAGATATTACAACCTTTCAATGCTGTTTACCATAGGTAACATTATTAAAGGATTCTATCGCAGCAGAACATTGTTATATAATGCTCTCAGGCTTACGAAAGCATGGCTTATTAGAGTACGTGCTCAGAAGAAGATGGATGAGTCGGATGGGAAACATTCTCTTTGTGGCAGAACTTGTTTCCCTGAATGGACTATACTACGTATATAAAGTTTTTTCATACTAAGAACGGAATTAACATGTGAAAGGATGTCGGGTACCATAAAGGCACAGGTGTTCTGGCACATAACCTAAAAAAAAATTAGAAGGAAGCGCCAGCCTGGCGCAGTGAGCCAAGAGCACCATCCAAGATTTTCTCATTTTAGGGAGTTATTAACCTAAGAGTCCAGTAGCCTCTCGGGCACCAGGCTCAGTAACGGCAAGTTTCGTTCCTGATTTCGTTACCCATTTAATCACTTAGGCCAATTCCACGACTCTCTCATATCGCAAAGAGCATCGAGAATCTCTTTTTTCGCTCCTGTTCGCGTTAACAAAGAGAACCTTCTTGATCGACGATAATAACTGTTAACATGTCTAACATTTATTGGAAAGAGTTGTGAGAACCTGCGGAAAGTCTTCTTCATAGATCTCTTAGCAAGGTAGAAGACGAACAGGCTTCCTATAGACTGCTTCCTTTTCCTCGAACCAAGAGAGGTAGCAATGTACACCATCTTTATTTTTTTTTAGAAAGGGGAATAAACTTTGCCCTTTTTTCCCCTAAATATAAATTCTTTGCAGAATGTAAGATAAAGGGCGTCAAAGAAAGACAGGATAATACTTTATGCCTCATTTTGGCCTTTGAGAGGTTGGATTCACAGAGGTCACGTTCTTCTCACAACATGTTTTGGAAGTTTTTTCCAAGAGAGTCTGGATATTCTATCAGCATCTATTATAAATGGACCTTAACAACCTCTCCACTCTGAGTCTGTGTGCGTGCAGACTGACCAGAAGTGGACATGAATGAGAGCATTTTTTAAGGTAAATGACAATAGTCATGGCCAAGACATAGGATTGCTGCAGATCGTGCTAGAGGGAATGAGGAAGCTGTCCTCTTCCGATACCTCTGTGAACCACATAGCGGTTTTTTCTTCCCTTTCAGAGGGAAGAATCACCTTTGTATATGTCTGCTATCAAAGAATACAGTAAAAGGCTATACTCTGTCTCTACAAAGGGAATTGGAGATAGCAGAGGATTAAGATCTTCGGGATCTTATATGATACCTCAATATGACAAGAGTAGGATATCATGTACTTCTAATGGGATCTTTTTTGTGGCCACAGTTCATGTTCCGACAAGATGGAACTGCTCCTCATCAAACTTCTTTGAGAAATTTTTATGAGGGAATTCTTTGTTTCTCTTGGTCCTAAACGACCAAGAAGACAAGTGAATTTTTTTTTTTTTTTTTTTTTTTTTTTTTTTTTTTTTTTTTTTTTGAGCATTGGAATCTCGCATCAGATTCTATGGAGACTGGGTAATGGGTTCTTGCCAGCATAGTATGTCTGGCGAAAGAACTAAAACCCCCTATTCCTGATTCAATGTTTTCAGATAGTGGTTTCGTTGTCCAGGCAGGGTACTTACGTTTTCATCTACAGTAGAAAGGTTCAAACGTTTGCCTACAGAGTCTTTGGAATGCGATGACGGCTGGAAATGCTTCCCAGAAGGTGTTCAGAGGGATACAATAAAGAGCTAGAAATCAGGAGTCCTCCCAATTTCAGCTCGGAGTCTCCTTCGACTTCCAGGCTTCTTCCCTTCCTTCGGACAAGGATAGGGAAGTTTCTGCAACGAGAAACCCCTTCAACAGGTAAGAAGAGATCTCGTGAGCAAGGGAAGTACTCAAGAAGGATCCTCCTCGAAGGAAGACTCTTATCTTTCGTACTGTTAGATATCCTATCGTATACTGGATGTAGCTGACTACAATCACCTCCCCTTGCCGGAGAGGCCAAAGCTCAAAGTGGAAGAATTTCTTCCACCCTTCTCCAGTCTTGTGATTTACTATTGTGGATGTTCAGGACTTTCGGACAATGTAGCGCCAACCAGGAGCCTTATGCCAAAACAGGCGTAAAAAACGCCAGAGGCAGACAGCCCCAAGAACACTATCATTGTCTGATGAGGAGAAAGACCGGGCCTACAACCTGACACAGATGCGAACATATCGGACAGATAAGAGTGTCCGATGTGGACATTGCCAGACATCCTCGAGAGTCTACCAAGCTCGAAGCTCCAGCAAGTGGGGAGGAGCCAACCAGGCACGAGGTACCAGCCAGCCGCGAAGCTCCAGGCAGGCGCGAGACGCCAGCCAGGCGCAAGCCAGGCTCTAGGCGCAAATCTCCAGCTAAGGCGCGAGGCGTTAACCAGATGCGAGGCGCCAGTCAAGCGAAAGGTACCAGACAAGCGCTAGGCTCCAACCAAGAGCGAAGCACCGGCCAGGCGCGAGGTTCCTTTCAGGCTTCAGGCTTCAGACGGAAGAGATCCATTTCAAGAAAGCCCTGGTCTTCTTTGAAACATGGAGATCTCCTAAGCACTTCATAAGTGACTTGATTCCTTCAAACAGCTGAGAATTAAAAGCGCAGGAAGTGCGCGCTTTTGCAAATTCTTGTTCTTTACATAACAATATGTCATATAAGACATAGCTGTGTTGTACGGTAGAGGCAACTCTGTGTTGACTTCTCATTACACAAAGGATGTCAAGTTAACCTACGAGAGATCCTTCTCTTTTGGTTTATACGTTTCTGCGGATACGTTACTGGGATAAGGAGCCGACACTGATCCTTAACTTTGAGTTAAAGTTATTTAACTTAGTGAAATTATTGGGGTTTTTGAAAGGAGTGTGGGGATAACTTTTCAATTTGAGCGCGAACCCTCGTGTTAGGATCAGGTGATCGGGATCGGTGTTGCGCTCCTTAGTTATGCCAATAGGCATAGGTGTATTTTCATATAAGTGGATTAGCACCCATTGACAAGTACCTTTTAGGCTCTGCCGAGTAAGTGGATAAGACCCCATCGGCAGACCCACAAGAACTCTTGGCCACAGATCACATATCTCGCTAAAGTTTCTTGAGGTGATGCAGACTCCTTGGCAACAGTCATATGAAGTCTACCACCTATCAGATAGGAACCAAGGTTTATTTATACCTACAACAAATGTTGTTTACCTGTCTATTCCATGTTAGCTGTCTCTTACCCTCCACCAAAGGGTGTCAATCAGCTATGTATATATCTGACAGGTAAGTTGATTGTATGAAAATGATATTATGATACAATAAAGTTTCATACATACTTACCTGGCAGATATATACGATTAATGGCCCACCCAGCCTCCCCATAGGAGACAGGTGGAAGAGAGAAAATATGATAGAAAACGGGAATGGTTCCTAGTCCTGCCACCCAGGGCAGGACGGTAGATCACCTGACGTACCTGCAGCGTGTGCCGCAAAATTTGAATTTCTATCGGGGACGACGGAGTCTTAGCTATGTATATATCTGCCAGGTAAGTATGTATGAAACTTTATTGTATCATAACAATATCATTTTTCAAAGTGGACAGAAGTAGACTGACTGGTTACAAGTTTTTATACCTATCAGTCCCTAGTTGAGGGTTGAGGAAACTGATGGATGGAAATATGATGGATGAAAAGCCGATATTGATGGAAAACAGTGTTCTTGTTTGTCTTTTGTAATTGTTGAACTTCTGCTGGCACGTAAGTAAAAGTTAGAAAATGAAGATTTAAGTTACAAGAAAATAAATGCTAAATTAAATACTCTATTTTTTTGTAGGCTTATATAAATCAGATCCCTTTATATCCACCTGAACCACTCCTCTGTCCCAGATGCCAAAGGCAAAAGTGCTTGGTGATTGAGGGTATTTCCCACTGACCCATGTTAACCACCAGTTAATAACTGCTACCAAGTTTCAACAACAAGTTCCAGCTTTTGTTGAGGAATGCTACATAAAAGATGATAGTTTGTTTACCTAGGAAAACTACAAATTAATTTGTAAATTGTTACATTTTATTCATTTGATATAAATGAAATAACTTAAATTTTACCATGAGTATATCACTTCCCTTGTTCTTGTATATTCAGGTATGTTAATTTTTGCAGTCTGCATAATTTTACAGATTTAAGATCTAACATTCCTACTCCAAATAAAAATTTAGCATTCTCGCACTCTGTCTTTCCCTCATATTATATAGGAGTTGGGGGAGTCTTAATTTATTGACTATGAATTTTACCTTCCATTCAGGAGTCGTGATAACTGGGGGAGCAGGGAGCGTGGGTCTTCACGTCGCGATTACAACAGAGAGTATGGCCGATCCCGTGACAGGTATTCTCCAAGTCGTCATGATATGTCCCCTCCGGTTAAGAGAATGAGACAGGATTGGTGAGTTTCTGTATTTATGAATTATGCCAAAAGTTATAATGTTATGTTAGATAACATTATAAGTCTTGAAATATGGAAGTAGGTGATTGTGTTTATTGGGGTGGCATCAAGCATATAAATTTGCTACAAGCCCCAATAGGTTTAAATATTTGGAGCCCTTATTAGTATGAATAGTGTGGGAAATGTTCAAATATCTGAATATCCATTTGGGAAAATCATTTTTACGTGATTTGGCTACACTTAAAGGCAAAATTTATATTACATATATATATGAAGTATCAGGTTTATGCTTTACTCAGCTTGCTTTTCAGATGGTATGGAATAGTAGCAGCTTTATGTTTAATACATGCGTCATTTGTCAGAGACTCCCTTGTTGAAGATGTTAACTATTTATGAAGCAGTTACTTTGCCTGGTCCACAGTTTACATATTTCTTTTCAGGGATGACAGGAGATATACACCTTATGATAATGCAGCTGCAAGTGGTGGTAATTACGGCGCTTACGGAGGTGCTTATGGCCAAGACTATGGTCACCCAGCTGCTCATGGAGGAGCAGCAGGAAGGTATGTTTTATTTTGTATGTGAGTGAATGTATTTAGTTTTCTTGCAAATTGCAGTTAAGCTGTTATGTATCGTTTGCATATGGTTAAGTTCACAACGAATAGGTTTTATTGCTATTCATTTTTTAATCTCATTTTAAAGTAATGAAGAACTGTTGGTATTTTGCATCTAGTTAACTATGTATCAGTCAGTTGTGTCATTTATTATTTCTTATATGACAAAAGTCTGTTAACATAGAAATTTTTTTTGTTCTTCCTATTATTACCCTGAATGGCTGAGCAGGAAAGTTTTTCCTTAGAGACTAATCATATTTTTCAAATTAGTTGCGAGCTAAAACTATTAAGATCGCTAGCAGACTTTAGGTAAACAGTTGGTTAGATAATTGTTTTGATAATTAACTAAATCTTACTATGATTGACAGATACACAAAGGGAATTTATCTTTTTCTAAACATTTTATTTATATTTTCTTATTCTAGGCTGGATGATCTGGGACCAACACAGCCCCCCATGATGTCCTTCAAGTCATTCATGGAGCAGTGTGACGATTCCATAAGTGAAGAAGAAGCTTTAAGGAAATACTCAGATTATAAGTTAGAGTTTAAACGCCAGCAATTAAATGAATTCTTTGTCAATCATAAGGAGGAGGAATGGTAAGTAGGTTTTGGGATATCATCAACAAGTACCAGTTAAGATGTAGGGATAGTAGGCCTAAGACAAACTAGGTGGTGTAAGGAATTAGGAAAAATTTTAAGGTGTAGGTAATTGTTATACTTTTGCTGAAGAGCTAGCATTTGTAAGTGTTTCTTTGCTTTAATGGCCAATCTGGTACACAGTGACCCCTCCACCCTTTTCTACATGTACGACAGTACATGCAGGACTTCCTTATTTATGACACAGACTTCCCAGATTTTGGATGTACTATGCTGTATGATAAAAGAATTAGGATGAATATAAGTCTCAGTAATTAGCATTATCAATTTCTAATTCATTTTAATACGAGTTCTGCTGTAGGTGCACACACTGAAAGCAGTACATAATTCTAGGTAATCACTGTCAACTCATAGCCCCAAAGGTAAATTCTGAAACACTCAAATTTGAATGGAAACTCATATATTCTCATAAATCTGAAAACCTGATAAAGAAGGAAAGGCAGTAGAGAATGAAAAGGTACAAAAGTTTATCTTATATACACACAAACACCAAATAATTCAGAGGCATGGGCCTTCAAAATATAAAGTCACTCATCACAACTTACAAAATGTACTTAAGTCCTTCACACATTTTTTTCCCCCAAGAAGCATTAACTTCCTGCTCTTGGAAAATATTGATTTGAAAGAACAGCGGTATTTTTAACTTTTTCACTGGGCTAATGAAGATTGTGCATAAAAAAAAAAAAAAAAAAAAAAAAAGAGGAGGGGGAATTGTCTATTGACGTCAAGAATCCTTAACCAATAACAACAGTGTAGTAATCTTTAATTATAACATCACCTACCCAGGATTTAAGTCCACTAGCAAAAGATATTTGTTCGTACACAAATACGAACCTTCATTCTTTACATAGGGTTTAGCTTGCAAACATTAGCTGGAATGGCCATTTAGACTTACTGACAAGGTAGTTGGCTACCAGTACAGGCAGGTGTAAACCCTCCCCACTTGTCAGTCTTTGCTCCACTTTGCTTCCAACTGCAGTCCAGCTCAGACATCTCTCTTGACTCCTACCTGACTTTGATGTTCAAACTTTTCACAAACGTGAATATTTTCTCCCTGTCTTTGTTTTTTGACAGTTTTTAGTATTATAATACAAACCCATTGGTTAGTCGAGCATGCTAGCAGGATTTAGAGGTCAGTTTTCTGTTTTAAGGATGAATACCTGTTTTTGTTAGAAACTTAGCAGCTTCTGTTGAAATGAACTATTCCTTTTCCTTCTTTGGTTTTGACTGTCTTTGTATTATAATACATATTAAAATCCTTTGGTTAGTTAAGCATGCTAGTAAGGAATTCGGCTTCAGTTTTCTTGGCAAAGATGAGTATTTGTTTTCATTGGAAATATACCAGCTTCTGGTATTGTTCACAGTTGCTGTGTCATTTTCCAATTTTTACCATTAAAAAATAGATTTACCTTTCAGATATGTAAAACCAAGCCACTTGGAAGGACTGCAAATTTGGTTTTCTATAGATAAGGTAAAATTCTTCTGTTGTGACTTTATATTTGTATTCTGCTTGAGAAATTAGGCTATGTAGCTTTCTATTTCTTGTAGTTTTTGAATATATATTCGTTGAACTTTCTTCTACTCAACTGGCCCTGCAGATGAACTGATTATCAAGAGAAGGGGGTTAAATAGAGTAGTTCTCCTTCCATTGTTCATTCGTCCTCCATTTCCTCAATCCTACCCCAGTGCTATGATTGCAGGTTTGGAGTTGAAGAGTGTACTCCGCGTTTGAAGCGGTATTAAGCTGCTACCAGCACACCCTGCCCTTTGAGGTAGGGTAGCGAAGGACATTTGCCAACAGCAATATTTTTTTTTTTTTTTTTTTTTTCCAGGTAGGGTTGGTGCCAAGTGCCATCCTCATAGACTCAAGCTTCTGTCTCATCTCTCTCAACTTTTGAGTTTACATAGAGTCAAGTTCCTTTTTCCTAGGACAACTTAGGGGCTGTTCAGCTTATTCCCTTCTCATTGTTTGGTCTATGGACTGGGTTTACATGCAGCTACAATTTTTTAGTGTTCTCCCTGCTGCTCTTGGTTGTCAACCTTGGTAGAGGGAATCCCTTTGGGATAGGATAGAGACGGATGTGCACAGCTCTTCCATGCAGACTTTTGACTCGCATTAATGCAATTTACATATTGAGTTTGCTTTGTTATCGGTCCACAGGAGTTGTTTGTGAATCCATGGTTGGACAACCATGGTGATAGGTAAACACTTGGACTTTTCACTGGGATTCTTCGGTTCCCAAACCCCATAGGTTGGTAGTGCCGTCAGTGGACCTCATGCGGTGCACTGTAGGCATTACTTAAGGTTCTTTGCAACGTACCTTCGGCCCCTACTACAACCACATTCGTTCCTATTACTATACCTCCTTTCACCATCTCCTAACACTTGACTCATAGTGCAACTGCAAGGTTTTCCTCCTGTTACACCTTTCAAACCTTTTACTGTCAATTTCCATTGATCTCATAGGTTCTTGGCCTTTGACCTAAATTTTATATTCAATTCAATTCAGTTCACCAATTCTTAGTTTTGAATAGAGCTTTCAGGGGAGCAATGTGCTGGTGTACCATGCCCTTTCCTGCTCAGACAGCCAAAGTGATGGGTATACTTCACTTCTCTCAATAACACTGGGGCTGCATAGAGAGGGGCACGTGTGGCCCTGTCTTGTGGTCCATGTGCCATGGAAGTGACCAATCTTCAGATCAAGTTGCTCAGCAGCGGTATATTTGCTCTTTACTTATATGAGACAAGGGAATTTTTCGTTACACGATGTGTTTTTAATCGACATATGACTTGAATACATCTTGTTGTGAGCTAAATTATTTTTTCATTGACAAATTGTGTTGGGGCCATGTATATTGTGTACGAAAAAATTACGTTATTCTGTTTGCTATTTTTATTTCATACTACATTATTTATCTTATCGGCATGAAAACAACAGTAATATGTGTATTTTCAAGCCCAGGAGCCTTATTAAAATTATTTTCTCTCAATTTTATCTGCGGTTGTGTTTGATAGCATAATTATATGGGCGTTTTATCCTTGCCGATGCTCAATACAGTCCTCTCTCAATTAATGTGTTTAATAACGCTTTTTTTTATTTTAACCCTTAAACGCCGACTGGACGTATTTTACGTCAACATTTTTTGTCTCTCGGGTGCCGACTGGACGTATTTTACGTCGACATACGAAAGTTTTTTTTTTAAATTTGCGGAAAAATACTTATAGGCCTACCAGCCTAAAACTTTTGAATCACGCGCCTTGGGGGATGCTGGGAGTTCACGGATCAAGGTGTTGTTTTGTTTACAATCGTTACGCAGGCGCGAATTTCTTTCTTATCGCACTAAAAAGTATCTGTGACACATCTCGGAAATTATTTCGTCACTTTGACATAATTTTTGTACCATTGTAAATTAGCCGTTATATGAAGTATTATATATGAAAATGTGCGCATTTTTATGTAGAATACAACAATAAAATACTCATGATTGTAGCTTTTATCAGTTTTGAGATATTTTCGTATAAATAGCGATAATTGCCAAAATTTCAACCTTCGGTCAACTTTTGACTCTACCGAAATGGTCGAAAAACGCAATTGTAAGCTAAAACTCTTATATTTTAGTAATATTCAATCATTTACCTTAATTTTGCAACTAATTGGAAGTCTCTAGCACAATATTCCGATTTATGGTGAATTTATGAAAAAACTTTTTCCTTACTTCCGCGCGGTAACTTCCGAAAAAAATCATACATGTGACTGTGGTAATGTTTGCACCATTTTAAAATTAGCCGTTATATAAAGTTTTATATATGGAAATGTGCGCAATTTCATGCACAATACAACTAAAACAACCCATGGTTGTAGCTTTTATCAGTTTTGACATATTTTCATATAAATAACGATAATTGCCAAAATTTCAACCTTCGGTCAACTTTGACTCTACCGAAATGGTCGAAAAACGCAATTGTAAGCTAAAACGCTTATATTCTAGTAATATTCAAGCATTTACCTTCATTTTGCAACAAATTGGAAGTCTCTAGCACAATATTTCGATTTATGGTGAATTTATGAAAAAAATAACATTTTCTTTACGTCCACGCTGTAACTCTTCCGAAAAAATCATACGTGCGATTGTGGTAATGTTTGCACCATTTTAGATTAGCCGTTACATAAAGTTTTATATATGAAAATGTGCGCAATTTTATGTAGAATACAACAAAAAATAATTGAAGGTTGTAGCTTTTCTCATTTTTAAAATATTTGCATATAAATCAGAGATAGAAGAACCCACGGGTGTCGGTCAAATTGACTCTACCGAAATGGGTCGAAAAACGCAATTGTAAGCTAAAACTCTTAGTCTAGTAATATTCAGTCATTTATCTTCATCTTGAAACAAATTCGAAGTCTCTAGCAAAATATTTAGATTTATGGTGAATTTAATAAAAAATCTTTCCTTCCCTCCGCGCGCGGATTCTCCGCCACAAATCTCCAAAATGCGTACGTACCATTCTCGGAATATTTGCTCCGTTTCATATTAGGCATTTCATAGAGTTTTATATATGAAAATGTGCTCAATTTTATGTAGAATAAAACAAAAAATATTTGAAGGTTGAGCTTTTCTTATTTCCGAAATAATTGCATATATATATATATAAAAAAATTTGACATTCGGTCAACTTTAACTCGTCAGATATGGTCGAAAACTGCAATTGTAAGCTAATACTCTTACAGTATAGTAATATTCAATCATTTGTTTTCATTTTGAAAGAAATTGGAAGTCTCTAGGACAATATTTAGATTTATGGTGAATTTTTGAAAAAAATATTTGTTTACGTCCGCCCGTTACGAATTCATGCATTATTTTGTGATATTTTCTCTGTTTTGCTTTTATCGTTTACAATGTGTTATATACCAAAATGATTGCAATTTAGTGTACATTACAACGAAAAAAATGTAATTTGTTACCTTTAACCGTTTTGCGCACAGCGCGATTTGAATACAGTTATATATGAAATTTCGTTTTTGCGCTATCATATATCGCATTATATATATATGATAATGATAATTTTTTTCATTTCTGATGGTTGCATACTAAACTTCAGCCGATGACAAAAAAAAAGAGCCAAAAATGAACTCTTAATCTTGAAAACTAAGCGCGCTGTGATTTTTTGAAAAAAATATTTTTTCCGCGTCCGCGCTCACTCTGAAACACCTCCGGCACACGGGAGACAATTTTTTTTTTACCGCTTCGGCGTTAGAGGGTTAAGCAAGCTAGGAAATATTTTAATATATTAAATAAATGCAAAAATTTTAATTTAACGCAAATTGGCGCCTTAGCGTTGCTTTCAAATCATATGCACATCAACGCTGCAGATGATGGCCGTCTACATAAACAAAGAGATAGCACTGTTTGTATTTATTAATAAAGCGAAAAACTATTTATTAATAAAGCAAAAGATTTTGTTTATTAATTAATAAAGCAAAAGATTTTGTTTATTAATTAATAAAGCAAAAGATTTTGTTTATTAATTAATAAAGCAAAAGATTTTGTTTATTTATTAATAAAGCAAAAAAGAAAAATACAATAAAGTAAAACATTCGATACGAACGAGAATTAGCTTTGTTCCGACATTAGCTGCTGATGGCTATGTATAATTACACATGTGCAAAAAATATTCAAGTTTTCCATGAATCTTTTAAAAACTTATGTATTAATTACTTCACTGTATCCAATAATATTGTATGTATTCTCAAATTGTTTTATAAAAATAATAATTATAGCGGTCAGTGTTTGTTTGGAAATCAGCTGATGACGAATGCGAGTTTATTTCGCCGTATTTAACTCAGTTCTGTACAAATTTTCTTGCTTGTTAGCATAAACGAATATTTAGATACTTTACTTACATGAGACAAGGTAATATTTTATTATACAATGAATTTTTATTAAGACTCATTGTGAACTAAAATATTATTTTGTCGTCAAATTGCGTTGGGAGCATGTTTATTGCATAGAAAAAGACATGATTCTGTTTGCTATTTTCACTTGATTTCATCGTAATACGAGCTTTATGTTATTTATCTTTCATTTGCGTGAAAACAACAGTAAAATTTGTTGTTTCAAGCCCAGTAGATTTGATTACAATGATTTTCTCTCTATTTTATTACGGTTGTGTTTGATGGCATAACTTTACTGGAGTTTTATCCTTGTTGCCAATGAACGATAAGTCATTAGCAGCTTGAACAGTTTTCTCAGCTTCAGCTACCACTTGGTTTGAATATAACAGCATGTTTCCTTGCTGATCTTTCATCTGTACCAAATAATTATTACATAATGATATATCTGTCCTATTCTACATAACATCGTTTATAGCATAACTACGGTAATTGTTTACTATCGTACGATGTTTGAAATACAAGCCAAACGGATGATGCTGTTATCCAATTCTGTTGTACTTAGCAAAAAAGCACAAACTTCCCCAAGTCCAAGAATGTAATCTCCCTTATTCCTGTAATTTCATATTGGAAAAATATGTTTAAATAACGCTCGAGCTCTCCAGGGACGTAACCTTCACGTTAATTGAGAGGTGACTGTAATAGTCATTAGCAGCTTGAATAGTTTTCTCAGCTTCAGCTACAACATGTTTTAAATTCAACAGTATATTTTCTTGCTAATCTTTGATCTATAGCAAATTAAGTCATTACATAAAAATATAGTCCTATTCTACGTAACGTCATGTATAACATAACTACGACAATTGTTTATCGTACGACGGTTTAAATACATGCCAAACAGATGATGATGTTATTCAATGTGGTTGTACTTAGCAAAAAAAACGATTGGTTGTTCATGGCTGTACACATTTATGCAACGAGTATAATATTATAACAATACTTTCATCATTCTCTTTTGCTGTTTTTTGAACTTAACAAGGAGATGGGATAAAGTTAAGCTGTTGTAATTTGGTCTCTTGCTTCCTGACTGTACGCTGTTGCCTTCACCCGTTGCGAGCGAAATTTAAAAATATTTTAAAAATATTTTTGTGTTGGTATTAATTGCTAACACCACCATAAAATTGGATTATTGTAACTTGTACACTACCTGCACTATACTTTACATGTAGTATAGAGTATACTGTAGGCTAGGCTACTGTATTCATATGTATACAATATACCATAGAGTACGCTAGGCTAACTTGTTAGTGCTATTCAATTTCTCTTTGTACTGAATTATCATAAGCCATCTGCATTGAACCTAGAGAATGAGCAGAAATTAATAATTATACCTTATATGTATAAAGTATACCGTGTAGTGTAGGCTAGGCTACCCTATAAGTAAAGATGGTACTGATTACCTGAGTATAGGCTAGGCTGTTTTCAAGATACGATTGTTCTAACAAACAATGGGTTTTTTGGAACCTAACCCCACTGTAAGAGAATACGTGTATATAGATATACAATATACTGTTCTTTGGGTTTTTTTTCTATATTTTTTCTTATGTTGTCTATTTGTTGGTGGAGAACTTCTTTTATTAAGTTTGAAAGGAACCTCATGATTCAAGTCCGAATTTTAACAACCCGGGTATACTGGAAGAATCGGTCAAGTGAATTCTTGCATTGGCAGATGTGGAGGATGTGCGCTAGTTCCTGCTACATCGGGAATGATCCACTTGGCGGTACACGTGTGCTAGGTCGTCTATTGACTTTAAAGAATATGGTCTCTAGGGCAACTAAACACCCTAAAGAATATGGTCTCTATGGCAACTAAACACACACACACACACACACACACACACACACACACACACACACACACACACACACACACACACACACACACACACACACACACACACACACACACACCCCCCAATGCCTGGTTCATGGTCAAGAGAAATTCACATCTTTAGGGCTGAGACTGTCAATAAACAAGAGGGTCATGTTTCCTGCCTGTTGCTTCAGTTGACATTGCAGGTGCTCAAATGCAACTGTAGTGCATGCTTGACAGTTCTGTCAGCCAGATACATTTCCCAGTTGGGATGTATTGGCAGGCAAGCTGGCTTTTGGAATAAAGTGATTGGGGCAGAGTGCTGCCTTCACACAATCTTTCACGGAGAGATTGCTCGACTTGAGGGCTCCCTGTCGTCTTTGTTTACTGCCAGTCACAACAAAAGTCTGTAGGTCTTCTGCTTCGTCGTTCCTGACTGGGACGACCATCTACTTTGCAAGGTGTTCTGCAAGCATTGTTCACCCTGGATTTGAGGATGAATGCTGGAAGACTTTGCCTTTCACCTGGAAGTAGCCTTTTTTCCCTTCAGTCAGGATTTAGTTACGGATGAGAAACTTCAACCGTTCTTTTGACATCCCATAGACCCACATTTATGTCCTTCTACCTTCGGGCCTAGCCCACAGGTCATTGGCACCTTTTTTCCTTGAACCTGTCTTTAAGAAGACACTTAGCATTTCACTTAAGTCCCTTTGGGCTGAGAAAAGGACACAAACCTACACTTGCTGGAACTGGCATCTGATGCAGTAAGTCTACACATTGAGCACCTATTCTATTTTCCTTTCTAGAATCATAGAAGCAATCCCTCTCCTCTCTAGCAAGGGGAGGAAAGAGACTGGCAATAAGACAAACCCAATTCTGGTCTTTGTCTTACTGCCTCTGACTAAAGATTCTTCCCAGCCTTTTTTCGTACTAGTTACAATTCCTTACTCATTCGCAAAGGTCCAGAGGTCTGACAGTTGATCTCCCAGTTCCTATACTCCTATTGATATGTCAGAGGCATAGTACTTCTCCTCACTCTTTTGACCAGGAGCAGCCTATGTGTTGCAAACTGCAGTAAGTTCAAAGAGACTCGCCCAGATTAATCCCTCCACCAGTTTGTCTTCCTAATGTAAAATACCAATGGTTTGTATATCATGTAGGAACAAATCACAATTTTTTAAAGTAAATTGTATTTTTCCTAACTACAAACCTGAGGTCCTTTACATTACATTTATGCCCACCTCATGCCACCCTTCATTCTGTGACCTGGTCCAAAAGGCAAACAGGAATGTTTACATCTGGGCACAGTGCCCTTGACTGTGAGACATTTGCTGGTTGAATGTCCCAGACTTGGGAATTTGAGACATAAGTTCCTGTCTTGGGGATGTGATAGAGGAGGTAATTTTATCCTATCTACAATTCTAGGAAAGGATTGTAATATAGAGCAGTTATATATCTTTATGAGGGAGGCTGGCCTCCTCAACAAAATCTAGATTATATAATAGAATATCTATGTAAGAGTTTATATATTTGAACAAATTTATTCTTATAAATATAGTTTTATATTTTTTATATTAAATTAATTTTAGATTTAATTCTACTTTTTATCTAAATTTATTTCGGTGTCAATAACAGAGATGTTCTGACACCAGTTTTTAACAGACATAATCAATCAATCAATTACATCTGTGCAAGCAGGTATTCCTGCCTACCAGATGGTAGTTACCTTATACAAGAGTTTATTGGCAGTTTTCCAGCTTTAACAAAAGTAATTCCTAATGTAAAGTACCTCGGGTTTGTATAGTTAGGAAAAATACAATTTAGTTTTAAAAATTTTGATCTTTGTGTAGAAACAAAAAGCAAATTTTAAAAGTATTTTGTATTTTTCCTAATGATACAAACCTTAAGTTCTTGACATGGATGGCCCACCTCAACCTTCCTCTTATCTGTCACCTGGCCCAGAAGGCAAAGTGGATTGCAGACTGACAGATGGGAGGGGTTTAACTACCTTGTCAGTTTGAATTGCTGTTCCAGCTTTGGTTTGCAAGCTAAATCTTATGTTGTTGTTGGTGTCGTTTTTCTTCTTCTTTTTTTTAGAATTTGCTATAATCTATGTTGTACTAGCCATACTAGTCTACACTGCTTGTACCTGTGTTCATGATGGCCAAACTCAGTATTCCTCTTGAAAGCCAGGGAAGTTGAGAGGGCCCTCATCTCATTTTTAGACAATTGCACAAAGAACCTTTTCCAGAGCCTTTATCTCATCTACAGTCACAATCACATTATCACCTTTCTAAGATTCCCAAAAGTGCATGAAGGATGACATTTTATAGATATGAAAATGTTCTTGAAAAAACCACATTTCTTGTTTCAATTCTCAAGGATAAGAGCCTGAAATTCTCATACCTTGAATCAGACCAGTTTTACCTGGTAATGCTTGACGATCAGGGGTTGACTAGAATGGGGCAATGGCTGCAGCAGGGTCCTCCAAAAACTTAACTTCTGTAGCCTTACTTGATAACCTCCAACATGAATATAACCTCCAAGCATGAATACACAAGGTGTGGGGAAAGTGAAGAGATGTCACTGATTCAGGAGCTGCTTCCATGTCAGCATGGATCCGAGTTAGTCTACTGGCTGTTGAAGTTATAGTATCAGTTCTCCTAAGGTTGCGGGATTGGGTTGAGTCGAGCAATGTATCTGAAGTTTTCAGCTCAACCTTGTTGTAAAGAGATCAGCTAGGGGCATCCATGGATGCTGTGAAGACTTCAGAGCCATAGACCACTTTGATGGAAGGACTCTTATATCTCTGTTGAGGCTATGGTATTCCTAGCTGGCAAAAACCTTGCACTATTTGTACTCAGATTTTTTTTCTGTTCATAAGAAAATCTCAATCACCAGATAACTCTGCAAGCAACCTAAGGGCCTGGAACACTGCCTTCAAATCCAGGAAGTTGATGTGCCAATTCCCATCTGCTTTCAACTATGTGTTTTTCACCTGGTAACTTAGAAGATGGTCTCCTCTCCTTTGAGCCAAAGTAGGCTACATGTGAAGAAGAGATAGTAGGATCTGAAAAAAAACAAGAGAACTGGAGTTGACCAGCACCTAAAGAGAGAATGGAGTAAATCTCATCATGAAGTGGCTCCTGGGATCGAGCTTCTCCAGCAAAGACAGGTTACCCAACAGAAACTGCCACTGTTTTACTGGAGAAGTGGATTACAGGCAGAGCCTGGGTGGGGGCAGGGTTCTGTTCCAGCAGCCTGCCGTAATTTGGAAATTGCCATTAAAAAATTTCTGAAAATGAGAAATAGTAGTGAGCTAGGGAAGTTTGGAGAAAGAAACAGGTTTGTAAGGTTTGCTCTGATAATAATCTGGTTTTCTTCCTTCCTTAAAGCTCCCTAAACTGGCTTTCTCACCTATTTACATAGTGCTGATGAGTTACAGCTCCCAATTTTTTAATGAGTATATTTTAAAAAATACCTTTAGTATGAAATTCTGTATGGTTGTGACGGCCATAACCCAGGGACTACTGTACACAGACTTTGGGGCCACCTTAACCAGTCTCAAGACTGTCTCCCAAAAGAAAAAGCATTGTTCCTTTTGGGTTAGTCTCCATTCCCAAATACATTGCCTTTCTAGAACTGGCTAGTTTGACTTCCTCCAGTTGATCTGCAGGCCCAGCTATGGATCACATATTTGTATGCAAAATGGCAGTCATGCAGTTTGTTTTCCCAGAAAGGCATTCACCACTTGTTTGCATTTCTCTATTCTCTGGTCTGTCGGGAATACTTTGGCTTTTATCGTGTCTATAACCATTCCCAGATACTCCAAACGTTGACTTGGATCCAACTGCAACTTCTCCTGATTTATCACAATACATAGACTGACAAAACTGCAGGAGGGTTGCCCTGTCCCTGAGTAATTTCTCTCTGGACTTCGCTATCACCAGCCAATTGTCTAGATATCTTATTAGCCTGATCCCCAGAGCATGCGCCCACGTAGACACGAGAGTGAACACTCTTGTAAAAACTTGAGGAGACGTTGTCAATCCGAAGCACAGGACTTTGAATTCGAAAGCTTTCCCTGCAAGACTGAAGCGGAGAAATTTCCTTGAAGACTGATGGACTGGTATATGAAAGTATGCGTCCTTCAAATGTTAATAAAAGCCCATAATTATTAAAAGGGTTTTAAAACATTAACATGTTGCATTGCCTTTTGTTGGATGCAGGTGTTAGTGAAGACAGTATTTTGCATATGGTTATTTGCAGACAGGAAAATTAATATTTGTAAGTATATAACCTGTTTCGTTCAATGGCTTATAAACCCAAGAGGCCTCCATAGGTAAAATCAGCCTGAAGGGAAACAAGTTATAGGGAAAAAAAGATAAGACTGATATACCTGAATTCAGGAAACGTTGGGACGGAGAACTCCCTTCCTCATTCTTGAGACAACCTGGAAGTTTGCACTTTTCCTTTGTTCTGCTTGACCTGTCATGTCTTGAACAGAGTAATGGGTTCCAAGAATCTCAGGATGATCCTAGTAGCTTCTTTGTGGCTTCAAGTAGTGGTTCCCAGGTCTTCTGTCTCTTCTCTCAACAGTTTCAAGAGAGATTCCACCATAGCACAACCTTCTCCGCAATCCCTGTGTGGAGAGATAGCACCAATTGGTAGGATCTTTCTCTCTCATATCTGGAGTCTGTCCAGTATCTCATTCATTACCAAAGATGTCACTGGAGAACATTACTCCAGAAAAGAAAGTGGAAAACTGGTAAAACACTCAGACATAATAGCTTTATAACACAACATTCAAAAACATTTCCATAAGATACTAACTTTGTAAGAAACAGAAGAGGCATTATACAGGTAGTTCCCAGTTATTGGTAATCCAGTTTTATGTGGCTTGTGTAGCGACAAAAATTGGCAATTTTCCTTGGCGATATGCACCGATTTCTGTTTGCGCCGATAATTGGGTATTGGCACCAATACATATCTTAACAGATACACCAATCTCCGGATATCGGCACCGAAAATCGCTGATACTTGGTTAATGGTGATTTTTTCTCAGTCATGCTGTCAGAACGTAACCCCGCCGATAACTGGGGACTGCCTATACAGGTAGTCCCCACTTATCAGCGATCCGGTTTTATGGTGCTTGTTTAGTGACAACAATAACTGAATTTTCGCTGCCAATAACTAGGGTTCGGCACTAAAATTGCCGATTTTTGGGTATTGTCACACCGTCGGGAATGGAACCCCCGCTGATAACTGGGTACTGCCTGTATTACTTTTCCAAACATCATCACAGTTAACAAAGTGTCATAGTAAACATCTGTTCTACATTTATTAATTTGTTAGCTTTGCTTACAATATTTAAATGAGATTGTGCAGGTTTTTTTGGGGTGAAGTCCTTTCCATAATTTTAAATGCATAGTCACATAAATGCTAGCTCTCTCATAATCAGATAGTTCCACTGTTGTTGAGAGCACATTCTTGTGTAGATAGGTAATGCAAAAAAGAGGCTTATATGCCCTGTTTTGTGGTTCACTATTTTAGGTGTTGATTAGTGAATGTGGGAGTAGAGCAGCTTGAATCAGAAAAAACTGCCATCATCCTAGTTTGGAATATGTCATTTTACAGTGTTTTACTTGAAAGTTTTTCATGAACTTGAGTTTCCTTGATTTTATTAAGATAGGTGGAGTGGTGTTGTCCATGGAAGTCTTTATACAAAGAACTGGTATCCAAAGCTATTGCCAGAAGGTTAACTGTGCCTCCAACAAAACATTATTAAGAGTAAATTATTATTCATGAAATTCTGCCCATATATAAGTAGCTATTTTTATGAGCTAGTTAGTGATGTAGCCTAGATAAGAACCTGCAATTCATTTTTTTTCTCTGATATATAGATAGTAGGTAGTAGGATAAACAGCACTACAAGGACAGCATTCTTTATTATTATTTATTATAAAGTTATATATAAAGGATTGGTATATTCAGACCTCGGGCTGGCTAAATTCAATGATTAGATTGTTCAAATACTTTGGTCTTTTTTTTATTTAATATCAGAAAAGATAGAAATGTGCAAGTAAATGTGTTATCTCTAGCAGTAATAAATCATACAACTAGATGGGAAGCCCCCTGAAGAGGCTTCCTGAATTTCTAATCTAACCTTTTGCCCCATAATAGTTGTTTTCCAGCATCTTCCATCTACTGCAGACAAGCCTACATGAAATTTCGTGATCTGGTGAAAATATCACACTGGTCTCTGCTCACATTTGCGGTTATGTAGGGTCACTGCGCGCAATGCAGTGATAGTAATGCGATATAAATGTATAGGTTAGTTAGGGGGTCGCACAATGACCTGTCGATCGCAACGACACTCTTCCTTTGGAGCCTGTGTGGTAAAGGTGCCAATTAACCGACCTGGCAGGTGAGATTACTTTGCCAAATGGTAACATTTATTATGAATTATCGTCATCTAAAAGATGTGAATATAACGCAAGAGATCATCAACGAGGACATGAAGAATTAGTCTACCTGCTGTTAATTTTTTTTGTAGGTTTTATATTTTTTTCATCTTTTATTTTATTTTCAATTATACTGTATTTGTACTCTTAATTAACTCTTTAGTATACTGTGGCTCACGTAAAGAATACAGATGTCTACATGCATTATCAGGTGAGGTAAATGCTCTTTATTAAGACCAAAAATGCAGTCTTAGTACAATGAAGACTAATACCCTTTTGATGTATGCTCAGGTTCAAGGCCAAGTACCATCCTGAAGAGTGTGTGAAACGCAGAGAGGAGCAGTTATCTAATCTAAAGGTATTTAAGTTAATTATTAGTTTCATTGTTATTGTTGTCATTCATAATCAAACAATTTATATGGAGAGATTTCTTAAGAAAAGCGCGTTTTTCTTTACGGTAGACCCCCGTATTCGTGTTCTTGAGACTCACATTTACAGATTAATCTACAGACCATATCTACCCATTATTCACAGGAAATTTGCATATTCGTGGTGTGTTTATATGAGAAATATCCACAACTTACTGTATTTTCACATCAATTTCATGATAAAATACACTTTTGTGATAAAACTATTTTACAAAACAAAACCAGGCGTAAGCATTTTAAGGGTATCAGCAGCCTGTAATTGTGGTGATATTGGCTCAAATTCTTGAAAATTAGTTATTGTCTTATTTCCATAGTTCTGGGTCTGGGCCATTGCCACACGTAAGATAATATCGATACGAAGCCTTTTAAATGGTTTAAAGGCCAATTTCTTTTATGTAATCGTGTATTTGTTATTTGTTCATATACGGAACAAACCTTCGGTCTTAACATTAGGATTTACTAGCGCCAAGCTGGAAACCGGTAGAATTAAAATTACACTTGTGAGATCCAGGGACTATTGGCATCTATACCAGGTCACGGGGCATGAATACCCAGAATGCCCTCGGCATCCTGTGACCCACCAGTTATATTCCTACCGCCTTTAAGATAAGACGTGTTTACTGTCTATCTGATTTTAAGCCGGTTTTAAGTTTGCCCGTTTTTTATCCTTTTCATTTTCATTTTTCTCATTACTTTTTCTTTCTCTGAGTGATCGGTAAGAGCGTATAAGTGGTAAGATGGAAATTTTCGCTTCACCATCGGGATCTTCTGCCGTTTCGAAGAGGAGACAAAGGAAATGCCCCAGAGTCAGTGGCTTTCCGTGTTCTAGATTCCTAACTTCGGTGTTGATGTATCCTCATCCAACGTGTAGTAGGTGCAGGGAAAACGTAGGTATGATTACTAATCCCTGTTCTGTTTGTCGGGTTTGGTCGGCGGAACAGTGGAAAAAGTTTTATGAGAAAGGCCAGTACAAAAGGAAGGAGGTGACGCCATCTTTGGTTTTCCTAGCGATTTGTTATCGGAAACTTCAGGAGGGGTTTTGGGTAATTTTATGCATAATATGTACGCTCCTTTGTTTCCAGTAGGTAGGGAGGGAGCATCGCCATCTTTGTTCCAGGTGCTGGCTCCCGAAGCGCATAGAATGGAAGGTACGTGGGCAGCGCCAGGCCTACCAGGCGTACCAACCTTGGAGGGTTTGCTGTCGCATTATATGGCGTTACAATTCCAGCAGGGTCCGGCAGTGCTGAATGTTCCTCATCCCCCTGGCTTGCAATTTATGGGAAATAATGCCGCGGCTGTGCCATCAAATTCTATGTTTACAGCGATGCAGAACGTGGGGGGTAGTTTGGCAGCAAACGTGCGGATGCCAGCAGAAGCCGCACACTCTCTCCCTACAAGATTGGTGACGTCACAACATACGTCACACACCGATATGGCAGACGCGATGACGTCACAGACTACTGCCTCTCGGTCTACTTCGCTGCACCCGGACTCAAATATGCTTTCTAACTCGGCAGTACACACTGTAATGAAGAAATTACAGGATATAGAGGAGAGAATGGCTAAGAAAGACAAAAAGAGAAGGCGTGATTCGTCGTCTTCGTCTTCTTCTTCTAGTTCGGCGTCATTGCTAAGTTCGATGACGTCACGGCGAGCACCAGTCAAGCGTTGGAGGATTCAGGATTTTGTGACTGATCCTCGGGCTAAGAGGAGAAGAGTGAATTCTTCTTCATCTTCATCTTCAGACTAGGACTGTCGTATCCCAGTCAGCAGGAAAGTTGGGAAGTCAGTGGCTGGTAAGCACAAAGCTAGCGGGCGAAGCCGTTTGCAAGAGTCCGAACGAGCGAGAGAGGCGACGGGCAATGGACTAGCGTCCAACGCGGAGTTGCCAGTACAGATTACAAAGACTACGATACCGCTGGCAAAATCAACGTTGGCGGCGAAAAGTGCAGCAAAGAATAGAATGCAGGTTCCAGTTTCGCCCGTAAGGCCGTTTAAAATATGGACAAAGGATGATAAGGCTCCTATTAAAAGAACGAAGAATAGAGAGTTGGCAACCTCATCTGATACGTTGGTGGAAGGCATTGTATGCCTGGATGAAAGATCGAGGCTGAATTCTCCGACGCTCGGAAACGATAGCAGTTAGAGGAAGTGAAGAAGATGATGGAAAAAGGGGCTG
>NC_087216.1:40310411-40332429 GCF_015104395.2 Macrobrachium nipponense
TGATGGAAAAAGGGGCTGTGGAACAAGTATCCATTCCGCCAGGCTTTTACAGCAGGATTTTCTTGGTACCCAAAGCCAACGGGGAGTGGAGGACAGTAATAGACCTGTCAACATTGAATTTGTTTATAAGAAAAACCAGTTTCAAAATGGAAACTCCAAAAATGGTTCTACAAGCAGTCAGGATCAAGGATTTTATGCTGCCAATCAATCTGAAGGACGCATACTTTCAGATACCAGTCCATGAGTCTTGCAGGGAAAGCTTTCGAATTCAAAGTCCTGTGCTTTAGATTGGCAACGTCTCCTCAAGTTTTTACGAGTGTTCACTCACGTGTCGACGTGGGCGCATGCTCAGGGGATCAGGCTAATAAGATATCTAGACAATTGGCTGGTGATAGCGAAGTCCAGAGAGAAATTACTTCAGGGACAGGGCGACCCTCCTGCAGTTTTGTCAGTCTGTGTATTGTGATAAATCAGGAGAAGTCGCAGTTGGATCCAAGTCAACGTTTGGAGTATCTGGGAATGGTTATAGACACGATAAAAGCCAAAGTATTCCCGACAGACCAGAGAATAGAGAAATGCAAACAAGTGGTGAATGCCTTTCTGGGAAAACAAACACAGCCAGCAAGGCAGTGGCAGGTAGTACTGGGAATCTTAACTTCCTTGGAGAAGCTAGTACCACAAGGGAGGCTGAAGGAGTTTTGGTCACCAATAGTAGATCACCCGTACGAGCAAATTGAAAGACTTGGTGTGGTGGGTGAACGACGACAATCTGACAGTGGGTGTCCCCCTTCAACAACCCTCCCCGGACCTCTTGCTGTTCTCAGATGCTTCACTAGAAGTTGATGGTGTCAGCAAAATGGAGTTGCGAGGACAGAGAACTCCATATAAACGTGCTGGAGTTAAAAGCAGTGTTTCTAGCTCTACAGGAATTCAGGGAGAGAGTGAAGGGACATTCTGTGGTATTGATGTCAGACAACACAGTAGTAGCTTATATAAACAAACAAGGAGGCCTAGTTTCTCGGCAGTTACATGTGATGACAGTTCGACTTCATCAGTGGGCTGTAGAGAACCTAGTAGACATCAGGGCCAGGAACTATTATTCCGGGAAAAACAGAAACAAAGTGGCCGACAAGTTGAGCCGCAGGGATCAGATACTGGGAACGGAGTGGTCCTTGCACCAACAGGTAGTGGACAGGATGTTCATGTTGTGGGAAAGGCCAATCATAGACCTATTTGCAACCAGGTACAACAAAAGTTGGAAGTGTATTGTCAGTCCCAGACCCAGAGGCAGTAGCAGAAGATGCGCTACAACACCCTTGGGACAATCTGGACGTGTACGAATTTCCTCCATTTTGTCTAATCCGTCAGGTTCTGAACAGGGTAATGCGGTCTCAGAACCTCAAAATGACCCTGGTAGCTCCTTTATGGCCGAAGGCAGAGTGGTTTCCAGACCTGCTGGAACTCCTAATAGACATGCCGAGAGAGTTACCCCATGGAGCAACCTACTATGTCAGCCGCACATGGGGAGGTACCACCAGTCGGTGAAGTCCCTATCGCTTCACGGGTGGAGACTGTCAAGTATCTCCTCCGAGCGAGAGGGTTTTCACAAAAAGCAGCAACTCAGATGGCAGGAAATATAAGAAAATCATCTGCGGCAGTATACCAAGGAAAGTGGTCGGCATACTGTGACTGGTGATGCAGAGGGAACTTGTCTCCACTCGGTACCACTATTCAGCAGTTAGCAGACTTTCTGGTATATCTCAGGACAGAAAGGCATATGTCTGTATCTGCAGTGAAGGGGTACAGGGCTGCTCTAGCCTTAGTCTTACGAATGAAAGGGGTGGACATTTCGTCTTCATGGGAGTTGGCCATGCTGATGAAGAGCTTTGAACAGTCATGTCCACCAAAGGAACTAAAAGCCCCAGATTGGGATCTGACCATGGTACTGAGTAGTATGACAAAACCCCCCTACGAACCACAGATAGGATCCTGACCCTGAAGACAGTCTTCTTATTGGCCCTAGCTTCAACCAAAAGGGTGGGGGAGCTACATGGCCTGTCATATCTCATAAAGCACTCAAGAGGTTGGAAGTCAATGGTATTCGAGTTTGTTCCGGAATTTGTGGCCAAGACTCAAAACCCAGCAATAATGGACGGCAGATTCGACTCCTTTTCCATACCTTCCTTAGACTTTGTAGACAATGACAAAGATGAGATGCTTCTGTGCCCCGTCAGGGTACTAAGAGAGTACGTACTTAGGAAGGACAAGGCACCTCAGGCCGGGGTGCCGGAGGTTCGTAAGTACAGGACAGAACAAGAAGGGAGTGTCCAGGAATACAATATCGTTTTGGCTAAGGGAGACGATCAGGAAAGCCTACATGACAGAAGACAGGGGGCCCAATAGCCAGGAGAGAGCTAGAGCTCATGACATCAGAGGCTTAAGTGCATCTTTGGCATTTAAGAAGAACATGTCTGTGGAGAGAATTCTGAAAGCTGGTGTTTGGAAACCCCAAACAACTTTCACCTAATTTTATTTTAAAGACGTTGCCCATAGATCCTTGGATACTTTTTCCTTGGGTCCAGTGGTGGCGGCCCAACAAGTGATATAGCTCATCCAGTACCCCTGGCGGGTCATTTTGTGTCTAGTCTAAGATGAAGGTATGAAAGTAGAATGAATGGGATGACTGGTCTTTTTTCTTTACTACTTTCTTTCTACTCCTTTACTTACGGGCAGTATGAAGGAGAGTACCGTCATATGCTGGAACGGACTAGATGCAGGTGAGGTGGTCAGCCATACTGTGAAGTTATCTTAGGTTATGGTATACTTTTCAGTAGCAACACACCCCTCTAGATAATAGGGAAGAGAGGGGTGAGGGTGGATCCAGATACAAGGGGCAACAGTAGTTTGTGAGAAGGGAAGGTTCTCTGTTCTCCCATAATGTGTAAACCATAGAATATTATCAGCACCCAGTGAGGGAAACCAATAGATTCGCTTATATCTTTGGTTCTAGGTTCATTGTCCATTCTCTTGGAATTCCCCTAATATTCGGAAATGGATAAGGTGGCAATAAACTCCCAGTCAGTTATAGAGACTTACCTCCCTCCAATAAGTAAGTCTATCCTAATGTTAAGACCGAAGGTTTGTTCCATATATGAACAAATACCAAATTTGTAACTAATTTGTATTTTTCATAACTAACAAACCTGAGGCCTTGACGGGTAAAGGCCCACCTCGAACCACCCCTCTAGCAGTCTAAACTGGGTTAGAAATATAAACACTGGTGGGTCACAGGACGCTGAGGGCATTCTGGGTATGCCATGCCCTGATGACCTGGTATAGATGCCAATAGTCCCTGGTTATCTCACAAGTGTAATTTTAATTCTAACGGTTCCAGCTTGGCGCTAGTAAATCCTCAATGTTAACGACCTCCGGTTTGTTAGTTATGAAAAATACAAATTAGTTACAAATTTAGTATTTTCAATCTATTGCAACACTTCCTCGGACCTTTGGACAAGAGTAGAATGGCATTCTATGATAACCCCCAAAAATAATATAAACTACTTTCTGTAATTTTTTTTTTTTTTTTTTTTTTTTTTTTTTTTTTTTTTTTTTTTAGGGAATAATATCTCTTATAAAAGAGAGGGGAACAGGTGCCGTGTAGGCTTTTCCAAGAGACTTTATATGCTTCTAAAAGCAAAATAAATGGTTAGCAAAACTTAACTGCGTTTTTCTCAAAACACATTTTTCTACATTCATATTCCCAAAACTCCCTTATTTATGAATGGATTTTAATAATCTAAAAAGAAATTTGAATAAAGATAGTAAGAGAGCCCATCGGCAAATTTATTTTTCTTTTTTCTCCCAAAAAATAGTTTTTACCAAGATTTAATAAATTAAAAAACATTTTATGGTATTTTTTTATTGCATTTTCAAAAATATATTTTTTAAATAGCATACATCACATATTAGATTTTTGAGTTTGCTGTTTTATTTGATAAGGATTAAATTTTCTGCTATTACTTAATTTTTTAAATTGAATGATAAAAAAAAAGAGAGGTACTTAAAAAGAAAAATGTCATATTTAAAGAAAAATATTAGTTAAAAAAAAAAAAAAAAAAAAAAAAAAAAACAAAAAAAAAAAAAAAAAAAATTTCATCCATTCACCTGAAATTGTGTGCATCTTAGTTCTAACTAGAGGTAACACATGGAAAAATATGAAAACCGTCACTCAAATTAATCTCTGACCCAGCTGATACCCTTAAGTAGGTTTTTCTTGAGTTTGAACTAACATGTAGCATATTTATAGGGGTTCTAAATATTTCCAGATTCTAGCTATTCAGAGGAGGTGGAGTCTGTAACGCCATCCTGCATGAATACGGGGTCTACTGTATTGCGAGTTTTTTTATTACTAATTCATTCTCCCTTAATTTAGTATTTCACAGCTTTACCAAACAGAAAATCATTAATATTTCCTGACTAACAGGCTTTGCCTGAATGATTCGTTTAGTAGACAAAAGTAGTAGACAGGTCTTTACCTAATGAATGTAAAGAATTGGGTGTCATCAATTTGTAATTATTTCTAAATATGTATACATCCAACTCCTTAATTTTTCATTTTTAAGGTTTGATATGAAATCCTTAAATTTAAAAAAAAACAAAAAAAAAAAAATATACAAATTGTATAAATTTTGTTTCAGTGGCGAGTGTCTACTTTTGTGGAACTGTATGGTGCAGGGAGAATGGAGAACATAACAGTTGATGCTGACCAGTCAGAGGAACTCTTGAAGCTCTTGGATTCTGTTGTTATCAAGCTAGAGGGTGGAACAGATTTGGACCTTCAAGTGTTGGACCAAGTCCCAGAAAAGAAGATGTCAAAACCACAGTAGGCTTAAAAAAAACTGAAGAAGAGAAGAAACCATTTATTTTAGGAGAGGAGTAAGTTGAGATGATGAATTGCTCTTGTCTCCTCTCTTTGAAAAATTTCTTTTTAATGTATATAACTTATCAAGTACAGGCACTCCCCTGGTTATTGGCGGACACGATTAATGACTATCCAGTTATATGGGGCTTGTCTAATGCCATAAAAGTGGTCAATTATGGCTCCATAACGTGCTGAGTTCTGGTTATCGGTGACTGCCTGTAATTACATCACATAGCTATAGTTTGTAACTAGTACAGCTGCTAAAATTTGAATTCCACGGTAGCAATTCTTTTGTTTTGCCGTAGGTAAGTAGCCCCTCCCACTTTTGGGAAAGATAGGAACAACTAGGCAAAGCCTTCAATTTGTTTCTGCCAACTGACAACAGAGGTTGTTAGGTTCCAGCATAATTTTGAGTTAGTTTTCTTTACTGGTTGTTCATCTGAGACATATTTGGTGAATTATTTTCCTTATGGTAGCTTTCAGCGTTATTTAGAAGTACTTTTACTAAAAGAATAGTATTTCACAGTTTGACTTTTTTTAGCTGACAATGTCTGACAGAAATTCGTCTCTACTTCTTATTGTAGTTGCGTATAGATATGTCAAAGGGTTGCTGTTGGTTTCAGTTCTTGTCTTTTACGATAGTGTGTCAGTTGTAAATGTAATTTTGCAAAAAAAATAATAGAAAAACCTGTACAAATAAGAAAGTTACAGAATCTGTTCTCAGTAAATTTACGTAAATATTTTTCAGCAAATATGTTAAGAATTTGTTACTGATTTTATTTCTTTTCTGTTTTGATATTGAGTGAGCTGTAATTATAATTTTATACATTTAACTTACCTGTCAGATATATACTTGGCTATTTGACTCCGTCGTCCGACAGAAATTCGAATTTTGCGCACACGCTACCTGTAGGTCAGGTGATCTACTTACCTGCCGCTGGGTGGCAGGACTAGGAACCATTCCTATGTTCTATCATATTTTTTCTGTCGGCCATACTGGCAACATCGTTGTGGGTATCTCCAGCTGGATTCGTATTTTGCATCGCAATTGATCTTTGTTTGGACTTCTCGGTGACGTATTTGCATTGATTGTACTGGCATATGCGATTGTGGACCGTTTTTGGAATTTGATTTGGATTGTTCAACATGATGTCTGATTCTGGAAGTGTGGTGAGAATGTGTGTGAATGTGGGTTGTAAAGTTAGGATGCCGAAGGCATCGCTTGATCCTCATACTATTTGCAAGAAATGCAGGATGTATGAATGTTCTTTAGTTGATACTTATAATGAATGCAAGGATTTGAGTGCGGAAGAATGGAAATCTCTAACTTCATACTTGAAGAAGTTGGAAAGAGACAGGGTGAGGAGGTCTTCTTCCAAACCTTTGTCTAGTTCTGTATCTAGCGGGGTTATCAGTAATATTATACCCTCTTCTCCTTTTACTGCCCCATCTAATGTACCTGCTCCTTTATTAGAACCCACAGATTCGGCATCTGAGATTGCGAATCTTAAAGCCGCCCTTCAGAAAATGGAAACCAAAATGGCGGCCATTGAAGGTAAGCAGTGTGATTATAGTGCTGTGGATAGTGATGTAAGTGTCCCCAGTGCTGTGGAGGGGGCGTTTGATTGTCTCCACAACGCTCCCAGGCCTAGACCTCTTTCAAGCTCCCAAGCCCAGAGGAGAAGGAATGTCGAAAGCCGTAAGGAGGTTGTGGAGGATCCCCAACAGTCAGACGTCCCTTCGGCATTTTCTGTATCGCCACAGAATGTCAGAGAACGCTACAGAAAAAGCATTCTGCGTGAGTGTTTCTCCTCCTCGGAGAATTCTTCACCTAAAAGAGGTTGGAGATCGGCGGATCTTTCTCGCCCCCAGAAAAGACGTTTGGATGAACCCAGGATTACGTCAAGTCCTGAGCGTTTTCAAGAGGAGGACCATTCAGTAATTAAACAACCGAGGGTAGACAATAATGAAGAGACTGATAGAATCCTTCGCACTATGCAGGATTCCATCACTTCTCTGGTGGGAGTTCTGTCAAAAGACCCTCCCAGAAGGAAAGACGACTTCCTGCCTATTAAGAAGTCTAGGCTGTCGAGGGTTCAGACTCGCCATAGAATTTTGTCATCCTCCGATTTGGAATCGGATTCATCAGCCTTGCATAGGCCGAGCAAGATCCGTTCTCCTGTCAAACGCAAGACGCCAACGAAACGCATACAGCCTTCCAGGCGCGAGACGCCATACAAGAGCGTCGAGTTCTCTAGACGCGAAGGGTCAGCCAAGCGTGAAGCGCCAGCCAGACGCGAAGCGCTTTCCAGATGCGAGTCGCCCAGTCAGGCGTGTCGAGTATTCCAAGCGCGAGACGTCAACCAGACGCGAGTTTCGATCCAGGTGCGTGACGCCAACCAGAAGCAGGACGCCTCCCAGGAGCGAGACACCGGGCAAGCGCCAGGACGCTACGAGGCGCGAGACGTCAACAAGAAGCGTGACGCCTCTCAGGAGAGAGTCGCCAGGCAAGCGCGAGGACGCTCCAAAGCGGGTGACGCCAGCCAGAAGCATGACGCCTCCCTGGAACGAGGCGCTAGGCAAGCGCCAGGACGCTACGAGGCGCGAGACGTCAACAAGAAGCGTGACGCCTCTCAGGAGAGAGGCGCCAGGCAAGCGCGAGGACGCTCCAAGGCGCGTGACGTCAACCAGAAGCGTGACGCCTCCCAGGAGAGAGGCGCCAGGTAAACGCGAGGACGCTGCAAGGCGCAAGACGCCAGCCAGAAGCGTGACGCCTCCCAGACGCGAGGCTTCTTCTAGACGTGAGGCTTCTACTAGTTGTGGGGACTTTATTGTTCGTAGTCCTTCACCTACTAGAAACAATTCTCCTAGAGCGACTTCTCTTGATAGAGAATCGTTCAGGAAAGAGCGATCTCCTTCTAACCTTGAACTTGAAGAGATTTCTGAGGAAGAAGTTTCAACCAACGAGGGACTTTTCCAATTATAAAAGTCTAGCCTCGTTACTTCTTGAGGAGTTTGGGGATTCTCTTAGTCCTGCGGCTCCTCCTTCGCCGAGATCTCTGTTTTCGAGCACAAAAACCCCGAAATCCTCGGCTTTCTTGAAGATGAAGCCTGCGATCTCAATGAGAAAAGCCCTCGTGTCTTTGGATTCTTGGCTTTTATCTTAAAAGGAAACTCTGATAACTGTTTATTGCTCTCCTCCCTCCAAGCTGACAGGGAAAAGAGGCATTTGGTAAGAAGGAAGAGGCGATGGGATTGATGCTCCCCTCGTCTGCAGATTCAGATTTCTCGAGTCTTGTAGAGTCTGTGAGAAGACAGTCTAGTCTCTCAATTCAGCAAAGGCGTCCTGGAGTATGTCAGAATTAGATCAGCACCTTAAGGGAATTTTTCACGTCTTAGAGGTGTTCAACTTCTTGGATTGGTCTCTTGGGGTGCTGGCTAAGAAGACGAGTGAGCCAGATTTTCTTGATCCAGAAACTTTGCACAGTGTCCTATCTTGCATGGATAAGGCTGTGCAAGATGGTTTCTGGTGAGTTTGGCGGCACTTTTGGATCTGGAATGTTAAATAAAAGATCTCTTTACAGTTCCTTCTGACGAAAGGAGTTTCTCCTTCTCAGAGGTCCGCTCTACTATTCGCACCTCTGTCAGAACATCTGTTTCCTTCATCGTTAGTGAAGGATGTTTCGAGATCCCTGTCAGAAAAGGCTACGCAGGACCTTCTTGTGCAATCTACAAAGAAAAGAAGAAAGTGGCTCGTACTCCAGTGGTGCCCTTTCGTGGAGCCCCTCAACTCGATCAACTTCGAAGAGAAAACCCCCCCCCCCAAAACCCTTCGACAAGCGAGGGAGGTCTTCCTTCCGCTCTTTTAAAAAGAGCAAATAGCAGCCATGTCCTCCAAGCACAGGTAGGGGCCGGACTTCAATACTTTCTGGAGGCCTGGTCCGTAAGAGAAGCAGATCCCTGGACTCTGTCTGTCCTACAGAAGGGGTACATCATTCCCTTCGTAGACAGACCTCCTTTGGCAACATCTCCGAAGGATTTGTCGACGAGTTACAAGGACCCTGGATGAACGAGACTCTCCTTCAGACGGTGGTGTCAATGAGGGACAAGAATGCAATAGAGCTAGTGCAGGATCCATTCTCCCCGGGGTTTTACAACCGCCTTTTCTTGGTTCCAAAGGCTTCGGGGGGATGGAGACCCGTCCTAGATGTAAGCGTCCTGAACCGGTACGTGGAGAAAAGAAGTTCTCCATGGAGACTTCAGCTTCAGTTCTGTCTTCCCTACATCAGGGAGATTGGATGGTATCCCTGGACCTTCAGGATGCTTACTTTCATGTTCCCGATTCACCCATCGTCAAGAAAATATCTAAGATTTGTTGTACAAGGACAAATCTTCCAATTCAGGGCCTTGTGCTTCGGCCTATCGACCGCCAGTCCTCCAGGTATTCAACGTATCTGATGCGGAACGTGGCCAAATGGCTTAATTTAGAAGGGATAAACATCTCAATGTATCTCGACGATTGGCTAATCCGGGCCAAGTCGGAGAAACTGTGTTTGGAGGACCTACAGTCTACTTTGAACCTAGCAAAGACGTTAGGATTACTCGTGAACCTCGAGAAATCTCAGATGAACCCCAGTCAGAACTTAGTCTATTTGGGGATTTGGATGGATTCTCAGGGTTTTCGGGCTTTTGCCGTCCGAGGAAAGGATTGCTCGGGGATTACAGAAAATCTCGAGCTTCCTAGAGAAAGAACGGAGTTCGGTGAGGGAGTGGTTAAGTCTTCTGGGAACCCTTTCCTCACTAGAACAGTTCATTTCGCTAGGAAGACTCCACCTACGCCCTCTTCAATTCTTCCTAAGAAGAATTTGGAGTTGGAAGAACGGGCCAACTTTCAGACACTTTCAGTATTCCTCTGGAAGTAAAGAATCATCATTGAAGTGGTGGGTTTTCCCTTAGAAAAGAACGAGGCTTGTCTCTAGAGGTTCGGAACCCAAACCTAATCTTGTTCTCAGACGCTTCAGAGAAAGGGGATTGGGGAGCGACTCTAGGGACAAAAGAAGTATCAGGCCAATGGAGGAAGGATCAGCAAGACTGGCATATAAACTCCAAAGAACTTTATGCCGTTCTTCTAGCTCTAAAAGCCTTCGAGACAGAGGTGTTAGGTCAAGTGGTACAGGTCAACTCTGACAACACCACAGCGTTGGCCTATATCAAGAAACAAGGGGGAACTCACTCTCTTTCTCTGTTCCATATAGCAAAAGAGCTGTTGTATTGGGCGAAAGAAAAGAAGTTGACTCCTCAACAAGATTCGTGAAAGAGAGATAAACATCAGAGCAGACAGGCCTAAGCGGTAAACCAAAAAATTTTCTTTTCCCCACCCAGAATGGACCCTTCACATTCAGGTGTGTCAAGCTCTGTGGTCCCTGTGGGGCAGTCCACATATAGACCTATTTGCCACCTACCTACCTCCAGAAGGATAGAGAACTTTTGCTCCTTAGTGGAAGACCCGAGAGCAATAGCGGTGGACGCCATGCTGCTGGACTGGTCAGGCCTAGATGCCTACGCCTTTCCCCCCTTCAAAATGTTAGAAGTGGTGTTAAGAAAATTTGCGGCATCAAGAGGGACGAGACTAACACTCATCACTCCCTTTTGGCCGTCTCAAGACTGGTTCACAGAGGTACAGGAATGGACAGTGAACTTCCCAAGATCTCTTCCATTTCGAGAGGTACCATCAAAACCTCCCCGCTCTCGCTCTGACTGCCTTTCGACTATCGAAAGACTTGTCAGAGCGAGAGGCTTTTCAAGCAAAGCTTCAAAAGCAATTGCTAGGGCCCGAAGATCTTCAACTATTCGGGTCTACCAATCAAAATGGGATGTTTTTAGAAGATGGTGTAAGAAGAATAAACTGTCCTCCTCCGATACCTCTGTGACCAACATAGCTGATTTCTTGATTTTCCTTAGGGAAGAATCAAAATTATCAGTTTCTACCATTAAAGGTTATCGAAGTATGCTTTCTGCCGTATTTCGAAACAAGGTTTGAGAGTAGCAGAAGATAAAGATCTCCACGATCTTATTAGATCTTTTGAAACCTCTAAAACCTTTTCTCCTCGCACTCCTAACTGGAACCTAGATGTAGTTTTGAGATTTCTGTCATCTAGTAGATTTGAACCTCCTCTCAATGCGTCGTTTAGAGATCTAACGAGAAAATGTATTTTCTTGTCTTTAGCGACTGCGAAGAGAATTAGTGAGATACACGCTCTAGATTCTCGAGTAGGATTTAAGAGTGATGCGGCAATTTGTTCTTTCCAGACTCTGTTTCTGGCCAAGAACGAGAACCCTTCAAAACCCTGGCCAAAGAGTTTTGAAGTTAAAGGACTTTCAAATCTAGTAGGAGAGGAATTAGAAAGATCTTTATGTCCGGTTAGAGCTCTGAAGTTCTATTTAAAGAAGAAGAATGAATTCTAACGGATGTAAACAAAGCCTGTGTGCGCAGTTTCGGATCCTAGTAGACCCATGTCAAAAAATGCATTAGCATTTTTTGTGAGGAGCATTATTACGGATGCTCATAATAACTGCACTGAAGACTTTCAGGACTCTCCGAGTGAAGGCTCATGAGGTTAGAGCGGTGGCCACTTCATTAGCTTTTCAGAAGAACATGTCTTTAAAAGACATTGTGGATGCGACTTACTGGAGGTGTAATTCAGTATTCGCATCGCACTACCTTAAGGACGTTAAAGTAACATATGGAAAGTGTTTCTCTCTGGGTCCTTTTGTATCAGCCGATACAGTGCTGGGGCTGGGAACACACAACGATCCTTAGAAAAATTTGTATTTTTTCTAATTTTGATAGTACATAGATCTACCTTGTGAGACGAGTTGTTGGTTTTTTCTGCTGATTAGTATGCTTGGTGGTGCACGGGCCTCCTTGTTTGGATCAGTGGGGGAATCAAGAGACGTCTTACTGACTAGATTGTACAAACTTTTTTTTTTTTTTTTTTTTTTTTTTTTTTTTTTTTACTAGTACGAATGTTTGTGATTCGAGTTTGTGGTTGTTAGCAAGAGGTTAGGGGATAACTTCTTGCAATCTTAGAACTAACATGGAGATAGGTTGAGGTGAATTACAGCGGATCGATGTTGTGCTCCTTGTATAGGTCTTGTCAAGTAAGTGGATAAGCACCCATTGACATAGTCCTTCCAGGATCTACCAAGTAAGCGGGTAAGACCCCTTTGGCAGAACCACAAGAACTCTTAGCCATAGATCAATATCTCGCTGAGGCTCTTGAGACTGACTAGAACTCCTAGGAGGATTGTATTCATGAAGTCTTCAGTCTAAACAGGTAGGAACCAAGGTTTTATTTATTTATTACCTACAACGATAGTGTGATTCCTGTTTGATTCTGTATTTAGCTGTCTCTGTCCCACCTCCAATGGTGTGAATCAGCTAAGTATATATCTGACAGGTAAGTTAAATGTATAAAAATGATATTGTTATGATACAATAAAGTTTTATACATACTTACCTGGCAGATATATACAAAATTATACCCACCCTACCTCCCCTCAGGAGACAGGCGGAGTATAGAAAAAATATGATAGAAACATGGGTATGGTTCCTAGTCCTGCCACCCAGCGGGCAGGTAAGTAGATCACCTGACCTACAGGTAGCGTGTGCGCGAAATTCGAATTTCTGTCGGACGACGGAGTCAAATAGCTAAGTATATATCTGCCAGGTAAGTATGTATAAAACTTTATTGTTTCATAATATCATTTTTACAAAATAAAATAATTTATAAAAACATATATAAGTTGATAACTTTATGATTATCTTGTAAAAGATGCCCCGCAAGGGGCTGTAAATAGTCATTTTCAACTTTCCATGAAGGTAGGGAAAATTTTTTAGTTCCTTTTTTATATTTCATCATGTAAATTTGCATATCTACCTCTTTCCATTGATTTTATTTATTTATTTATTTTTTTTTTTATTTATTTATTTTTTTTTTTTTAATAAATCGGCTGACCTCAAAGTTTACCCGGCCAGCACTGCATATTGATTTTTTCACCCATCCACCAAGGGTTAGTTACTATGCCATATGCAGTGTTCCCTGTATTCGGGGGGGGGATGGGTACCAGACCCCTCATAGGTAGAAGCCGCGAATAGTTGAAACCATTATTAATAGGCTTAAAACAGCCTATTTTGTTAATACTCGAGAAAACCCATTTAAAATGTTTATACCAGGTTTTTTTTTTCACTAGTTTTGTCACAGTTATTGTATGATGGAATTGATAAAAAAACAGGACTTTGTGTATATTTTTCATAGAAAAATGCAGTGAATTTCCTGCAATTAAAGGGGGTATATGCTCCAGAGAGAAATCAATGATTATGTGAGTCCGCTAATAGGTGGGGTTGACGACTGTATGTGTAGAGTACAGTGAACCCTAATATTATAGCAGATTTCTCTCTTGAGCATCTATACCCATTATTTGTGGAAACTACACCTATGTGCACTTATTCTAAGAGAAATGTCGACAAATTCCTGTTTTTATATATATATATATATATATATATATATATATATATATATATATATATATATATATATATATATATATATTATATATATATATATATATACATACATACATACATACATACATACATACATACTACATACATACATACATACATACATACATACATATGCATATACATATATTCATATTTAGTTTAGTGGCTTTTTCTTGATTTTTAATTGACAAAATAGACAGTTTTGTTATGCTTTTTTTTTTTATAGAGGTTTCAACTATTTATGTGGATTCTATCTGTTTCCCTATCCCCTGCGGAATATGGGGGAGAATACTGTAGGCTAGGCTTAACTCCTAATTAGTTTTTTTATTATTATTTGGTTTTTTTTTTTTTTTTAACCAAATTAATCTAAAGTGGTATTGGAACCTAGGAAGACTTTAGTTGATAATTATTACTTACATTATATTACTTACATTCCGTTCTTGAGAGGCATTGTAAGCCGAAAAATAATCAAAAAGCCTAAGAAAACCTTAGTTTTAATGCTTTGGGTGTAGTAAAAACTATGTAAACTGCATTTTTATTGCATTTTTCATAAAACAAAAAGAAATTTGAATATTGATTAGTTTGCATTTTTGGAGTCATATATCTTCTGTCAGATCGGTGTCATAAGCATTATAACCCTGGGACATGCATCGTAAACCTGGAAATAATTTCTGATGAATATAATCGAAAAGCGTTGTAATCTCAAAACGTCGTAAGCCGGGGACTCCCTGTATACTGTACAGGCAGTCTCCATTTATATGGGGTGGGTGGTTTAATGACTGCACTGCACAGACAGTCCCTGGTTATTGGGTGGGTTCGGTTCTCAGCAGAGTGCTGATGAGTGAAAACTGCCATTAACTGAAATTCAGCGATTTATGGTGCTTATGAGTTTGGTAACTGGTTAATGGCACCTGTTAGGTATGTTATGGCGCCATAGCTCAATATCAGCCCCTTATAGCATCAATAACCAGAACTCTGTGCGTTAAGGCGTCATTAATCGCTGATTTTATGGCGCTTGACAAGCACCATGAAACTGGATCACCATTAACCAGACACTGCCTGTTATATTTAGAGTAATGATGTGTAGGCTAGGCTACTGTATATGTAGTAGATGGTATTGATTACCCTAGTGTAGGATACAATTTTTCCAACAAACGATGGGTTTTTTGGCACCTAATCTCAGCGTAAGTAGGAGAATACCTTTACCATATTAAAAAAAAATTAGATAATTTTTTTTCCTAACATACAAACCCTATGCTTTCATATAAGTAGAGTTACCCTCCTCATACACCTCGCATAGGTCCCGGTCTCTCACTCCTTCTAGGAGGTTAGCAGAGCTGTGGTGTGTGTTTGTCTCATGTGACTTGGGTAGTGTTAGGATTTTGTTTTCATGGACAAGTTGAGAACAGCCAAAGTTAATAAACGTGCGATACTCTATATATGAAAGCTGAGGTTTGTATGGTAGGAAAATACAAATTTCTTTTTAATTTGGTATGTTGAATGAATGTTCAATCCTGAGCAGTTTATTTTCTTAGTCATGTTGCTGAATCTTTGGAACTTGAAAATTTCAAACTGGATACAAATTTATGCAATTCTTATTTCATAGTTTTTTTGTTGTAATTGTTACTTCTCTCGTGTAGTTTTTTATTTTTTTAATGTATTTTTGTCTTGAACTGGTCTACTTTGCTTTTCGGGGTCCCTGACTTTGTGGTATTATGCTTTCCCAGTTAGGGTTTGCAGATTGCCTAGTAATATTAGTATTAAACTAATAGGACCAGTGATAATTTGAATTATGTTCATTATTTGATATGGGTTACAAAACTAAATGCTAAAATACTTTTATTTTAGTTCTGATGAGGGTGAGGAGAAAGAGGTCACTGAAGACAAGAATCCAGAAGAACCGCTAAAGATGGACATGTCTGAGGAACAAATGGAACTGCAGAAGAAAGCAAAGGAGTATTTAAAACAGAAAGGCTCAGATGGAGAGAAGGGTATGATATAAGATTTTCTTTTTGTATTAATTTGGCTCTGGGTTTCCCTATGTAGAAGCAAAGGACAAGCGAAAGCTTATTTTTTTTTCCTTGTATAAGTTAGAGCCTGTTGAATTGAGGCATCCCCTCCAGAAGGGCATAACCAAAATTTGGTGGTTATTAATTAGTGCTGGATACGGGCATTAGAGGCCACTATTAATCATGTGGTGGAAGTTTTCAGGCAGAAAGTGGCTCTGTGTCGCTGCTACGAAGGCTTCAAATCACCTATTCCAACTAGTTTCAAGCCATATGGTTAGTTCTTGTGTGAGGACGCAGAAGGGGGTATGATTGAGCCAATGGGAGAGCCGGCTCGGTACACATCCACACAGCAGCCAATCCATGTGCAATTACTCAAAACTCGTATTTCTTGGTTACGCCCTTCAGGCAGGGATGCATTTTGTACAATTACATGTAAGATATCATTACATAACTTGAACCACATATACTCTAAACTCTTATTTCTGGGTTTCGCCCTTCTGGCAGGGGATGCCTCAATTAACAAGTGAGAGAAAAGCTTGGATCAGACTCAGTCCTCTTTTCTGCCCCTGCCAGTTCAGGTGCCATCTTGGTATTATACAATCTGATCAATTCCATGACTTTATGATCAAATAGGACCTATTGCTGCTCATACCAAACACCTTAGGATAAGCATGGCAATTGAAATATTCAAAACAAGCTTCCCATTCCACCAACCAATCCTATCATAATTACTACAGCAATTTATGGATACATACCCCTTGGTTTAGTGCAGCTTTACTCCCACAGTACTGGTTGATCTTTATTCAGTAAATACCTAATTTCATCTTTAAGAATGTCTTATCGAATGTCTTATCGTTGTTTTTACTATTCCTCCTTCAGAAACACGTAAACGCAAACACTCCGATAGCTCATCCAGTTCATCGAGTGATTCAGAAGATGAACGCATGGAGGAGGAAAGCAAGGAACCACCACCACCGGGAATGGAGAAAGAAGAAACAGAAACAAGTTCTACAAAAGAAAAGGAAGATGAAGAAAAAGAGACAGTTAGCACTGAAGAAAATGAAATTGAAACTGAACCAAAAGAAGATACTCCTGCTAAAGAAAATGGACTGGAACCCCCAGGTGAAGAAGTTACCAAGATTGATGATGATAAAGGTATGGGAATTATTGAATATCAGTAACAAGAAAATGAAGTACAGTAGCTCACAGATATAATGGATTAAAGCATCCAAGTCTATGCTGTTATAAAAGAAACACTATATTGTTTGATATTTATATATACCAAAATTAATCATTTACAAAAGTTGATCAGTACAGCTATATTTATAATAATGATGCTTTAAATAAAGGTTGTTTTGCTTGCTGTATCAAATTACAATATATTGCTAGTACTCTTATTATCATATTGGCACTGTGTTATAGAATATAAACATTGTCATCTAGTGAAAAGATGAGACACTTTTTAATTAGGTATGAAAAGGCAGAATCAGTGTAACAGCAATGGGGAAAAGCATGCTTGAAGGAGAAGCTAAGAGTTTTCATTCCCTGCTGACTATCTGGGATCGAGCCAACAGCGGCCAGCAAAGATCAAAGAGACCGCGGCCGTAGGGGCAGACAGAAACACCGGCCAGTATGCTTCCTCCTGGAATTGACATGGCGTTTGGACTAAAGAGGGATACCAAGGTGTCGTATGAATTGCCTTGTTCGAGTCATGCGGAATCGGTCTTGCAACACGTAAACGCAAAGATTGCAGGGAGGGATAATTCCTTAAGATCTAATAGATCATTTAAATTTATTCCCCCTCCAATGATAAAGCAAAGGAAATATTATACGACACCGAAGGTCCCTTTGCTGTCTAGACAAATGAACCCTAATGTTGTAAGGTTAAGGCCTGGATTAACCTTGGATCAGGTTTAAAATGGAGTGCCCTTCGATGACGTACCAAGAGGCTGCTACGTTAGAAGCAACAGCTTCTTCTGTCTTTCAGGCTGCGTCCTGGTCAGACCTTTGGTCAACAGCAGTGGCGAAAATTGCATCCTCGGAAAGCAACAAGGAAAGTAGTGGATGAACCATTGTTCATTAGATTACTACAGTCAGGGTCCAAGGCGATTGCGTACCTGACAAACGTAAGTGCCAATGTTTGGGCAAATATCCTGCTAATGAGGAGAGATGCAGCATTGGCTAGACTAAGCCGCAATGTGGATTTGGATTCCCTGTTAGCAATGAGGAATGGGGATATCTTGGAATCGCAACTACGGTTGCCAGAGGTCATACTGGAAGAGGCGATAGATAGAAGAAGGATGGACACTAACGATAGGTTGGTGCAACAGGCAGTTAGGAAAACCTCTAACAGTCAAACTACTCCTTTGGAGGGAAGACAACAACAGATGCCTCGAAAGAAGACAGTGAGACATAGCATCCCTAATAGAGTCACAAGACCCTCTTCCCCAAAGAGGATAACTCATCGGCCCTTTCACAATAGAAACAACAGAGGAAGGGGCAATAGGGGAAGAGGGAGAGGCTCAAGAAGATAGGATGGGCGCCTCCCATCACTCGGCCACACCAGTGGGGGGTTGCCTGGCAAATCACTGGAAGGTGTGGCAGGAACTAGGGGCAGAGCAGTGGGTGGTGGATGTTCTCAGGATCGGGTATTTGATTCCGTTCGAGGTAACCCGCCCCTGACAGATCAACCATTACCCCACGTCACTTATGCCCACAAATCTCAGAAGGCCACTATTCTGCAGGACGAAGTGAAGAAGATGATGGAAAAAAGGAGCTGTGCAACAAGTATGCAGTCCGACAAAAGGCTTCTACAGCAGGATTTTCCTGGTACCCAAAGCCAACGGGGAGTGGAGGACAGTAATAGACCTGTCAACGCTGAATCTGTTTATAAGGAAAACCAGTTTCAAGATGGAAACTCCGAAAACGGTTCTACAAGCAGTCAGAATCGGAGACTTTATGCTGACAGTCGATCTAAAGGACGCATACTTTCAGATACCAGTCCATCAGTCTTCAAGGAAATTTCTCCGCTTCAGTCTTGCAGGGAAAGCTTTCGAGTTCAAGGTCCTGTGCTTCGGATTGACAACGTCTCCTCAAGTTTTTACAAGAGTGTTCACCCTCGTGTCGGCGTGGGCGCATGCTCAGGGGATCAGGCTAATAAGATATCTGGACGATTGCTGGTGATAGCAAAGTCCAGGGAGAAATTACTCAGGGACAGGGCGGCCCTCCCTGCAGCTTTGTCACAGCCTAGGTATTGTGGTGAATCAGCAGAAGTCGCAGCTGGATCCAAGTCAACGTTTGGAATATCTGGGAATGGTGATAGACACAACACAAGCCAAAGTATTCCCGACAGACCAAAGAGTAGAGAAATGCAAACAAGTGGTGAATGCCTTTCTGGGAAAGCAGACACAGCCAGCAAGACAGTGGCAGGTGGTGCTGGGAATCCTAACCTCCCTGGAGAAGCTAGTACCACAAGGAAGGCTACACCTTCGGTCCCTACAATGGAGGATGAAGGAGTTTTTGGTCACCAACAGTAGATCACCCGTACGAGCAAATTCCCTTGTCGGCAGAAGTGAGGAAAGACTTGCTGTGGTGGGTGGACGACGACAATCTGACAGTGGGTGTCCCCCTTCAACAATCCTCCCCAGACCTCTTGCTGTTCTCGGATGCGTCACTAGAAGGCTGGGGAGCCCATATGGAGGAGTTGATGGTGTCAGCAAAATGGAGTTGCAAGGACAGAGAACTCCATATAAACGTGCTGGAGTTGAAAGCAGCTTTCCTGGCTCTACAAGAATTCAGGGAGAGAGTAAAGGGACACTCAGTGGTATTGATGTCAGACAACACCACAGTAGTAGCTTATATAAACAAGCAAGGAGGCCTAGTTTCTCGGCAGTTTACATGTGATGACAGTTCAACTTCACCAGTGGGCTATAGAGAACCTGGTAGACATCAAAGCCAGGTATATTCCGGGAAAAAGAAACATAGTGGCCGACAAGTTGAGCCGCAGGGATCAGATTCTGGGAACGGAGTGGTCCCTACACCAACAGGTAGTGGACAGGATGCTCATGTTGTGGGAAGGACCGATCATAGACCTATTCGCAACCAGGTACAACAAAAAGTTGGAAGTGTATTGTTCAGTAGTCCCGGACGCAGAGGCAGTAGCAGAAGATGCGCTACAACACCCCTGGGACAATCTGGACGTGTACGCATTTCCTCCATTTTGTCTAATCCGTCAGGTTCTGAACAGGGTAATGCGGTCTCAGAACCTCAAGATGACCCTGGTAGCCCCGTTATGGCCGAAAGCAGAGTGGTTTCCAGACCTACTGGAACTCCTAGTAGATGTGCCAAGAGAGTTACCTCCATGGAGCAACCTTCTGTGTCAGCCTCACGTGGAGAGGTACCACCAGTCGGTGAAGTCCCTATCGCTTCACGGTGGAGACTGTCAAGTATCTCCTCCGAGAGCGAGGGTTTTCGCAGAAAGCAGCAACTCAGATGGCAGGTAATATCAGAAAATCATCTGCGACAGTATACCAAGGAAGTGGTCAGCATACTGTGATTGGTGTCGTAGAGGGAACGTGTCTCCACTCGGTACCACTATTCAGCAGTTAGCAGACTTTCTGATATATCTCAGAACAGAAAAACATATGTCTGTATCTGCAGTGAAGGGGTACAGGGCTGCTCTAGCCTCAGTCTTACGAATGAAAGGAGTGGACATATCGTCTTCATGGGAGTTGGCCATGCTGATGAGGAGCTTTGAACAGTCATGCCCACCAAAGGGCTAGCACCCAGATTGGGATCTGACCAAGGTACTGAGTAGTCTGACAAAACCCCCCTACGAACCACTAAGGCAGTCCACGGATAGGAGCCTGACCCTGAAGACAGTCTTCTTATTGGCCCTGGCTTCAACCAAAGGGTGGGGGAGCTACATGGCCTCTCATATCTCATAAAGCACTCGAGAGGTTGGAGATCAATGGTGTGTGAGTTTGTCCCAGAATTCGTGGCAAAGACCCAAAATCCAACAATAGTAGACGGCAGATTCGACTCCTTTACCATACCTTCCTTGGCAGACTTTGTAGACAACGACAAAGCTGAAATGCTCCTGTGCCCCGTCAGGGCACTAAGGGAGTACTTAAAGAGAACAAGGCACCTCAGGCCGGGGTGCCAGAGGTTGTTCGTAAGTACAGGACGGAACAAGAAGGAAGTTTGTCCAAAAATACAATATCATTTTGGCTAAGGGAGACGATCAGAGATGCTTATACTGCAGAAGACAGAGGGTCAGATAGCCAGGTGGGAGCTAGAGCTCATGACATCAGGGTGTGAGTGCTTCCCTGGCATTTAAGAAGAACATGTCTGTGGATAAAATTCTGAAAGCTGGCGTGTGGAAGCGTCAAACAACTTTCACCTCATTTTATTTGAAAGATGTTGCCCATAGATCCTTGGACACCTTTTCCTTGGGTCCAGTGGTGGCGGCCCAACAAGTGATATAGTTCATCCAGTGCCCCTGGCGGGTCAGTTTGCGTCTAGTCTAAGATGAAGGTATGAAAGTAGAATGAATGGATGACTGGTCTTTTTTCTTTACTACTTTCTTCCTACTCCTTTAACTACGGGCAATATGAAGGAGAGTACCGTCATGTGCTGGAACGGACTAGATGCAGGTGAGATGGTCAGCCATACTGTGAAGCTATCTTAGCTGATGATATACTTTTCAGTAGCAACACACCCCTCTGGATAATAAGGAAAAGAGGGGTGAAGGTGGATCCAGTCGCAAGGGACAAGAGTAAACAGTAGAATGGTATCTACACCCAGTGGGAGGAAACCAATAGATCCGCTTATATCTTTGGTCCTAGGTTCATTGTCCATTCTCTGAGAATTTCCCTATATATTCGGAAATGGATAAGGTGGCAAACTCCCAGTCAGTTGTAGAGACTTACCTCCCTCCAATAGTAAGTCTATCCTAATGTTAAGACCGAAGGTTTGTTTCGTGTATGAACAAATACCAAATTTGTAACTAATTTGTATTTTTCATAACTAACAAACCTGAGGTCTTAACAGTTAAAGGCCCACCTCGAACCACCCCTCTAGCAGTCTAAACTGGGTTAGAAATATAACTGATGGGTCACAGGTAGCCGTGGGCATTCTGGGTATACATGCCCCGTGACCTGGTATAGATGCCATTAGTCCCTGGATCTCACAAGTGTAATTTTAATTCTACCGGTTTCCAGCTTGGCGCTAGTAAATCCTAATGTTAAGACCTCAGGTTTGTTAGTTATGAAAAATACAAATTAGTTACAAATTTGGTATTTTTATTTGAAGACAAAAATTATGAAGGGTGATAAACCATGGCTAATAAGTAAGAAAACCAGGAGCAAAATGGGTATGGCCATAAATTTGAAAGAAAATTTTGTTAGAATTGTTAGGGGAAATAAAATTAAAGTTAAGAGAAGACAAACAGGGTCATTCAAGATTACCAATAAGGAGGAGGAAGGTAGAAGAAGAATTATTACTGGAGGGTTGAGAGAGTCT